>NC_047103.1:119439155-119747726 GCF_902500255.1 Thalassophryne amazonica | reverse complement strand
CACCGTGGAAAATTCTACAGCTAGCCAGGCCCCTGTAGTCGGTGCGGACCAAGGTAGCTTAGCCGCCGTTAGTTCCCCCCTGGCAGATCCCGAGCAGCCGGGAAAGCAGGCTGACTGGGTGACTGTGAGGAGGAAGCGTAGCCCTAAACAGAAGCCCCGTGTACACCGCCAACCCGTTCACATTTCTAACCATTTTTCCCCACTCGACGACACACCCGCCGAGGATCAAACTCTGGTTATTGGCGACTCTGTTTTGAGAAATGTGAAGTTAGCGACACCAGCAACCATAGTCAATTGTCTTCCGGGGGCCAGAGCAGGCGACATTGAAGGAAATTTGAAACTGCTGGTTAAGGCTAAGCATAAATTTGGTAAGATTGTAATTCACGTCGGCAGTAATGACACCCGGTTACGCCAATCGGAGGTCACTAAAATTAACATTAAATCGGTGTGTAACTTTGCAAAAACAATGTCGGACTCTGTAGTTTTCTCTGGGCCCCTCCCCAATCAGACTGGGAGTGACATGTTTAGCCGCATGTTCTCCTTGAATTGCTGGCTGTCTGAGTGGTGTCCAAAAAATGAGGTGGGCTTCATAGATAATTGGCAAAGCTTCTGGGGAAAACCTGGTCTTGTTAGGAGAGACGGCATCCATCCCACTTTGGATGGAGCAGCTCTCATTTCTAGAAATCTGGCTAATTTTCTTAAATCCTCCAAACCGTGACTATCCAGGGTTGGGACCAGGAAGCAGAGTTGTAGTCTTACACACCTCTCTGCAGCTTCTCTCCCCCTGCCATCCCCTCATTACCCCATCCCCGTAGAGACGGTGCCTGCTCCCAGACTACCAATAACCAGCAAAAGTCTATTTAAGCATAAAAATTCAAAAAGAAAAAATAATATAGCACCTTCAACTGCACCACAGACTAAAACAGTTAAATGTGGTCTATTAAACATTAGGTCTCTCTCTTCTAAGTCCCTGTTGGTAAATGATATAATAATTGATCAACATATTGATTTATTCTGCCTAACAGAAACCTGGTTACAGCAGGATGAATATGTTAGTTTAAATGAGTCAACACCCCCGAGTCACACTAACTGTCAGAATGCTCGTAGCACGGGCCGGGGCGGTGGATTAGCAGCAATCTTCCATTCCAGCTTATTAATTAATCAAAAACCCAGACAGAGCTTTAATTCATTTGAAAGCTTGTCTCTTAGTCTTGTCCATCCAAATTGGAAGTCCCAAAAACCAGTTTTATTTGTTATTATCTATCGTCCACCTGGTCGTTACTGTGAGTTTCTCTGTGAATTTTCAGACCTTTTGTCTGACTTAGTGCTTAGCTCAGATAAGATAATTATAGTGGGCGATTTTAACATCCACACAGATGCTGAGAATGACAGCCTCAACACTGCATTTAATCTATTATTAGACTCTATTGGCTTTGCTCAAAAAGTAAATGAGTCCACCCACCACTTTAATCATATCTTAGATCTTGTTCTGACTTATGGTATGGAAATAGAAGACTTAACAGTATTCCCTGAAAACTCCCTTCTGTCTGATCATTTTTTAATAACATTTACATTTACTCTGATGGACTACCCAGCAGTAGGGAATAAGTTTCATTACACTAGAAGTCTTTCAGAAAGCGCTGTAACTAGGTTTAAGGATATGATTCCTTCTTTATGTTCTCTAATGCCATATAACAACACAGTGCAGAGTAGCTACCTAAACTCTGTAAGGGAGATAGAGTATCTCGTCAATAGTTTTACATCCTCATTGAAGACAACTTTGGATGCTGTAGCTCCTCTGAAAAAGAGAGCTTTAAATCAGAAGTGTCTGACTCCATGGTATAACTCTCAAACTCGTAGCTTAAAGCAGATAACCCGTAAGTTGGAGAGGAAATGGCGTCTCACTAATTTAGAAGATCTTCACTTAGCCTGGAAAAAGAGTCTGTTGCTCTATAAAAAAGCCCTCCGTAAAGCTAGGACATCTTTCTACTCATCACTAATTGAAGAAAATAAGAACAACCCCAGGTTTCTTTTCAGCACTGTAGCCAGGCTGACAAAGAGTCAGAGCTCTATTGAGCTGAGTATTCCATTATCTTTAACTAGTAATGAGTTCATGACTTTCTTTGCTAACAAAATTTTAACTATTAGAGAAAAAATTACTCATAACCATCCCAAAGACGTATCGTTATCTTTGGCTTCTTTCAGTGATGCCGGTATTTGGTTAGACTCTTTCTCTCCGATTGTTCTGTCTGAGTTATTTTCATTAGTTACTTCATCCAAACCATCAACATGTTTATTAGACCCCATTCCTACCAGGCTGCTCAAGGAAGCCCTACCATTATTTAATGCTTCGATCTTAAATATGATCAATCTATCTTTGTTAGTTGGCTATGTACCACAGGCTTTTAAGGTGGCAGTAATTAAACCATTACTTAAAAAGCCATCACTTGACCCAGCTATCTTAGCTAATTATAGGCCAATCTCCAACCTTCCTTTTCTCTCAAAAATTCTTGAAAGGGTAGTTGTAAAACAGCTAACTGATCATCTGCAGAGGAATGGTCTATTTGAAGAGTTTCAGTCAGGTTTTAGAATTCATCATAGTACAGAAACAGCATTAGTGAAGGTTACAAATGATCTTCTTATGGCCTCGGACAGTGGACTCATCTCTGTGCTTGTTCTGTTAGACCTCAGTGCTGCTTTTGATACTGTTGACCATAACATTTTATTACAGAGATTAGAGCATGCCATAGGTATTAAAGGCACTGCGCTGCGGTGGTTTGAATCATATTTGTCTAATAGATTACAATTTGTTCATGTAAATGGGGAATCTTCTTCACAGACTAAAGTTAATTATGGAGTTCCACAAGGTTCTGTGCTAGGACCAATTTTATTCACTTTATATATGCTTCCCTTAGGCAGTATTATTAGACGGTATTGCTTAAATTTTCATTGTTACGCAGATGATACCCAGCTTTATCTATCCATGAAGCCAGAGGACACACACCAATTAGCTAAACTGCAGGATTGTCTTACAGACATAAAGACATGGATGACCTCTAATTTCCTGCTTTTAAACTCAGATAAAACTGAAGTTATTGTACTTGGCCCCACAAATCTTAGAAACATGGTGTCTAACCAGATCCTTACTCTGGATGGCATTACCCTGACCTCTAGTAATACTGTGAGAAATCTTGGAGTCATTTTTGATCAGGATATGTCATTCAAAGCGCATATTAAACAAATATGTAGGACTGCTTTTTTGCATTTACGCAATATCTCTAAAATCAGAAAGGTCTTGTCTCAGAGTGATGCTGAAAAACTAATTCATGCATTTATTTCCTCTAGGCTGGACTATTGTAATTCATTATTATCAGGTTGTCCTAAAAGTTCCCTAAAAAGCCTTCAGTTAATTCAAAATGCTGCAGCTAGAGTGCTGACGGGGACTAGAAGGAGAGAGCATATCTCACCCATATTGGCCTCTCTTCATTGGCTTCCTGTTAATTCTAGAATAGAATTTAAAATTCTTCTTCTTACTTATACGGTTTTGAATAACCAGGTCCCATCTTATCTTAGGGACCTCGTAGTACCATATCACCCCAATAGAGCGCTTCGCTCTCAGACTGCAGGCTTACTTGTAGTTCCTAGGGTTTGTAAGAGTAGAATGGGAGGCAGAGCCTTCAGCTTTCAGGCTCCTCTCCTGTGGAACCAGCTCCCAATTCAGATCAGGGAGACAGACACCCTCTCTACTTTTAAGATTAGGCTTAAAACTTTCCTTTTTGCTAAAGCTTATAGTTAGGGCTGGATCAGGTGACCCTGAACCATCCCTTAGTTATGCTGCTATAGACGTAGACTGCTGGGGGGTTCCCATGATGCACTGTTTCTTTCTCTTTTTGCTCTGTATGCACCACTCTGCATTTAATCATTAGTGATCGATCTCTGCTCCCCTCCACAGTATGTCTTTTTCCTGGTTCTCTCCCTCAGCCCCAACCAGTCCCAGCAGAAGACTGCACCTCCCTGAGCCTGGTTCTGCTGGAGGTTTCTTCCTGTTAAAAGGGAGTTTTTCCTTCCCACTGTAGCCAAGTGCTTGCTCACAGGGGGTCGTTTTGACCGTTGGGGTTTTACATCATTATTGTATGGCCTTGCCTTACAATATAAAGCACCTTGGGGCAACTGTTTGTTGTGATTTGGCGCTATATAAAAAAAAAATTGATTGATTGATTGACTGTCCCAGCTTTTTTTGAAACATGTTGCAGGCATCCATTTCAAAATGAGCAAATATTTGCACAAAAACAATAAAGTTTATCAGTTTGAACTTTAAATATCTTGTCTTTGTGGTGTATTCAATTGAATATAGGTTGAAGAGGATTTGTAAATAATTGTATTCTGTTTTTATTTACATTTTACACAACATCCCAGCTTCATTGCAATTGGGGTTGTAAGAAGTATAGGCCACTGTGGACTTTATGGCCTGGTCACATGGCACTTAGGGCCCCTTCACACATAGTACAACTCAGGGTGACTCACGGTGGAACAGCTCGTATGAGTGAACCACGAAAACATCGCGCCGACAGGCAGGCGTGCACCATACCGCTGCGACGGTTCATGCACGCGGGAACACAGTGTGAGCAGCTGCTCCACATCAATACAGAACCCTGCAGTTAAAATAAAATGCCATTCACAGGATTCAAACCCAACGCACACATGCACCACATGTGTGTGGCTTTTTGCAACTCCACAGTCGTGGGAGCAATGATCGTTGGCTGACTGTTTTTGTGATAGTGCAAATAGCCACACATTTTCTAAGTGCCATGTGAGCGGTGTTAGATGTTTGTGCGTGTCAGGCATTTGGCCGACACCTGCTGCGAGAAGCTTCGATGGGCTCTCACAGCACACACGCTCTTTCAGCTGTTGGTGTGTGCAAATAGTTGTAGCAACAGTTATATGAGGCATTAGAGGCGGCTACGATTTTACACATTTTGCATATGATTCCTGCTTCATGTGCACATTATGCACACTTCATGCGCAAGTTGACCACATTCATACTATGTGTGAAGGGGCCTAATGAAGGTCAATGAACACAAAACGAAACAAGAAAGGACTTTCGTTGGCATTGTTTAACATTCGCGCAGCTTTGTTCCTGTAGCTGGCACTTCAAGATTTTTAAACTGTTGAAAAATTTGAAGGAATGCCACCAAAAACCTCAATTCATCCGTATTTCGTTTTGCTGTAGCATTTGACAGCTTTTCATCGTTTGCTTAGTTTTAGTAACGTTAGCATTTAGTTTGACTTCGTTCAACCAGCTGAATGTTTTCACACAGTACAGAAGCCAGTTTGTGAGTGTTTTTGTGGAGGAGAGATGCAGCTGCTTTCTCCACGGCGGAGCTGGTGTATGCGGTGTGGGGCTTCTGCGACTGCGTGTGATGTGGCGAGTGCTGCCGTGGTGCTGGCCGGCCAGGAAGAATTTGTCGGCCTTTCCACCAGCGCATGGCAGTCCGTGATCGTGGTGGTGTTCCAGCACTGCGCGCACCAGATTAGATTAGATTTATTGGTCTCCGTGGGGAAATTTGTCTTCATCGACTGTACATTACATTGTACATAACAGACAAACAACGCAGTAGACACAACGGCACATCACAGGACAGACAGCAACAATATCACAGTAGCACATCACAAGATACACAGCACAGACATCTACAGTGATGCTCACAGCAACGGTACAATGGCAGACCGACTGGTCATCAGGGCTTGCCGTTGAGGGCAAAGCGTAGCTGCAGGGATCAGGCTCCTCCCGAGGTGAGCCCTCCTAAACTTGATGCTTCTATATCGGCGCCCTGAAGGAAGTGGTGAAGTGGTGGTGAAGTGGGTGAGTGGTGTCTTGTACTATGGAGTTTGCTATGTGAATAATGGACCTGTTGTTCAGTTCTTGTTGTGTGTTGGGGGGGGTTTGGCTGGACAAGGTTGGGTTGTTTTGTGTTTATTTTCCTTCCCAGGTGATTTGGGGCTGTTCTCTGAGGAAAATGTGCTGCAGAAGAGTCTCTCTCCTCTGTTACGATGATTGGCTGCACCTGTTGCATTCTCGTGCGGCTCTCTATCAGGACAATCCACGACACCTGTGATGTTCACGTGCAGATCTGAGGACTTCCAGCTGGTACCAATGTAGTGATGAAGAACTACATTTAAACCAGCAGTGAGTTGGATAAGATTGCCGGAGAATACGACCTTGTGACGACCGTGTGGGGACGCTGAGGGCCGTTTCAGAGACTGACATCACGCATGTGAAGGAGGACGAGGGTGAGAGGCAAACGTTGTCAGCACATGACAGAGGTGAATATTCTGAAAAGTTTATCCGTGAATGTAAATTGGCGTTTATACGCAGCTATAAGTAATTATTGGTGGAAATTGTTTGGCATGCTCCTCACGGCAGTGGCATGGGGATTAATGATCCTCCACTAGCTGTGAGCAGCAGCCTCTTTGAACTAAGTTTTGAAACCAGACCTAAACGTGTAGCTGATAAGTTTGCCTCTAAACAATATTTCGTAGTAATAAGTGTTGAATAATCTCATCTCTGTTCCTCCTTTGCAGAGTACAGTCTGGGAAAGTCACCTGGGGGGGGGGTGTTGGTGGAACTCCTGAGTCCTGAACATTCGGACTCTGACTGTTGAGACGCTGAGAGAGCGCGCCGCCTTTTCACCTCACCAGAACTCTAATTATTTAGTATTTCATGTATAGCACAAAGGGAGAAAAATAAATGTGTTTTCTTTTTGGAACTGCTTCTGATTATTTCATGCTGGGTTCAGTCAGATACTGGACCGCTCCTCAATCCGCGTCTTATCCATAACAGTTCTGTGAGGTTGGGTGTGGGGAGTCCGATAATTTTAGCAGCTGTGTTTGTGATGCGCGTGAGTTTGGCCCAGTTTTTGACAGAAAGCATGGTAAAGAAACATGAGGAACAGTACAGAATGATGGGTTGAATGATGCTTTGATAAAGTAACCAAAGGAGAGTTGCTTCACAAAACGTCTGGCCGGAGCTGCAGCATTCTGTCCATGAACTCTGAAGGGCTTGCTGTCCTCCAGCCTGTGCAGAGACAAGAGCCTACTGGGCGTTTCAGTATGACAGTTCAAAAGTTTTGAGGAAGTGATCCTTGATTGCTGCATGTTTCTGTGTAGGCTCTCAGTTGTCCAGGTGGTTTCCATAGTAGAGAAGCTTGAATCTTCGACTGGACTGGGTTGCTTGATGTGAGGACGTTTCGCTTCAAATCACAGAAGCTCCCTCAGCTACAATTCTTGTTCTGGTAGTCTGACTTCTGTCTTGACTCTTGTAGAGAAGAATAAACCAGAAGCCAACAAAAGCTGGAGTTTTTTAACCTAACCAGACCCCACCTACTGAGAGGCTGACTGCTATAGGCTAGTGACTAAACAATAGCTCTAATTAGCACCTATTGTGCTCTAGTTAGCACTCTCCTAATGACAGGACGGAAGCCTCCCCGATGGCTCCCTTGACGACTCTCTCCTGATGACGTGAATGACTCATTACCATGAACAAAAGACTGAAACTGCTTTGACCTGAGTACCACATTGTAAACAGGGGACAAAGCGTGTCTGAGACCCGCTCCGTGGTTAAGGCTGGGTTTCAACTGTTTTACAAAGAATGCTTCCTTGACACCTCTCTCAAACCATTTCTTCTCTCCAGCTAAGATTTTAACTTCCTTGTCCTCAAACGTGTGGTTAGTATCTTTCAGGTGGAGATGGGAGGCAGAATGGGAGGCAGAGCCTTCAGCTTTCAGGCTCCTCTCCTGTGGAACCAGCTCCCAATTCAGATCAGGGAGACAGACACCCTCTCTACTTTTAAGATTAGGCTTAAAACTTTCCTTTTTGCTAAAGCTTATAGTTAGGGCTGGATCAGGTGACCCTAAACCATCCCTTAGTTATGCTGCTATAGACGTAGACTGCTGGGGGGTTCCCATGATGCACTGTTTCTTTCTCCTTTTGCTCTGTATGCACCACTCTGCATTTAATCATTAGTGATCGATCTCTGCTCCCCTCCACAGCATGTCTTTTTCCTGGTTCTCTCCCTCAGCCCCAACCAGTCCCAGCAGAAGACTGCCCCTCCCTGAGCCTGGTTCTGCTGGAGGTTTCTTCCTGTTAAAAGGGAGTTTTTCCTTCCCACTGTAGCCAAGTGCTTGCTCACAGGGGGTCGTTTTGACCGTTGGGGTTTTGCATAATTATTGTATGGCCTTGCCTTACAATATAAAGCGCCTTGGGGCAACTGTTTGTTGTGATTTGGCGCTATATAAAAAAATTGATTGATTGATTGATTGAGATGAACTGCAGACTGAGGTCCGCTGGCGACCTCTCTGCTGTGTTGGTATAGCCTCTTGTGTAAAAGTTGCTTCGTCTCACCTATGTAGTGTTCATTACAGTTTTCCTGACATCTGATATGATACACTACATTGCTCTGTTTGTAACTAGGGATCCTGTCCTTAGGGTGAACTAATATCTGTCTCAAGGTGTTGACTGGTTTAAAGTAAACTGGGATTTTGTGCTGTCTGAAGATCCTCTGTAGTTTTTCCCCTACTTGTGCTAAATAAGGGAGAGACACTCCTCTTCTTCTTGTCTCCGTCTCCTGTCTATCTGGTCTCTTTGTTTTCTGGGACTTCTGCACTTTGTCCAGGGACCAACGTGGGTACCCACATACTGTGAGGGCATTCCGTACAAGTTGTTGCTCTTTAGCCCTTCCCTCTGCAGTTGTGGGCACCTGTAGGGCTCTGTGTTGAAGAGTCCTGATCACCCCGAGCTTGTGTTCAAGGGGGTGGTTTGAGCCAAAGAGCAGATATTGTGAGTGGGTTTTCTATAAACCTCTGTCTCGAGCTGCCTGTTCTCTCCAATCGTAACATCACAGTCCAAGAAGGCTAAATGGTATTTTTTGGCATCCTCACGTGTGAACTTGATATTGGAGTCCACCGAATTGATGTGTTCTGTAAAGTCCTCGACCTCCTGTTGCTTGATTTTAACCCATGTGTCATCGACATATCTGAACCAGTGACTGGGAGAGATGCCCGTGAATGACGTCAAGGCTGTCTTCTCCACTCGCTCCATGTACAGATTGGCCACAATGGGGGATATCGGAGACCCCATCGCACAACCATGGATCTGCCTGTAGTAATTCCCCCTAAACAGGAATTGATTGCTGCATATTTGTTCGCAGTGGGGGGGGGGGGGGGGGGGGGCTTTGCAGAAGCGCGATCAGCCTCGTTTCTGTGTAGCTGCTGACGGCCGACACAACCGTTGATGGCTGTGTATTTGTTCTTAGCAAGGGGGGGGGGGGGGGGCTTTGCAGGAATGCGATCAGCCTCATTTGTTTCCGTGGAGCTATTACGTGTCATCTGCTGTGGTCTCTCAGAGCGAACTGCACCTCAGTTTGTGTAAACCAGGTGGCAGTTTACAGAAGCATGACTTTGAGCCATCAAATATGGAAAAAAAATTCCAGCAGGAGCAGACATTCGCATGTGAACAAGCTTGATCCAGAAAGGTGTGACATATGAAAACAGAAATCCCAGAGTTGTTTGAACATTTGAGTTGCTAAATCATGAACGAGGCAGTCCTTTTGTGAGCACATGTGCTACAACACATCCAAACACTGAAGAGAAGGTGAAGCACGTGTGTGTCTGATCCACGTACGCAGCTCCTGTGCGTCCGTGATCAGAGCTGGTAATCGAACCTGCGTGTGACTGACTGCTTGATCACACAGCCGCAGCGCCGGTGATCAGAAACACCAGGGTTTGAAAAAAACTGCAAAGAGACGGACGGTGCGATTTCGCTCTCTGTCTCGCTCTCAATGCTGAAACAAGAGATGGACAGTTTTAAGTTTGCTTGTGAGTTTAAATGACAATATTTTCTACTTATTTTTTGGGGGGGGGCATATAAGGACTCTGAACTTTGCGATCTGATGTTCTCAGCCCTGACAAGGAAGCAGTGTGTCCCGCTGTCAATCTTCAAACCTGAATGCCGTTTGCTTTACCATTTTGAGACCAGAGTGCATTTCTACAATAAAAAAAAAGGCAGGAGTGCGGCAAGGGCTACAGACGAGAGAACGCATAAATTAAAAGCAAACATACAGCTGCAAGCAAACAAATGCAACGACGTGGAAAAACGCTGAGTACATGCAGATTTCGGGTGTACAGCCAGTGATTAGAGTTTTAGTATGTGAGAAATTTGAGAAATATTTGGCGTGTTTGCAGTGTGTATAATTATGGTGTAGTATTTAGCGTGTGTGGTATTTTGTTTTTTCTTGTGTGTGTGTGTGTGTGTGTGTGTGTGTGTGTGTGTGTGTGTGTGTGTGTGTGTGTGTGTGTGTGTGTGTGTGTGTGTGTGTGTGTGTGTGTGTTTTGTAAAAATGTAGCATCTTATGAATGTTTAGCACTTCAGCACACAGATCTCCACAGTGGGTCAGACTGCACTCATCTCTTTGAAGTTTCTCTACACTACACTACAGAGCCCAGTGCCGAGTCCTGGAACCCAGAGATGATCAGTGGCGGTTCTACAATGAATTACTCCCCAGGCAAGTCCCCCTCCGAGCACCCTCGCCACAAAAATTTGCACAAACAGCCATTTTTTAAAATTCTTATTTTATTATTAGTATTTTACAAGTGTCCCTTCAATTAAAATTGATATCAAAAGACTGCAGGCTACAAAATAGCTCAAAACATCCATGAGTTGCAAATTTGAATAAACGCGCCCTTACATGTTAAATGTCTATCATTAGACACTTTAATGTGTCTTTCAGGGAGGAACAATTAGCTATTTTATTAAGCTGCTTTTCGTCTCAATATTTAGCTTGTTTGTAAATATTCTGCTAAATGTGTAAATACTTACCCTTAACTAACCTGCTAAAGTTTTAGGTTTGACAGAAATTTGATAATGTAGTATTTGCCTTTTTTTTCTCCCTAATTTTTTACTCTTAATCTGTGAGTCAAAAGAAATTCTAAACTGAAATGTTACTTGCATTCCCCACTGAAACCAAATGTGATTCTTTTTCTACATCAAATAAACCAATTAATTATGAAGAGAAGCCTCATTTTAAATGTTATTATTTTTTTTCAGTGTAACATGACATTAAAAAGAGTTGCCAGCTGCTGGAAAAGTTGTGTAAAAAGACACACAAAAAAGGGTCAGATTCAGTCACTTCAGTTAGTAATGTGAACACAGCACAGCAAGTTCTAAGCCGTCTTTGGCTCTCCTTTCTGCAAGCATGCACTACGGCGGTTTGCAGCTGAGTGTGACGTGTCCGGGATTAGGATCAGCACCTCCAAATCCGAGGCCATGGTTCTCAACCGGAAAAAGGTGCTTTGCCCTCTTGAGGTCAGTGGAGTGTCCTTGCCTCAAGTGGAGGAGTTTAAGTATCTCGTGGTCTTGTTCACGAGTGAGGGACGGATGGAGCGTGAGATCAATAGACGGATCGGTGCAGTATCTGCAGTGATGCAGTCACTGTATCGGACCGTCATGGTGAAGAGAGAGCTGAGTAGGGGGGCAAAGCTCTCGATTTACCGATCGATCTACGTGCCGATCCTCACCTATGGTCATGAGATTAGGCTCATGACCGAAAGAACGAGATCGCGAGTACAAGCAGCCGAGATGAGGTTCCTCCGCAGGGTGGCTGGGTGCTCCCTTAGAAGTAGGGTGAGGAGCTCGGTCACTCGGGAGGAGCTCAAAGTCAAACCGCTGCTCCTCCACATCGAAAGGAGTCAGTTGAGGTGGCTCGGGCATCTTTTCCGGATGCCCCCTGGACGCCTCGCTGGAGAGGTGTTCCGGGCACGTCCCATTGGGAGGAGGCCCCGGGGAAGACCCAGGACACGCTGGAGAGACTACATCTCTCGGCTGGCTTGGGAACGCCTTGGGGTTCCCCCAGAGGAGCTGGGGGAGGTGTGTGTGATTCGACAGGTCTGGGCAGCTTTGCTTGAGCTGCTTCCCCCACGACCCGACTCCGGATAAAGCGGAAGAAAATGGATGGATGGATGGATGGGCAGTTTGTTCTCTCTGGTGACATTCAAACCCATTCTTACACCTTGTCTGCCTGCTTTCAAAGGCTGCCTGCCTCATTTTTGCTGGATGATCCGCGGACCGCACGGCAGGAGAGCACCTGTCCCTGGGTTCCTGCCGCACACTGAGAGGATTCGGCTGCACCCAGCTCTGGATGCAGCCAAAACCTCTCCGTTTACACCAGGACATTTCACACAATTCAGAAAAACGTGCAGGAATTATAGACCTGTATTTACAATATTATGAATGAGATGTGCGTTATTTGGAAGAAAGTTGAGGTGTTTTAGCCCATGAAGCACCCCCACCTTTTCCCTTCCATTACAAAGAGGTGAACTGTCCACTGAACACTCCTCCCCGTTTCTTTCACCTTTTCACTGCTTCCGTGAACTCTGATAGCAAGCAGGGTGCCTGCAGCTACCTGCAGGGGGCGCCAAATTGCCAATTCCACAAACGGTGACAAACCATTTTGCGGTGGATATTATTTATTTATTTTTCAGTCCTCATGCCCACAGAGCTGCCAAACCAAAAATGGCACCGCCGGCAGCGGCCCGCATAGCCCGTACCAAAAACTGCCACTGACTCCAGGCGCATTTCTTTAAAGCATGGAGATTGTTAGCTTCAGTTTCATTTTGTTCATCTTTTGTCCCTTTTGCGCTCTTGATTCGCAGCCTATTCAGTGATAAAGCTTGTTCGTCCACCTTTTCTCAACGATATGTGACTTTTTTTCCCTTTGTTCAGGAATCATTGTATGCTGTGTGACCAGGCCATTAGGTTCTCTGTCTCTGTGTAAGAGTTGTAGTCTGTGAAAATGCAATATCATGGTGTGTGTGCGCAAAACGGCACTTTTTTTTATCAGTTTCAGGACAGTTTTTCTTTGTAATGGATAACGGGGTGACAAAGTCACTCAAGGTAAGGCACATGCTTTGTGTTAATCCACAACATGTTCAACCAGATTCAAGACTCAACCAGATCAAAACTGCTCAAAGAACATGCCAATGCCTAATCCCTAACAATAAATATTAACAACTTTCACAAAAAATAGTAATTTTCTAACATATTTGCATGTGGATGGAAATTTGAACTTAATCTCTGACCATGATAACTGACCAAACCAAAATCATATCCCTTCTTCCAAATGTACCTGTCTCATTAAAAACTGGATTATTGTAAAATATGTTGCACACAAATGTACAGAGAGACCAAGGTGATTACAAGAGTGTACCTCTCCATTGACTACATATTTATAACAGTTGTAAACATTCTATAATTTTTGCTGTGGTCTCATTTGGATTTTGGCTGTGAAATGTTCGAGCAGATTTAAAGTTAATTTCAAGTTAATTTTGGTGTGGTTTATGAATATTTGAAAAGTATCATAGCCTATGCACAGGTACTGTGAATGCTCTATGGAGCAGAGGCAGAAGCCTGAATTTTTCCCAGTGAAGACTGGTGTTCTTCAGGGTTGTGTTCTGGCTCCTATACTGTTCAATGCTTGCATGAACTGGGTGTTGAATAGGGCTGTGGAAACCAGTTATCAGGTGCTTTTGTTGGCAAGGAAAGGTTTACTTACCTTGACTTCATGGATCCTGTGATCCTGTGTGAGTAATCAGAGTGTCTAGGTTTGTGACCTGGAGCAAGACTAAGATGTGGGCTTCCAGTAATTATCTGGCCTCAGCCATCAGAAGTGTATCTGTATTCGGCAAAACTTCAATTCAATTCATCCCCTAGAACAAGCACACAGGTGACAATGGTAAGGGAAAAACTCCCTCTGATTTGAGGAAGAAACCTCAAGCAAACCACACTCAGAGGTGTGACCACTACTTTAGCCATTCTAAAAGTTACAAGATTTTGCTTAGTTTTATTAAACAAAACATAATGACAAAAGATGAATTTGATGAGAAGTCCATGCAGGCATCCAGTCACAAGCAGTGGCCATCCATTATGTGGCAGAGTCAGTGGGAACAAGTCCACTTGTCTTGGCATTGACATTCATATCTGCAGATCCTCTGCCTTTGAAAGCGCTTAATTGAAAAAGCCTGGCTTGGATTAGTAGCAATTCTCACTTAAGTCTTAATCCATTCCACTAACCAAAATCAGTTGGATCTTGCCAACGCTAACTCTAGTGAGGCTTGTACAAGCCTGCATTGTGTATTTGCACAGACTTCTTCAGCCTCCCAGAGCAACTGAGTTTGGAAAACTGACGCAAGTTGCATGGTCAAAAGATGAAGGCAAAGAACTGCATTCTTCACAGCAGTTGACTAGACCCAAATGGTGGAACTGTATGAGGAGATACAGTGAGGAAAATAAGTATTTGAACACCCTGCGATTTTGCAAATTCTCCCATTTAGAAATCATGGAGGGGTCTGAAATTTTCATCTTAAGTGCATGTCCAGTGTGAGAGACATAATCTAAAAAAAAAAAAATCTGGAAATCACAATGTATGATTTTTTTTTTTTTTTTTTAAATAATGTATTTGTATGTTACTGCTGCAAATAACTATTTCAACACCTGTGAAAATCAATGTTAATATTTGGTACAGTAGCCTTTGTTTGTAATTAGAGGTCAAACGTTTCCTGTAGTTTTTCACCAGGTTTTCACACACTGCCACAGGGATTTTGGTCCACTCCTCCATACAGATCTCCAAATCTTTCAGGTTTGGAGTTTCAGCTCCCTCTAAAGATTTTCTATTGAGTTCAGGTCTGGAGACTGGCCAGGCCACTCCAGGACCTTGAAATGCTTCTTACGAAGCCCCTCCTTAGTTGCCCTGGCTGTGTGTTTGGGGTCATTGTCATGCTGGAAGACCCAGCCATGACCCATCTTCAGTGCTCTTACTGAGGGAAGGAGGTTGTTTGCCAAAATCTTACAATACATGACCCCATCCATCCTCCCTTCAATATGGTGCAGTCGTCCTGTCCCCTTTGCAGAAGAGCACCCCCAGAGTATGATGTTTCCACCCCCATGCTTCACGGTTGGGCTGGTTTTCTTGGGGTTGTTCTCATCCTCTAAACATGGTAAGTGGAGTTGATTCCAAAAAGCTCTATTCTGGTCTCATCTGACCACATGACCTTCTCCCATGCCTCCTTTGGATCATCCAGATGGTCGCTGGTGAACTTCAAATGGGCCTGGACATGTGCTGGCTGGGGGACCTTGCTGCCCTGCAGGATTTTAAACCATGACAGCATCGTGTGTTACTAATGTAATCTTTTTGACTGTTGTCCCAGCTCTCTTCAGGTCATTGACCAGGTCCTCCTGTGTAGTTCTGAGCTTTCTCAGAAGCATCCTTACCCCACAAAGTGAGAGCTTGCATGGAATCCCAGACCGAGGAAGATTGACAGTCATCTTGTGTTTCTTCCACTTTCTAATAAATAATCATAACAGTTTTTGTCTTCTACCAAGCTGCTTGCCTGTTGTCCTGTAGTCCATCCCAGCCTTGTGCAGGTCTACAGTTTTGTCCCTGGTGTCCTTAGACAGCTCTCTGGTCTTGGCTATGGTGGACAGGTTGGAGTGTGATTGATTGAGTGTGTGAACAGGTGTTTTTTATACAGGAAACAAGTTCAAACAGGTGCAATTAATACAGGTAAAGAGTGCAGAATAAGAGGGCTTCTTAAAGAAAAATTAACAGGTCTGAGAGTCAGAATCCTTGCTGGTTGGTAGGTGGTCAAATACTTATTTGCAGCAGTAACATACAAATAAATTATTTAAAAAATCACACATTGTGATTTCCGGATTTTGTTTTTGTTTTTTTTTTTTATTATGTCTCTCACAGTGGACATACACCTAAGATGAAAATTTCAGACCCCTCCATGATTTCTAAGTGGGAGAACTTGCAAAATCGCAGGGTGTTCAAAAATTTCAGACCCCTCCATGATTTCTAAGTGGGAGAACTTGCAAAATCGCAGGGTGTTCAAAAATTTCAGACCCCTCCATGATTTCTAAGTGGGAGAACTTGCAAAATCGCAGGGTGTTCAAATACTTATTTTCCTCACTGTATATAATCATGAAAAAAAAAGTTCTTATACATAACTGGCTCAATGAGCGATCACAAGAGGCAGTCCAGGAATCTCTTAGTTTTTAGGCTTTACCTTTCTCTATGGATGACCAGGCATGCAAGTGCCTCATTGTTCAGGACCCCATTACCTGGAGAAAGCCAAATGGATGCCCACGTTTCACCTGCTGCAGATAGCTACTTTTGAAAGGTGGAATGGCTCTTAAAAGGTGGGGATGGCGGGGTCCTCTACCTGGTGGTTGCCATCCACAACCCAAAGTGGTTCGGTGTTATGGTGGCTGCAGCAACACGTGGCGACTTGACTTGTGGTAACAACAGGCTGCTATACCCTATTTAGTGATTTTTACTACAGAATTTACCATAGCAATTGTGAAATTAGATTGTTTGCACGGTGCATCTGCCAGGAAGTTATTAATACACCGGGATTACATCCAGCCCCACCTGCTCTAACCTTTGTAATAGAAAGTAATTGGTGTCCTTGTGTGACCAATGTGTAACCTTAAAGGGGGCAATGTAGCACACTCTTCCACACACGGATGCTTTTTAGATGCAGTCTGTCAAGCACTCTGCACGTTCTCATCACTGTGGCACATTTAGTAAATATTTGTCTGTGTGTGTTCCCTGTGTATGTGTGCTATGTACAAAATAGATGAGATCCAAGGTCACTTCTTCCTTGGGGGAAATGATCTTTGGATTACTGATCAAGCTATGTTCTCAGACAAATCATGTGAAACATGACATGGAAAGCATGACAAGATGACTACAGTAGACAATATGCAAAGACACAGTAAATTTTGCAGAGTAAAATATAGTCTGCCAGGATAAAAATTGGTTCCAGTCCAAATAGAGTTAAATATACTCTATCACAGTGTAAAATTAAATCCATAATGCTGTGAATGACCCTTATTGGAGTAGAAAAACTTGATTTGACAAGACAGTAGAGCTCATTTCACTCTATAATAGTGTATTGTACTTTATTTAGACTGGGACCAAATGTTATCCTGGCAAAATGTGCTGTGTAGGACAATTAAAATATCTGTCATAAGCACAATCAAGTGTAAAGTGAGCCAGGAATCTTTAAGGCTTATGCACTCGCTGGCCACTTCATCAGGTACACTGTTTGAACTGATCATCTAATCACCAATCACCTGGCACAAACTCAGTGCATCTAGGCAACATGGCCAACAGGATCTGATAAATTTCAAACCAAGCATCAGAATGTGGCAGAAATGTAATTTTAAGTGTTTGTGAATGAGAAACTGCTGGTCTTCTGGGATCTTCACACACAGCCATCTCTAAGGTGTAGAGAGAATGGTCTGAAAAAGGGGGAACATCCAGTGACCTGCAGTTCTCTAGATTGAAAACACCTTTCACCAGCTTGATGAGGGTAGGGATAAGAGAAGAATGGTCCAACTGCTTTGAGGTGATAGAAAGGGAAGCTCAAATAACCACACGTTACAACCAAGATCAAGACCATCTTTGATTGCACAACATGTTGAAACTTGGTGCAGATGGGCTACAACAACAGAAGAGACCACACTGAATTGGACAGTCAATGTTACTGTGAATTTTGCTCAAAGTGGATTTCACTAATGTCCTGGCAAAGCCAGGACATTTTAAAGACTGTTGCTCTTTCCATTGTCCTCAATATAAATTGTATTTATTATCCATTCATATTCTATACCTGCTTAAGCCCCGATCACACAGCAATAATGAAGGACAACAAAGCCCAAAAGAAACAAGAAATCTGGACTTATGTTAACTTTCGGCGGCATCGTTTAACCTTTGTGCAGCTTCATTCCTGCAGCTGGCACTCGTTTAGAATTTTTAAACTGTTGAAAAATGTGGATTAATCCCAACGGCAACCTCAATTCATCCGTAACCTACACAAACATGGGGAGAACATGCAAACTCCACACAGAAAGGCCACAGGGGGGAATTGATCCCATGACCTTTTTGCTGTACGGCAACAGTGCTAACCACTAAGCCACCGTGCTGCCCTTCTATTTATTATGCTAAATTAATATTTTACTCTATAATTTATGTGTTATTTAATGTGATCTATGAGCTGTCACCATCTTGGTAATCATCACAAAAAAAGATGATAAAGCGAGATTAAGAAATTGATTGTACAGTTTACATCACTGCTCCTCCCCCACCAGGTGATGATGTCCGCTGTGGGCGGAAGCTCCCATTTCTGTTAATAGACTTAAGACCCTGCAGGCATTTTCAGTGCAAGATCACACCAATGAGGCATGAAATCTTTCACAGAGGGACAGAGGAAAACTGACTTCAGCAGGTGCTCAAAGACCACAAACTGTCTTAACAGGTATGTTTCCTTAAAGAATTTGTTTTATAAAAAATTTACTGGAATTGCATAAGTCTAAAACATGACTTTAAGAGGGCAAAACAGTGACACCCTTCATAAGTATAACAGACAAGTAGTAACGCAAAAGGATTCAATGAATGAATTTATTTATCCGGCACACATGAGCAACAACAAAGACAATATCAAAACATAAAAGGAACAATGAACAGAGAACCCATGTGACCGAAAGGGTGAAGGCAGAAGCAAGACTTACTATAAGCACCCTCCCCTTATACCATTAAAAATAAAGTGTGTGTGTGTGTGTGTGTGTATATATATATATATATATATATATATATATATATATATATATATATATATATATATATATATATATATATATGACAACTATATAAAAAAGAGTGCATGAACAACTTAATTTAATCAATCATTGAAATTTCAGAACACAACCAAACAAGTAATAGTGAACAATGACAAAAATGGTGAACCTAATCCTTCAAACTATAACGGATAAATATGTTCTTTATGTAAAGCCTTTTAAAACCAACCAATGTACCAAGTGTTTTAATATTATTAGGACAATTATTCCAAATATTAACACCCCTGACGGAAACACAATGACTTAACAGTCGTACGGATCTTCAATTTCTCAAATAATAATCCATCCATCCATTTTCTTCCGCTTTATCCGGAGTCGGGTCGCGGGGGCAGCAGCTCAAGCAAAGCCGCCTAGACCTCCCGATCCACACATACCTCCCCCAGCTCCTCCGGGGGAACCCCAAGGCGTTCCCAAGCCAGCCGAGAGATGTAGTCCCTCCAGTGTGTCCTGGGTCTTCCCCGGGGCCTCCTCCCAGTGGGACGTGCCCGGAACACCTCTCCAGCGAGGCGTCCAGGGGGCATCCGGAAAAGATGCCCGAGCCACCTCAACTGACTCCTTTCGACATGGAGGAGCAGCAGTTCGACTCCGAGCTCCTCCCGAGTGACCGAGCTCCTCACCCTATCTCTAAAGGAGCGCCCAGCCACCCTGCGGAGGAAACTCATTTCAGCCGCTTGTACTCGTGATCTCGTTCTTTCGGTCATGAGCCAAATCTCATGACCATAGGTGAGGATCAGAACGTAGATCAATCGGTAAATCGAGAGCTTTGCCCCCCTACTCAGCTCTCTCTTCACCACGATGGTCCGATACAGCAACCGCATCACTGCAGATGCTGCACCGATCCGTCTATCGATCTCATGCTCCATCCGTCCCTCACTTGTGAACAAGACCCCGAGATACTTAAACTCCTCCACTTGAGGCAAGGACACTCCACTGACCTGAAGAGGGCAAAGCACCTTTTTCCGGTCGAGGACCATGGCCTCGGATTTGGAGGTGCTGATTTTCATCCTGGACACTTCACACTCGGCTGCAAACTGCCCCAGTGCACGCTGAAGGTCCTGATTTGACGAAGCCAACAGAACCACATCGTCCGCAAACAGCAGAGACGAGATTCTGTGGTTCCCAAACCAGACCCCCTCTACACCCTGGCTGCGCCTAGAAATTCTGTCCATAAAAATAATGAACAGAACCAGTGACAAAGGGCAGCCCTGGCGGAGGCCAACGTGCACTGGAAACAGGTTTGACTTACTACCGGCAATGCGAACCAAGCTCCTGCTGCGGTCGTACAGGGACCGGATAGCCCTTAGCAAAGGACCCCGGACCCTGTACTCCCGGAGTACTCCCCACAGGGTGCCCTGAGGGACACGGTCGAACGCCTTCTCCAGATCCACAAAACACATGTGGACTGGTTGGGCGAACTCCCATAAACCCTCGAGCACCCGATGGAGCGCGTAGAGCTGGTCCAGTGTGCCACGACCAGGACGAAAACCTCACTGCTCCTCCTGAATCCGAGGTTCGACCATCGGTCGAATTCTCCTCTCCAGTACTCCGGAATAGACCTTACTGGGGAGGCTGAGGAGTGTGATCCCCCTATAGTTGGAACACACCCTCCGGTCCCCCTTCTTAAACAGAGGAACCACCACCCCGGTCTGCCAATCCAGAGGCACTGTCCCCGATCGCCACGTGATGTTGCAGAGGTGTGTCAGCCAAGACAGCCCCACAACATCCAGAGACTTAAGGTACTCAGGACGGATTTCATCCACCCCAGGAGCCTTGCCACCGAGGAGCTTTCTAACCACCTCGGTGACTTCGGCCTGGGTAATGGATGAGTCCGCCTCTGAGTCCCCAGTCTCTGCTTCCTCTCCTGAAGACGTGACGATGGGATTGAGGAGATCCTCGAAGTACTCCTTCCACCGCCCGACAACATCCCCAGTCAGGGTCAACAGCTCCCCACCCGCACCATAAACAGTGCTGGTGGAGAGCTGCTTCCACCTCCTGAGGCGTCGGACAGTTTGCCAGAATCTCTTCAAGGCCGACCGATAGTCCTCCTACATATCCTCCCCGAACTCCTCCCAGACCCGAGTTTTTGCCTCTGCGACCGCATGGGCTGCGGCATGCTTGGCCTGCCGGTACCTGTCAGCTGCCTCTGGGGTCCCACCTACCAACAAAGATAAGTAGGACTCCTTCTTCAGCTTGACGGCATCCCTTACTTCCGGTGTCCACCACCGAGTTCGGGGATTGCCGCCGTGACCACAGCTACGAGCAGCCGCATCGACAATGGAGGTGGAGAACATGGTCCATTCGGACTCCATGTCTCCAACCTCCCCCGGGATCTGGGAGAAGCTCTCCCGGAGGTGGGAGTTGAAGACCTTGCTGACAGAGGGTTCCGCCAGTCGTTCCCAACAGACCTTCACGATATGTTTGGGCCTGCCAGGTCTGACCGGCTTCCTACCCTCCCAGCGGATCCAACTCACCACCAGGTGGTGATCAGTCGACAGCTTTGCCCCTCTCTTCACTCGAGTGTTCGGGACACGTCTCAAATAATAATGTTCCTCTCAAACTGTAGCTGGAATCCCTCATTTTAAACAGATCCTGGACATGTAGAGGCAAAAGCTTATTTTTGACTTTATACATAACCTGTATTGTAATATAATCAACCAAGTCCCAGAATTTTAAAACTTGCAGACAAGCAAATAACAGATTTGTTAGCTCTCGATATGGTTTATTACTGATAATTCTTATAGCTTTCTTTTGCAACAGAAAAACTGGTTTAGTATTAGTTCTATATGTATTTCCCCAAACCTCGACACAATATGTCATATATGGAACAAGTAATGCATAATATAAAGTGGTTAATGCATGTTGGGAGAGGAAGTCCTGGGCTTTATGCAGAATTGCGATAGCTTTTGACATTTTAGTTTTAACATAGTTAATGTGTTTTCCAGCTTAATCTATCGTCAATATAAAGGCCAAGAAATTTTGTATCTGTTACAATTTCAATATCACGTAATAATAGATTTTTTGCTTAAGTTCCTGAACTTATTCCCAAATATGATACACTTAGTTTTACCAAAATGAAGCGATAATTAATTTAAATGAAACCACTGTTTAAATTATGTAATTCGTTCTCCATATTGTCCAGGAGCTGTCCCAAATGATCCCTACTACAAACCACAGTTGTATCATCTGCAAATAAAATACAACTTACATACTTCTAAATCAAACATATATCATTAATATACAAAAGAAACAACAATGGCCCAAGGACTGAACCCTGGGGCACTCCACAAGTATTCTTCAAGAACTCAGAATTTGTCCCACCAATGTGGACACACTGATGCCTGTTGTCTAAGTAGCTTGCTATCCAGTCATGTGCCACTCCCCTGATACCATACTTCTGTAATTTGTCCAGTAGCAAGGTATGATCTATAGTATCAAATGCTTTCTGTAAATAAAAAAAACCCCTACAGTATATTGCTTATTTTCAATCACGTTGGAAATTTGTTCGACAAAATCCATTACAGCCAATGAAGTAGTGCGATTCTTTCTAAAACCATATTGTTGCTTGCTAAGGATATGATGTTGAGTAAAAAAAATAATAATAATTTAACCTAATTAAAAATACCTTTTCCAAAATTTTAGAAAATTGTGGTAAGAGGGAGACTGGCCTATCACCAGATTTGAACAATATCACTTTAGCTATTTTCATTTTGGAAGGAAATTTCCCAGTCATTAATGACGAATTACAGGCATATGTTAAAGGTTTAACAATGCAATCAATATTTTTAGCCAAAAACATATCAAAACGGTCACTATCAGTTTTTTTTTCCTTAAGTTTATGAACTATGTCAATTTATGAACTATGTCTGTTCCTTTAATGAACACTGAATCAAGAACTGTTCTATTGTTTTGATGTGATCCAAGGAGCACGTTTTAGAAGATACAATTGAATTTGCTAAGTTTTTACCCATGTTAACAAAATAACCATTAAAATGATCTGCTATAGCTTTGTTTTCTTTCACAGTTGTGTCAGTATTTGTATAAAAATAGGCAGGATATTCTTTAACAACTTTTTTCTTATTTATGATTTCATTTAAAACCTCAAAGTACTCTTTATATTATTTTTTCCAGTAATTCACTATAATACTGCCTTTTACATGATCACATAATGTATGTTAGTTTGTTTTTATGTCTTGTCTCGGCTTCAATTGTTCTAAATTTTAGAAACTGCTTGTACAAAAAATGTTTCTTTTTACATGCATTCTGAAATCCCTTAGTGATCCAAGATTTCTTTGCTTAGCTTATTTCCATCTTTTAACACACAAGGGCAATGTTTATCATATAAATTGGAAATAATAGAAATGAATGATTCCTAAGACTGATGTACATCCTCAATGTAAATGCCACTCCAATTTTGCTGTATTAAATCCATTCTAAGCTTTTCTATTGATTCCTTTGTTATTTTCCTTGTGAAGTTTGTAATGATATGGTCATTTTTATCGACTAATGAACTGAAAGCAACAAAAACAGGCAGATGGTCACTGATATCACTAATGAGAAGTCCGCCCATTATATTTCTAATGGTAATGTTTACCAGTATATTGTCAATACGTGTTGATGTATTCCAAGTTGGGTGAGTAATTACTAGATACAATCCCATACAAAATTAATAAATTCAACTATATGTGATTGACTATTAGGGTTGGATGAAATCCAAATTGAAGTCTCCACAGTAACTAAAGCTTATTTTAAAAGTGTCGTACATATCTGTCAGTTTTTCCACAAAAATATTTGTTTGATCCAGGAGCCCTATAAACACAGCTTATGATTATGTTGTTTGATTTTTCATATTTAATTTACAATGAGACACATTCCATGACATTGTCAAAAGAAAAGGACATATTACTAACAATTTCACACTGATAACTTGAACTGACATAAAGTGCCACACCACCGCCCCGTTTATTCATCATATTTATAAAAAAAGATCATAACCCTCTACCCGGACCATGTCCATGTGCTCATCCCTCAACCATGTCTTGGTAACCACAATGACAGAAAAGGGTTTATTGACATTTTTCAACAATCCTGAATTTTGGACAAATTCGTAGGAAGACTTCTACTATTAAAATGTATCAATCAATCAATCAATTTTTTTTATATAGCGCCAAATCACAACAAACAGTTGCCCCAAGGCACTTTATATTGTAAGGCAAGGCCATACAATAATTATGTAAAACCCCAACGGTCAAAACGACCCCCTGTGAGCAAGCACTTGGCTACAGTGGGAAGGAAAAACTCCCTTTTAACAGGAAGAAACCTCCAGCAGAACCAGGCTCAGGGAGGGGCAGTCTTCTGCTGGGACTGGTTGGGGCTGAGGGAGAGAACCAGGAAAAAGACATGCTGTGGAGGGGAGCAGAGATCGATCACTAATGATTAAATGCAGAGTGGTGCATACAGAGCAAAAAGAGAAAGAAACAGTGCATCATGGGAACCCCCCAGCAGTTTACGTCTATAGCAGCATAACTAAGGGATGGTTCAGGGTCACCTGATCCAGCCCTAACTATAAGCTTTAGCAAAAAGGAAAGTTTTAAGCCTAATCTTAAAAGTAGAGAGGGTGTCTGTCTCCCTGATCTGAATTGGGAGCTGGTTCCACAGGAGAGGAGCCTGAAAGCTGAAGGCTCTGCCTCCCATTCTACTCTTACAAACCCTAAGAACTACAAGTAAGCCTGCAGTCTGAGAGCGAAGCGCTCTATTGGGGTGATATGGTACTACGAGGTCCCTAAGATAAGATGGGACCTGATTATTCAAAACCTTATAAGTAAGAAGAAGAATTTTAAATTCTATTCTAGAATTAACAGGAAGCCAATGAAGAGAGGCCAATATGGGTGAGATATGCTCTCTCCTTCTAGTCCCCGTCAGTACTCTAGCTGCAGCATTTTGAATTAACTGAAGGCTTTTTAGGGAACTTTTAGGACACCTGATAATAATGAATTACAATAGTCCAGCCTAGAGGAAATAAATGCATGAATTAGTTTTTCAGCATCACTCTGAGACAAGACCTTTCTGATTTTAGAGATATTGCGTAAATGCAAAAAAGCAGTCCTACATATTTGTTTAATATGCGCTTTGAATGACATATCTTGATCAAAAATGACTCCAAGATTTCTCACAGTATTACTAGAGGTCAGGGTAATGTCATCCAGAGTAAGGATCTGGTTAGACACTATGTTTCTAAGATTTGTGGGGCCAAGTACAATAACTTCAGTTTTATCTGAGTTTAAAAGCAGGAAATTAGAGGTCATCCATGTCTTTATGTCTGTAAGACAATCCTGCAGTTTAGCTAATTGGTGTGTGTCCTCTGGCTTCATGGATAGATAAAGCTGGGTATCATCTGCGTAACAATGAAAATTTAAGCAATACCGTCTAATAATACTGCCTAAGGGAAGCATGTATAAAGTGAATAAAATTGGTCCTAGCACAGAACCTTGTGGAACTCCATAATTAACTTTAGTCTGTGAAGAAGATTCCCCATTTACATGAACAAATTGTAATCTATTAGACAAATATGATTCAAACCACCGCAGCGCAGTGCCTTTAATACCTATGGCATGCTCTAATCTCTGTAATAAAATTTTATGGTCAACAGTATCAAAAGCAGCACTGAGGTCCAACAGAACAAGGACAGAGACGAGTCCACTGTCCGAGGCCATAAGAAGATCATTTGTAACCTTCACTAATGCTGTTTCTGTACTATGATGAATTCTAAAACCTGACTGAAACTCTTCAAATAGACCATTCCTCTGCAGATGATCAGTTAGCTGTTTTACAACTACCCTTTCAAGAATTTTTGAGAGAAAAGGAAGGTTGGAGATTGGCCTATAATTAGCTAAGATAGCTGGGTCAAGTGATGGCTTTTTAAGTAATGGTTTAATTACTGCCACCTTAAAAGCCTGTGGTACATAGCCAACTAACAAAGATAGATTGATCATATTTAAGATCGAAGCATTAAATAATGGTAGGGCTTCCTTGAGCAGCCTGGTAGGAATGGGGTCTAATAAACATGTTGATGGTTTGGATGAAGTAACTAATGAAAATAACTCAGACAGAACAATCGGAGAGAAAGAGTCTAACCAAATACCGGCATCACTGAAAGCAGCCAAAGATAACGATACGTCTTTGGGATGGTTATGAGTAATTTTTTCTCTAATAGTTAAAATTTTGTTAGCAAAGAAAGTCATGAAGTCATTACTAGTTAAAGTTAATGGAATACTCAGCTCAATAGAGCTCTGACTCTTTGTCAGCCTGGCTACAGTGCTGAAAAGAAACCTGGGGTTGTTCTTATTTTCTTCAATTAGTGATGAGTAGAAAGATGTCCTAGCTTTACGGAGGGCTTTTTTATAGAGCAACAGACTCTTTTTCCAGGCTAAGTGAAGATCTTCTAAATTAGTGAGACGCCATTTCCTCTCCAACTTACGGGTTATCTGCTTTAAGCTGCGAGTTTGTGAGTTATACCACGGAGTCAGACACTTCTGATTTAAAGCTCTCTTTTCAGAGGAGCTACAGCATCCAAAGTTGTCTTCAATGAGGATGTAAAACTATTGACGAGATACTCTATCTCCCTTACAGAGTTTAGGTAGCTACTCTGCACTGTGTTGGTATATGGCATTAGAGAACATAAAGAAGGAATCATATCCTTAAACCTAGTTACAGCGCTTTCTGAAAGACTTCTAGTGTAATGAAACTTATTCCCCACTGCTGGGTAGTCCATCAGAGTAAATGTAAATGTTATTAAGAAATTATCAGACAGAAGGGAGTTTTCAGGGAATACTGTTAAGTCTTCTATTTCCATACCATAAGTCAGAACAAGATCTAAGATATGATTAAAGTGGTGGGTGGACTCATTTACTTTTTGAGCAAAGCCAATAGAGTCTAATAATAGATTAAATGCAGTGTTGAGGCTGTCATTCTCAGCATCTGTGTGGATGTTAAAATCGCCCACTATAATTATCTTATCTGAGCTAAGCACTAAGTCAGACAAAAGGTCTGAAAATTCACAGAGAAACTCACAGTAACGACCAGGTGGACGATAGATAATAACAAATAAAACTGGTTTTTGGGACTTCCAATTTGGATGGACAAGACTAAGAGACAAGCTTTCAAATGAATTAAAGCTCTGTCTGGGTTTTTGATTAATTAATAAGCTGGAATGGAAGATTGCTGCTAATCCTCCTCCTCGGCTCGTGCTACGAGCATTCTGACAGTTAATGTGACTCGGGGGTGTTGACTCATTTAAACTAACATATTCATCCTGCTGTAACCAGGTTTCTGTTAGGCAGAATAAATCAATATGTTGATCAATTATTATATCATTTACCAACAGGGACTTAGAAGAGAGAGACCTAATGTTTAATAGACCACATTTAACTGTTTTAGTCTGTGGTGCAGTTGAAGGTGCTATATTATTTTTTCTTTTTGAATTTTTATGCTTAAATAGATTTTTGCTGGTTGTTGGTGGTCTGGGAGCAGGCACCGTCTCTACGGGGATGGGGTAATGAGGGGATGGCAGGGGGAGAGAAGCTGCAGAGAGGTGTGTAAGACTACAACTCTGCTTCCTGGTCCCAACCCTGGATAGTCACGGTTTGGAGGATTTAAGAAAATTGGCCAGATTTCTAGAAATGAGAGCTGCTCCATCCAAAGTGGGATGGATGCCGTCTCTCCTAACAAGACCAGGTTTTCCCCCAGAAGCTTTGCCAATTATCTATGAAGCCCACCTCATTTTTTGGACACCACTCAGACAGCCAGCAATTCAAGGAGAACAGGCGGCTAAACATGTCACTCCCGGTCCGATTGGGGAGGGGCCCAGAGAAAACTACAGAGTCCGACATTGTTTTGCAAAGTTACACACCGATTTAATGTTAATTTTAGTGACCTCCGATTGGCGTAACCGGGTGTCATTACTGCCGACGTGAATTACAATCTTACCAAATTTACGCTTAGCCTTAGCCAGCAGTTTCAAATTTCCTTCAATGTCGCCTGCTCTGGCCCCCGGAAGACAATTGACTATGGTTGCTGGTGTCGCTAACTTCACATTTCTCAAAATAGAGTCGCCAATAACCAGAGTTTGATCCTCGGCGGGTGTGTCGTCGAGTGGGGAAAAAACGGTTAGAAATGTGAACGGGTTGGCGGTGTACACGGGGCTTCTGTTTAGAACTACGCTTCCTCCTCACAGTCACCCAGTCAGCCTGCTTGGGATCTGCCAGGGGGGAACTAACGGCGGCTAAGCTACCTTGGTCCGCACCGACTACAGGGGCCTGGCTAGCTGTAGAATTTTCCACGGTGCGGAGCCGAGTCTCCAATTCGCCCAGCCTGGCCTCCAAAGCTACGAATAAGCTACACTTATTACAAGTACCATTACTGCTAAAGGAGGCCGAGGAATAACTAAACATTTCACACCCAGAGCAGAAAAGTGTGGGAGAGACAGGAGAAGCCGCCATGCTAAATCGGCTAAGAGCTAGTAGCTACGCTAACCTAGCGGATTCCTAAAAACACGCAAAGTGAATAATTTAGAGGTGATTCAGCAGAAGGAGTGCTTTAGTTAAGGCACGTAAAGATTACACTGGGAAACAAATCGTAATCTAGATAACTAGATCAATCTAACTGCGCAGATTAAACAGCTAACAGATACAGAAAAACACCGCTGTGCTCCGGAACAGGAAGTGATACAATACCGCAGTGAGAGCCAACCACCAGTAGAGGCAAGCAAGAGAATGGAGAATGAACCGTTTATCATGGAACAGTTCTTAAATTGTTCCTCAGTAAAGTAACTGCAGTAGTGAGTAGTAATCTTAAGAAAAAACAGTATTGTATTCAGAGCTATGAGATTCATGTTCAGAGTAATCAACAACTTTTAGGTCAAGCTCCTGTGCAAAAGTAAGTTAAAGACTCAAGTGACTTCATAAAAGGGTTGTAATCGGCAAACCAAAAATTTGGCTAAATATAATTGTTTCATATAAACCAGTATGTGATATAGATTTTGACAAAAGCTGTCTCCTAACAAAAGCAAAACAAAACTCCCTCCAGATAAGCGATAGTGAAACAATAAGGAACATTTTCCACCATAAGGAGCAATCATTTAAAATGATCCTAATCTGCAAAGTCTCTTATCAATATGACTTTCACTTCCTCCGGAGTTCCATTTAATTTGATCCACACTGTTCCTGGTCCATGTCGCTTGTATTTTTTCTGCTTACGAAGGACTCTGGTTTGTCCTGCAATCTTTGCATTTTTCTTTGTCAAAAGCTCTTTTACATGCACCTCGGTTCCTTTCAGCTTTTTTGTTTGCCTTAACAATTCATTCTTAAACTTTCTGTTCACACAGAAAACGTATCACAGAAAACTTCCAAATATCATCCCATTTACAGCTGGACAGAAAGTTGGACTTCAACAATTTATCTTGCAGTATTACAACCCCTGGCAAAAATTATGGAATCACCGGCCTCGGAGGATGTTCATTCAGTTGTTTAATTTTGTAGAAAAAAACCAGATCACAGACATGACACAAAACCTAAAGTCATTTCAAATGGCAACTTTCTGGCTTTAAGAAACACTATAAGAAATCAGGAAAAAAAATTGTGGCAGTCAGTAACGGTTACTTTTTTAGACCAAGCAGCGGGAAAAAAATATGGAATCACTCAATTCTGAGGAAAAAATTATGGAATCATGAAAAACAAAAGAACGCTCCAACACATCACTAGTATTTTGTTGCACCACCTCTGGCTTTTATAACAGCTTGCAGTCTCTGAGGCATGGACTTAATGAGTGACAAACAGTACTCTTCATCAATCTGGCTCCAACTTTCTCTGATTGCTGTTGCCAGATCAGCTTTGCAGGTTGGAGCCTTGTCATGGACCATTTTCTTCAACTTCCACCAAAGATTTTCAATTGGATTAAGATCCAGACTATTTGCAGGCCATGACATTGACCCTATGTGTCTTTTTGCAAGGAATGTTTTCACAGTTTTTTGCTCTATGGCAAGATGCATTATCATCTTGAAAAAATGATTTCATCATCCCCAAACATCCTTTCAATTGATGGGATAAGAAAAGTGTCCAAAATATCAACGTAAACTTGTGCATTTATTGATATGTAATGACAGCCATCTCCCCAGTGCCTTTACCTGACATGCAGCCCCATATCATCAATGACTGTGGAAATTTACATGTTCTCTTCAGGCAGTCATCTTTATAAATCTCATTGGAACGGCACCAAACAAAAGTTCCAGCATCATCACCTTGCCCAATGCAGATTCGAGATTCATCACTGAATATGACTTTCATCCAGTCATCCACAGTTCATGATTGCTTTTCCTTAGCCCACTGTAACCTTGTTTTTTTCTGTTTAGGTGTTAATGATGGCTTTCGTTTAGCTTTTCTGTATGTAAATCCCATTCCTTTAGGCGGTTTCTTACAGTTCGGTCACAGACGTTGACTGCAGTTTCCTCCCATTCGTGCCTCATTTGTTTTGTTGTGCATTTTCATTTTTTGAGACATCGCTTTAAGTTTTCTGTCTTGATGCTTTGATGTCTTCCTTGGTCTACCAGTATGTTTGCCTTTAACAACCTTCCCAAGTTGTTTGTATTTGGTCCAGAGTTTAGACACAGCTGACTGTGAACAACCAACATCTTTTGCAACATTGTGTGATGATTTACCCTCTTTTAAGAGTTTGATAATCCTCTCCTTTGTTTCAATTGACATCTCTCGTGTTGGAGCCATGATTCATGTCAGTCCACTTGGTGCAACAGCTCTCCAAGGTGTGATCACTCCTTTTTAGATGCAGACTAAGGAGCAGATCTGATTTGAGGCAGGTGTTAGTTTTGGGGATGAAAATTTACAGGGTGATTCCATAATTTATTCCTCAGAATTGAGTGAGTCCATATTTTTTTCCCTCTGCTTGGTCTAAAAAAGTAACCGTTACTGACTGCCACAATTTTTTTCCTGATTTCTTATAGTGTTTCTTAAAGCCAGAAAGTTGCCATTTGAAATGACTTTAGTTTTGTGTCATGTCTGTGATCTGCTTTTTTTCTACAAAATTAAACAACTGAATGAACATCCTCCAAGGCCGGTGATTCCATAATTTTTGCCAGGGGTTGTACTTCATTCATGAATCCTATAACTGCTCATGTAATCAGGGACCCAGCTGGAAAATATAACAGAAGTCTACTGTAAACCTTCAACAAATGGGACATACTGTGCAAAGGAATGAAGCTAAAGTTTTTGTGGAAAAAAGTGGTTAGACTGAGGCTCTGTTCTTATTCATTTTGAGATTTTTCACAATTATGTCCTCATTTTAGACTCACATCCACACAAATTTGTTGTTTTCCGCACCCGTAGGCAACACTTTTCGAAGACACCTTCCAGACTTCCCGGTGTCACAGACCAACCGGTCCTCCCAACCAAACAGTCTGAGACTGACTCTTTTCACTCAAAGTGATCAAAGGGAACAATGGGATTATTAAGCATCAGATGGCAAGGTTAAACCTCTTAAATCATTCTAAAGTCAGTTTTAAGCAGAAACGAGGCGATAATCAGTGAGCGCAACTGACACTTTGAAATGACGGAGGCACAGTGAACGCAGCACCAGCAGCTCATGCTGCTATGGCGCTCTGATCGCTCCCCTGTTTTGTATTATGAAATAATGCTGAATTTATGTGGAAATGATTGTTGTACAAAAGCTTTAGATATCTGTCGCTGAGAAAAATGATGACTGGAGTGCAGTTTGAAGCAGAAACAAGGCAATAATTGTTGAACGGCGAATGACGCACCAAAATGATGTATGTGGACTGAAGGCACGGTGGACCGATTTTTAGGGGGGACCATTTGGTCGGTGACACCGGCACCTTCCCTGTGTATTTAAAAAAAAAGTGAAAAGGAGATTTTGCAAAATGTTTGTATTATGAGTTTTGTTCTCAAACGATGTGCTCAAATGCGGGAATAAGATGAATGGCAGCAGTTTTATTACAGTGCATAATACAGAAAAATGCAGTTGTGTTTAAAAAAAAGTGAGTAACGTAGGGTGACCAAACGTCCTGTTTTCATGGCCGTCCTGAATCTCTGCTGCATGTGACGTAATCTCTGAGATGCCGCCGTGTAGGCGGTGCTGTGGTGTACAATGACAAACAGCCTCAGCATGACCAGCAGCTACTGGCAGTTCTCGAGTGGCTTGCAAAAGCAGGTGCGACATTAAAAAGGGAAAAATGTGAATTTGCAAAAACCTCCACGTTTCTCGGACAAATCATTGACAGTAAAGGAGTCAAAGCAGACCCAGAAAAAGTGAACACTGTCAGCAACATGGAGGCACCCACCGTGTAGCCATACCGAATCGCTTCACTCCAGGTGAGGCGATTCGGGATGGGTATGGTTGATCACTTGAGAAAGTACCTTCCCCACCTAGCAGAGAAAACACAGCAGCTACTGAGTGAACTACTCGGCACAAAAACATGGTGCTGGAGTGAAGCTCAACAAACTGGGTTTAACAGCATTAAGTCAGAACTGAGCAAACCACCAAACTTGGCACTCTACAACTCTAAGGCACAAATGACAGTGTCAGCTGATGATGTCAGGGTTTGAGGTTTTGCTTGTTTGTCTGTTTTATTTTCATCTGGTCTGTTTTATTATTTTCATTGAGTTCATTCTCTTGCTGGGTTCTTCTGCTTGGGTCTGTCTGTCTGTCTCTGTTTCTCTTGTCTGTTCTTGGTGGTGGGCGTCTCTCTCTGACCACACCTTTGTTCTGGTGCTTACACACCTGTTCCAATTTGCAGTTCATCACCTGAGGTTACAGAAGCTCACTGGGTGCATTTGCTCCTCGCCAGATTGATGCGCCTTGTGCCTTTTCTCCAGCTATTGTTCTCGTGTTCCATAGTCCTGCCTGCCTCAGTGCATTTTTTGACCTCCTGCCCGTTCTTCCGACCTCACCTAAGCCTGATGATTTTTGTACTTCTGTGTTTTTTTTTTTGTTTTTTTTTTTGACTGCCTTTCTGTGTACCGACCATTACTATCCACCTCACTAAAGTCTTTTACCAACCAGAGCTGTTTGTATGAACCTCACATTTGTGTCCTAATGTCTTTAACCCTCTGGGGTCTGAGGGCATTTTTTGGACAGTTCACTCGCCTGGCATAAATATTTTATTATTGCTGTTAACAGCTCTCCCTGCATCCCACAATCAAGTTTTATGTCTCTTTTTTTCAGGACAACCTGTCTTTTCAGAATATATCTTTTTGTTGTGTTTTATAAGTGGAATAAAGGTTTACAATCAGAAATAAGAAAGGAAAAAATAAAGCGAAAAATAATTTTCCACACACATTTATTCAAAACACACAGCAACTATAATAACAACTGTTTTGACACTTTATAAAGGTAATTTAAGGTCTTGTGTGAAGACTGTACAACAAAAAGATTCAAACAATAAAACACAAATGCACATTTTGAACAGTATATACAAAATGGTCTATGCATTTTTTTGTTTTGTTTTGTTTTTTCTTTTTTGTGCTTTATGCCGAGAAAGCAACAGAGTTATCCAGTAACAGTCACATGCAAACTAGTGGAGCAATACTGATAGTTACACACTCTTTGTTTGAGCATGTGAGATTGTCATCAGAGGCTCTCCATCTGCTTTCACTTTCGCTGTGCGTAATGGCGCAGGGCGCTTTGGAATAGGGGGGCTATTCAAACGGTCCAACTAGTAACATATTACTCCTGAAAACGATCTTTGGCTTTTCACGTGAGGTAAATCTGCCCTACGATTGGATTTTGGAAAACCATGTGACGGTGAACCAATTCCAATTGGACACTCACATTGCGCACATCATCACACAGCTTCTATGAGGAGTACAAAGATGGCTGATGGCTGGCTCGAAAGTCCGCAGAGTTAACTCTTCAGCAAAAAAAAGTAAGTTTCTATCTCATATCATTAAGTTATTTATAATTTAGTAAAGCTTGGTCTTAGCCGTCGTATACGACGGCGTCGGCCCCAGAGGATTAACGAACCCACCTGTCAGATGCATCTTTCTATGGACTGGGAGCAGAGGATGTCACCAACAAACCAGTGGCATTCGCTTCTAGAGCACTAACCCCCACGGAACAAAAATATGCTCAAATAGAGAAGGAGGCATTAGCCATAACCTGGGCATGCGTGCAATTTTCAGATTTTCTCATAGGCATTGAGTTTCATGTTGAGACAAACCTTTAGTACCACTTTTTAGGCTCAAAGACGATGCCCAAAAACTGAATTCAAGCCACAGTACACTGTGAAGTCAATGAAGCATGGTAGAGCAAGCATCATGACATGGGGATGTTTCATATATGTACTATGGGGTTGGGCATATTTATCACATACCAGGACTCATGGATCAGTTTGAATTAGGGGTGGGCAAACATAAAAAATCTTAATCGCATTAACTCAATGACTTTCTGTGATTAATCATGATTAATCGCATGGTATATGTGAAACCCAAAAATGAATTCAAAAGCCACTTCAAAAGCACAGTTTTATTTGAAAATGTAAATGAACGTTGCATATATTTGAAAATGTAAATTTCAACTGAAACACTCTAATGAAATCAAATATAAAACCACTGGCAGGTCATTTGTTATCCTGTTTCATATCAAAATGAGAATCTGTAAAAATAAATAAATAAATAAAAAAACAGTAACCAGTACATAAAAACAGTCTTTAAGTCTTTTGTCAGTTACTAAAAGTCCCTTTTCTTTTCTCTTTATAACTCCTCTGCAAAACACCTGTTGCTAAGGTACAAGATTATTCACATTTTCAGAGGATAAAGTAAAATAAAAGGCTATTCAGTCAAAATCTCAACTGAAACAAGCAAATCAAATATAAAACTCAAATATAACACCAATGCCAGGTCATTATTGTTATCCTGTTTGATGTAAAAATGAGAATCTGTCAAAAAAGTAAATAAAACCAGAAAACACTTTTCAGTCTTTTGTCAGTTCCCAGCAGTCATTTTTCTTTTCTTTTTAACTTCTCTGCAAGAAACTAGTTACAGGATTTTTCAAGTAAATCTAAAAAAAGAGTTAATTAAATCCATAACTGAAATGCATCACCGCTTGCAGGTCATTAAGGTTATCCTGCTTGATATAAAAGAGAAAATGTAAAAAAACAAAAAAACAAACAGCAACCAGTACATATCCTATACTAACCAGAACATACTTTAAGCTTTTTGTCAATTCCTGTTGACAAATTCAAATTTGTCAAGTCAAACTTTTTTTTTACTCCTCTGCACCAAGCCAGTTGCTAAGGCATACAAGATTATTCACATTTTCAGATGACAAAGACGCTCTTTTCTTCTGCACAGTGTGACCAGCAAGAGAAAACAACCGTTCACAGGGAACAGACGATGAAGGTGTCCCCAAGTACTTCCGTGCATGGGGGGCTAGCATGCTGTGTGAGTGTGCATGTTTGGACCACCACTCTAATGGACAGGAGTCCGAACTAATGGTGGGCTCTGCTCTGTATCGACGGACACAGGTCTCAATTGAGTCATCTTCTGGTTCAGAATCAGACTCGGATGAATCAGCCAGTAGAGTTAACCTTTTCGTTGGTGGCTCTGATTCTTCCACAGGTTTCTCTGCAACAGTCATCTCGTCCTTGAGTAACTTGGTGACTGAGGCCAACACCTCACTCCTCTCTGCTTTAGGCACACACTTGAGGTCCTTGAATCGAGGATCCAATGCAGTAGCAATCTTCAGATATGCAATGTTGGCATTTCCTCTGCGTGTCTCCAGGTCCTTCCTGAATGTAGCCTTGAACTGTGTGACATAGGCAGGGTCCTCATCTGAGCTCTCCATCACCCGGGAGACATGGCAAAAAGCAGGTAGGGCCACAGAGCATGAGACATAATTTTCTCCTCCTAAAATTTCTGTCACATACCTGAAACAGAAAATAAACACCACTTATCATAATGAACTGCATAATGAAGACACACATACAAACAGGATAGTGAAAAATATAATGGAAAGCATACCTGCAAGGCTCAAGTAGCATTTCCAACCTCCACAGATTGTCCAAGTCAGCTGTAGTTGGCATGGTGATTTTGGTGTGTGTCGAGAGGACATCCCTCAGTGCCGGTTCGTTTCTGAGGATGCTTTGGATCATTGCCAGAGTGGAATTCCATCTCGTTGGAACATCTTGAACAAGAGATTCCTTCTTTTGGCCAAGTTCATTTTGTTTCTGCTCCAACTCTGCAGCATTTGCTGGACTGTGTTTGAAGTGCCCTACAACTTTTCTGCACTTGGCCAGGGCATTGTCGAACAGGCTGTTCTGTAGGGATACTGTGATGGAACGCTTGAGACTGTGCGCGAAGCAGGGGATATGTTCAAAGGGAAGATGTCTCATAGCAGCAATCATGTTCTGTGCACTATCTGTGCTAAGTGAGACGACTTTGTTCGATACATTCCACTCCTGTGTAACCTGAAGGAAGTGTTTGGCACACGTTTCAGCGTAGTGCCTGTCGGCTGTGTTCATAACTGCTAGAGCATGTGAATGCAATTCCCAGTTTTCGTCAATATAATGCACAGTTACCCCGAGGTAATTGTGATTACCTAGCGATGTCCAGTAATCGCCAGTGATGGCAACGGACGGCGTGCTGCGTAGCGTCATCTCTTTTGCATTCCTCTCCTTCTCATATAATTCCTGAATTATTCTTCTAATGGTGCGGCGAGAGGGAAGCTCGTATGCGGTGTTGTTAGTGGATATTCTTAGAACATCTCGCAGGCCCAGGTCATCCACAATATTGATTGGTCTACAAGCTGTAGCTACCCACTTGGCGATTGCCTCAACTAGTTTTTTCTTTTTGTTTGTCTGCTATTCCTCCACAAGTTGAATCCAGTGTAGTTTGATGAAACCTCGACGTTGCATTGAATGATTTGCCAAATTCGACAGAGTGGATTGCATTGAGGTGGTACCTGAGACTTGTATAGCTTCGGTGAAATGCAAATTCTGCATTGCAATGATTACAGACAACTTTGCTTTTCTCCAGTGCGCCATCCTTAGAACTTTGTACAGAAAATGTCAATTCAAAAGTTTGGCGTCTTTCTGCATTTTGTTTTGTTGTGCATTGCATAGCCTGTACTTTTCTCGATCCTCGTGTCATTTTCTGTGTGAACTCAGCTATCAGCAGGAAGCAGCAACATAAGCTCACTCCTGACTGACGCTTTCAAAATAAAAGGCAACGAACAACAGTCATAAAAGGCAAAAAAAAAAAAAAAACCCGCAGCGTTAAGGGGAGGAACAAAATTGTCAGCGATAATGACCTCAATAATTAATGCAACGTTAGCACGTTAACGTTACCCAGCCCTAGTTTGAATACATCAAAATACTAGAAGAGGTCATGTTGCCTTATGCCGAAGAGGAAATGGGTGTTTCATGTTTATTTATGGTGTCATGAGCTGGCAAAACGGTTCTACCGTCATTCCTCCAACAGAGTTTTGATGGTGAACATGCCATAATATGTGTATAAGGGGGGTGCCAACTCATGCAGCTGAGTTGAGGGTGCCACGCCGAGCCCCTAACATGCACAATGACACATTGACTCGCAGTGACAGACAGTGCTTTCGGGTTGATTGCGCAATGTCCACTTCCACTTGAATGGATGCGTGCCACATACATGTTGCATATCGACAGTTCCTTTACGCTCCCTGAATGGGATCCAGTGGAGGGGCACATACACGGCACAAGTGGGACATACCGGCAGGAGCTGACATGCCTGATCCATTTTGGGGTTCCCCCAACCATGGAGCCACTCATAGGATGTGTTCCTACAGTGGGGTCCGTCCTGCATCCACCACAGAAATCATCCAATCCAGCACGTGGATCCAGCCACATCTCAGACCCAGAGGAAAAGAAAATCAGTTGGTCAGAAAAACTACACTTAAGGAATAATTTGTTAGCATTAAGCAACAGGAAAGCAGAAGAAATACTAAGGTGATTGCCGACCACTCGCCCTAAGCTTCACTAACAGACCCAGACTTTAGATAAAGTGGAGGCAGAGACCTATCCTTTATAATCTATCAATAAACATTGTACACAACTGCTTGTTGCCCTTATTTGTAGGTCATCTGGCCACCAGGTGATGTGGGGGACAGCATTACATATCAGACTATAATCTCTTATCATTGTTTAGGGCCTGTTCACACACAGCACGAATAAGTACCAATCAGGACGAATCACAGCGAAATAGCATGAATAAGTGAACCCCGAAAGCCTCGAGCCGATATTGGGAGGGACACATGGTTGGGCAGGCATGAACGATCCTGCTGCGACGGCTTCATGCACGCGCGTGCATGAACACAGTACAAGCAGAGGGAACTTGTTGCACCACATCAAAATGAAAACCACACACCATTAAAAAACACAGCAAATTCCAATATTTAATCCCTCTTATTGAGCGGACAAGTATAATCGTCTGTGCCTCTGTATATGACCCACACACACAGACGTACACACTGTAAAAAAAAAAAAACAAATAGTTGAGAATACTTCAAATTTGCAGGCAAAAGTCTTAGTGCAGACTGTTGCCTGCAAATCTGAAGTATTCTCAGCTATTTTTTTTTACAGTGCAGTCATGAAATTACTTGAATGAAGCAGTGCGCTTTTATTATGTCCATATAAATAATTACTACAATAACTACATACACAATTACATGACAAATAGCTAAAATGAATGATCACATAACACAGAAACAGGGAGTGTCACTTTGTTCTGTGCACTGAATGGACAGGGGGCATGTCTTTACACAGCAGCAGTTGTTGAGATCTCTGGACCTGTTCACAGCCAGAGAACACGTATCGTGTTTTGAAGGACATGACATTCCAACTCCACACCGTGAGGCCCATGTGTGTGCCTGCTGTCGTCACGTGAAAATACTTAAAACGTATATCCTTTTTGCGAAAGGCTGCAGCGAGCACACAGAGTGCACAGTGACAGCCTGTGCCAGGTGAAACGGACCGTCAGATTATGTGTACACTCAGTGATCTGATTGCCACGTCACCCACGTGTGAGCTCGACAAAACATAAGGTTCACATCATTTTCAAACTCATCAAACCATTCCATGACATTTCATGCCCTTCATTCTTTGTGTTTCTGTACTAATTTTTTTCATTATTTCATTTACTTCTCACCTGTCTCCATCATGTCTGTAATACAGAATGTGTCTTCAGAGACTACATATAATGTGGATGTAACCGATATTGTTAAACTGTAATATTCACACTTTGATCCTTACAGAGGTTTTGTGCTGTTGTTGGTTTGGTTTGACTGGTCACTGTATATGTTTATTTAAATATAAGATATCGTTTACGTGTCTGTTTTGTGTTTGTTGCAGGATGAAGAATGCAGTCTGAACACGACTATATTGTGCCACCATTCTGTAAGATGACAGGTCGTTGTTTCCCAAAGTTGACACTGACTATAAAAGAACATTAAGTTAGTGAAAAGATTTTGCCATAATCCACTGCTGACAGAAGAAAGCTTTTAAGATTTTTTGTTATATCTCAGAGAATAAAGCTTTGCAGCACAGCTCACCCACTTTTTTAAACATTAAAATTAGAATAGAGCATTTCTTCAGTTAAACATGTAAACGTTATCATATTAAAATACTGCTAACACAACACATTTTACTGAAAGCAAATTGAAGTAAATTACTAAAGTGAAAAGACCTTTCATCTGGAAACAATCTGCACGGGCAATAAACATGGCCAGTGCTGTTTCCATGGAAGTAGCAGACTTTGCTGTTGTAGCAATCTACTTCATCTTGGTGTTAATGATTGGCTTCTTGGCAATGCGGAGAGCCAATCGGAACACAGTGAAAGGCTACTTCCTTGCCAATCATACTATCAATCAATCAATCAATCAATTTTTTTTTATATAGCGCCAAATCACAACAAACAGTTGCCCCAAGGCGCTTTATATTGTAAGGCCAGGCCATACAATAATGATGTAAAACCCCAACGGTCAAAACGACCCCCTGTGAGCAAGCACTTGGCTACAGTGGGAAGGAAAAACTCCCTTTTAACAGGAAGAAACCTCCAGCAGAACCAGGCTCAGGGAGGGGCAGTCTTCTGCTGGGACTGGTTGGAGCTGAGGGAGAGAACCAGGAAAAAGACATGCTGTGGAGGGGAGCAGAGATCGATCACTAATGATTAAATGCAGAGTGGTGCATACAGAGCAAAAAGAGAAAGAAACAGTGCATCATGGGAACCCCCCAGCAGTCTACGTCTATAGCAGCATAACTAAGGGATGGTTCAGGGTCACCTGATCCAGCCCTAACTATAAGCTTTAGCAAAAAGGAAAGTTTTAAGCCTAATCTTAAAAGTAGAGAGGGTGTCTGTCTCCCTGATCTGAATTGGGAGCTGGTTCCACAGGAGAGGAGCCTGAAAGCTGAAGGCTCTGCCTCCCATTCTACTCTTACAAACCCTAGGAACTACAAGTAAGCCTGCAGTCTGAGAGCGAAGCGCTCTATTGGGGTGATATGGTACTACGAGGTCCCTAAGATAAGATGGGACCTGATTATTCAAAACCTTATAAGTAAGAAGAAGAATTTTAAATTCTATTCTAGAATTAACAGGAAGCCAATGAAGAGAGGCCAATATGGGTGAGATATGCTCTCTCCTTCTAGTCCCCGTCAGCACTCTAGCTGCAGCATTTTGAATTAACTGAAGGCTTTTTAGGGAACTTTTAGGACAACCTGATAATAATGAATTACAATAGTCCAGCCTAGAGGAAATAAATGCATGAATTAGTTTTTCAGCATCACTCTGAGACAAGACCTTTCTGATTTTAGAGATATTGCGTAAATGCAAAAAAGCAGTCCTACATATTTGTTTAATATGCGCTTTGAATGACATATCCTGATCAAAAATGACTCCAAGATTTCTCACAGTATTACTAGAGGTCAGGGTAATGCCATCCAGAGTAAGGATCTGGTTAGACACCATGTTTCTAAGATTTGTGGGGCCAAGTACAATAACTTCAGTTTTATCTGAGTTTAAAAGCAGGAAATTAGAGGTCATCCATGTCTTTATGTCTGTAAGACAATCCTGCAGTTTAGCTAATTGGTGTGTGTCCTCTGGCTTCATGGATAGATAAAGCTGGGTATCATCTGCGTAACAATGAAAATTTAAGCAATACCGTCTAATAATACTGCCTAAGGGAAGCATATATAAAGTGAATAAAATTGGTCCTAGCACAGAACCTTGTGGAACTCCATAATTAACTTTAGTCTGTGAAGAAGATTCCCCATTTACATGAACAAATTGTAATCTATTAGACAAATATGATTCAAACCACCGCAGCGCAGTGCCTTTAATACCTATGGCATGCTCTAATCTCTGTAATAAAATTTTATGGTCAACAGTATCAAAAGCAGCACTGAGGTCTAACAGAACAAGCACAGAGATGAGTCCACTGTCCGAGGCCATAAGAAGATCATTTGTAACCTTCACTAATGCTGTTTCTGTACTATGATGAATTCTAAAACCTGACTGAAACTCTTCAAATAGACCATTCCTCTGCAGATGATCAGTTAGCTGTTTTACAACTACCCTTTCAAGAATTTTTGAGAGAAAAGGAAGGTTGGAGATTGGCCTATAATTAGCTAAGATAGCTGGGTCAAGTGATGGCTTTTTAAGTAATGGTTTAATTACTGCCACCTTAAAAGCCTGTGGTACATAGCCAACTAACAAAGATAGATTGATCATATTTAAGATCGAAGCATTAAATAATGGTAGGGCTTCCTTGAGCAGCCTGGTAGGAATGGGGTCTAATAAACATGTTGATGGTTTGGATGAAGTAACTAATGAAAATAACTCAGACAGAACAATCGGAGAGAAAGAGTCTAACCAAATACCGGCATCACTGAAAGCAGCCAAAGATAACAATATGTCTTTGGGATGGTTATGAGTAATTTTTTCTCTAATAGTTAAAATTTTGTTAGCAAAGAAAGTCATGAACTCATTACTAGTTAAAGATAATGGAATACTCAGCTCAATAGAGCTCTGACTCTTTGTCAGCCTGGCTACAGTGCTGAAAAGAAACCTGGGGTTGTTCTTATTTTCTTCAATTAGTGATGAGTAGAAAGATGTCCTAGCTTTACGGAGGGCTTTTTTTATAGAGCAACAGACTCTTTTTCCAGGCTAAGTGAAGATCTTCTAAATTAGTGAGACGCCATTTCCTCTCCAACGTACGGGTTATCTGCTTTAAGCTACGAGTTTGAGAGTTATACCATGGAGTCAGACACTTCTGATTTAAAGCTCTCTTTTTCAGAGGAGCTACAGCATCCAAAGTTGTCTTCAATGAGGATGTAAAACTATTGACGAGATACTCTATCTCCCTTACAGAGTTTAGGTAGCTACTCTGCACTGTGTTGTTATATGGCATTAGAGAACATAAAGAAGGAATCATATCCTTAAACCTAGTTACAGCGCTTTCTGAAAGACTTCTAGTGTAATGAAACTTATTCCCTACTGCTGGGTAGTCCATCAGAGTAAATGTAAATGTTATTAAAAATGATCAGACAGAAGGGAGTTTTCAGGGAATACTGTTAAGTCTTCTATTTCCATACCATAAGTCAGAACAAGATCTAAGATATGATTAAAGTGGTGGGTGGACTCATTTACTTTTTGAGCAAAGCCAATAGAGTCTAATAATAGATTAAATGCAGTGTTGAGGCTGTCATTCTCAGCATCTGTGTGGATGTTAAAATCGCCCACTATAATTATCTTATCTGAGCTAAGCACTAAGTCAGACAAAAGGTCTGAAAATTCACAGAGAAACTCACAGTAACGACCAGGTGGACGATAGATAATAACAAATAAAACTGGTTTTTGGGACTTCCAATTTGGATGGACAAGACTAAGAGACAAGCTTTCAAATGAATTAAAGCTCTGTCTGGGTTTTTGATTAATTAATAAGCTGGAATGGAAGATTGCTGCTAATCCACCGCCCCGGCCCGTGCTACGAGCATTCTGACAGTTAGTGTGACTCGGGGGTGTTGACTCATTTAAACTAACATATTCATCCTGCTGTAACCAGGTTTCTGTTAGGCAGAATAAATCAATATGTTGATCAATTATTATATCATTTACCAACAGGGACTTAGACTTACTATGAACTGGGCAGCAACATAGGAAGTGAGCATTTCATTGGACTGGCTGGATCAGGTGCTGCTATCGGGCTCAGTGTGGCTGCATGGGAACTCAACGCTGTGCTGTTGCTCCAGCTGTTAGGGTGGATATTTATCCCTGTCTATATTCATTCTGGAGTTTATACCATGCCAGAATTCCTGGACAGACGGTATGGTGGGAGACGATTACAGTTGTATTTCGCCATTTTATCTCTCTTGGTCTACATACTTACCAAGTTGTCCGTGGCCCTCTATGCTGGTGCCTTGTTCATACAGGAGTCTTTAGGGTGGAACCTCTACCTGTCAATCATCCTGCTCATTGCCATGACTGGTCTTCTGACAGTGACTGGAGGTCTGGTTGCTGTCATCTACACAGACACAGTCCAGGCTGTCATTATGGTTGTTGGAGCACTTTGTCTAGCGGCCATCAGCTTCTTCAAAGTGGGAGGACTAGAAGGTCATTGCTTACACTTGTGCATTACTATGTGAGCTAAGAAAAACAACCCCTTTGCAGCCCCGCAGAAGTAAACCAAACCAACTTAATCAGGCTCCTCCTGCCAGCCATATGCTGCATGATAATATGATATGAATGTACAATACCAGGGTTCTAGCCCCAGTGGGCGGCGCCGGGCAGCCCCGCCTGGTACTGCAAATTTCCGCCCAGCTCTCACGTTCAAATTGGCTGTGCCACCCAACACAGAATTTCTGAAAAATGAACTGAAATGTTGCTGAAAATGTACCAACTCGGTTGTATTTCAAGCTTATAGCTTCATAGTTTTGCAATTTTAAACCAATAATTAAAGTAATAAGTAATATATTTCTCATTTTCTTCGCATCAAATCACAAACAACAGAGATCAGACAGTCAGCGCGATCTGTGGCCACAGAGCTGTGAATGGGAGCAGCTGGAAAACGTCTCTGCTCCGCTCTGAGCTGACGGGAAAAAAAAATTGACGCCGCCAAGAAAGTCCTCCAGAGGTCACATTCAGAAATTTAGTTTATTTTACAGTTGAAAGGCTTTGTGTTTCCAAAAAGCTCTGAGTTTGTAAACAGTAGACGCTTAAGAAAGAGAGAGAGAGAGTGAGAGACAGCATCAGTGAAAGGAAAGTAAAACTGATTCAGAAAGTTTTTCATTTAACCCTATTCAAGACTTTAGTGAGCACAATATGGACGAAGCAATTGCCATGGGACCCCAAAAGTCCTGAATAGGGTTAAAACAGCAGGTTTGACAATTAGGTGTTATATTTTTAAAAAAGAAAAAGTAATGCAATCCCACTCAAATTGTTGAAAAAAACAAAATTTGCCAGGATGACAGAAAAACTGCCTGCTTCACTCGATTAAAAACTACTGCGTGTCATTTTTAAAGAAGGTAGTAAATGTGCCGAGACTTGAGGATGCATGGCACAGAATGTGGGAGGGCACAAAATGCAGACTTGAGGACAAGGTGTTAGAAGTAGAAAATAATCTTTATCATTTTCACAAGCAGGGGTACAGTACATGGGAAGGCAGGCAACGAAGCAGAGGTTCAGATAAGTGCTAGGCAAAAATGTGGTTGAGAGACAAGTTGGGTTCAAAAACACTGCGAGATACTGTATCATAGGCTGAGGCAAAAACCAGGTCTGGTAAACAAAGCAAGGACGAAACACAATGAGGCAAAAACAAGACAAAAAGCAAAAGGCTGGAATGTGGATAAAAGGATCATGATGAACTGGCAGGGGAGTGGAGAAAGTGAAGGGCTTAAATACACAGGTGCTGTAATTAGGGTAACAAGGTGCATGTGTGGAAAAATGTTATAGAAGGGAGGCGTGGTCAGGTGAATCCAAGAAGAGGGAAGAGATGCAAGAGTGAGGGAGTGATACATGAAGACAGTGACAAAGATTTATCAGGCAGGTGCAAGAGTGTAAGTGAACGAAATCAATGACTATAAAGGTAGCAAACTAAACACATGGCTAAAGTCTAAAAGATAATAAACATAGCAAAGTAACCTATGGATAAACAGCATAACAGAAAACAAAACCCGAGACAAACAATGTACAGAACAGCAAAGAAATGAAACAACTAAAGACTACATTTTAAGAAGCAGAAAATTAAACAAGAAATGAAAGCAAAACACTAAACCACATGAGTAAAGTATGAGAAAGAGAAAATACAAAATAAACAGAAAACAAAATCAGAGACTACAGAATACTGAACAGAAAATAAATGATAAATTCAGAACAAAACTAATGACTAGAATAATGAACTGCGGGAAGGGAAAATAGAACTGACACCACCCTGGGGCTGAAACCTGATCAAATGCTATGTTCATTAAATATTAATGTGTTGTTAATATTTTCAATATGTTAATATGTTATTTAATTTATTAACTTAGACTTTGACAGAAACATGCAAAAAGAACTTTGATCTTACAAATATTACAACATAAATATAACTTTTTGTTTATTATTCTTGCATTCAGTGCATCTAAAACCACCCAAAATTAGTTAAAATAAGGCTTGCCGAGAATGTTTTAGTGGTATAAAACCCTATAGCTTCGGGGAGCCACAGAAGCTATAAGCCGCAATCATATACTTTACCTGCCACTAAAATGGTCCTAGCTAAAATCCTGTACAGTACATACATCAAAATAGACAACACAGAACACACACCATATCAAATTATTGTGTTACAGTCATGTATGCTGGTGAGATCAGCATACAAGCAGCAGTTCAACAATGTTCAAAAACCCTGAGATGCAACCGGTACCATATTTTACATGTTATATTATAATACGTTAGGTATGCAATTACATACATGTTATTAGATGTGTGACTGGAGGACCTTTGTGGCCAGGACGGCAGTGGGATTGAACCACGGACTGCTCAAACTAAAGACCAGAACTCTACCAGGTCAGCCAAAGGGGAATTCCCCGTTAGCCAAGCTAGCGGGAACATCTTTTCAATCCGGACCTTGCTACAGATTGTGGCGACCCCTTACAGGACGCCAAGGAGAGACTCTCAAACTTGGGTAAAAAGGAGAGGCAGAGACATGGTTGCAAGTTGCAATAATTCAAAATTTTATTTCTAAATATATAAAATTAACAACAGATTGTTTATAATTAAGAATGATCACAAGATAAAAGGAACTCTAAACAACCTGGTGTCCACTGCACCAGACGACCTGGGTATATTGCAGGTGTCTAAGTTAGCTATCAGAGGGCATCCGTTAGCATGGTCCGATGCAGTACCAAACAACACTAAAGCAATGTAAAGAAAAGCAGCAGCGGTCCTGTGCAGCTGATCACAGAACTGCTGTCCACCCCAGGAATCTACCATGACATTACGAGTTATTAAACTGCTGAGAAGCTATAATATGTGCATTGCGAATGTGTAGTGCTACTTACCAGTAAGAGAGCTGTTTGGTCACAGGAAGGGAGGGAGGAGTACCACAGTTGATGACGTCGTGGTAACAGCCTGTAGATTACGTTTGCCCATGGCACAATATTACAGGTTTACCGTATGCTGTAACGTTACAAACATGATGGTGAGCTATAGCCTCTTTTAGCCTTCTTTCAGGCAGTGCGATTACAGCAACATACCTGAGTTGCGGAAAGTAAGGCACGTAGCCAGGTGGCACAAGGAAGGAGGCTGGCAGCTAGCTGCATGTTGACGTGCTGCAGAATTAAATCATTAGCAGCTAACAAACAATGAGGTTGATAAGCAGCATAGCACTGCAACATAAATGAGCACAGAGTGAAGCAAACAACCAGGTGGTGGAAGTGGAGCGGCTAAAGGTGCCTGCGCAATGCTGTACAGAGCCAGGAGGGAGACAGCCACTAAGGCAACTGCTCCTCTTTTTAAAGTACACCCCTAGTGAGGATTGGGTGAACCAAATGACAATCAGGGGAGAGGAGGACACTCTTCCTGCTACATTCTACCCCCGCTTTTTTTATCGTCGCACCCCGACGATGCATCGATTCAGCCTAAAACTAATCCCAAGGTCTAAAGAGTGCAATCATAGCATTGGACACTGGCCCAGAAACACCCACCACCCCATTCACCGCTTCACCCACAGGCTTAGGTAGACGGTTCCTGTTGAAGTGTTGGCCTGCTGTTAACCATGCAGTTCGTGTAATTGCTCCCCCACTGGCATTCACAGGCACAGTTTGTGGAATTGCCAATGGGGCAGATGGCAAGTCTGCCATCTCAGGAGCAGGAGGAACTAAAGGCACCTGCTCCAAAAGAACTGCGCAGCCCTGCAAAGGCTGCAATGGTGAGGTGCTTGGAGTCACTGCAGCCATGTGACTAGGGGTCCCATGAGGAATCTCGTGCGTTACCACAAACAAATCACTTTCTGGCAGTTCCTCCTCCAGAAGTTCTCCTTCAGGAGGAAGGGGACCAAGGTCAGCAGGGGTACCAACTCCAGCCACCACCTTCAACAGGGTTCGTCTTCTGCAGGGGCAATAGTATACACTGAGCCCCTGTCTTTTGGTGCTTTTAGGACTTGATACAAAACAGAATCCCAGAAATCCTGAATTTTATTATGGCCCTTTTACACTAAAGTCCCACAGTAACACCAACTGCCCCTTCTGCAAGGGAACATGCCGGACCTGCTGATTGTAGTTGTTCCATCGACACTCCGCTGCCACCCTCAACCTCTCTCTGGCACCCCATGTGCAAATGGGCTTGGTGCTCCTGGATCCATTCAGAGACACCACTCCTAACTGGATCTTGGACATGGCCCAACATAAAATCAGCTGGGAGCCTAGGCTCTTGTCCAAACCTTAAAAAGAATGGAGATTCACCAGTTGACTGATGGGAAGTGGTGTTATATGAGAAAAGTAGTTGAGGTAGACAGGAGTGTTACTCACATTTCTGAGAAACGGGCAGAGTACGCAGCAGGTTGTGGAGGGTTCGATTGAACCGTTCACACTGCCCCATTGCCAGCTGGATGTTATGGCATTGTAAGGGACTGTTCAATGCCATATAGACTGCAAAGCTGCTGGATCAGTCAAAGTTATGACCCTGGTCAGACTGAATATGAGCGGGGACCCCAAACTTAAAAAAAACATTCCGTGACTAAAACTTGTGCCACCATAGGTGCACATTGGTTACGTGTGGGAATGGCCAGTGTTTATTTACCAAAAACATCCATCATAATGAGGACATTCTCAAGAACTGTATTAGTAGGTTCCAGCACCGTAAGGTCCATGGCTAAGATCTCATTTGGCCAAGATGCAAGCAGGTGCCCCATAAAGCTGAGAGCAGCTGATTGGGTGTTTTTGGCAACCTGGCACCTATCACAGGACTGGCACCACTGTGCCATGTCAGAGGACATGCCTGGCCAGTAGCAGCATAGACACAATAGCTCTAAGGTCCTCTCAACACCTTGGTGACCATGTCTCTGGTGTACTTCAGTTAGCACCTCTTCTTTCAATGCCACAGGCAACAACAGCCGCAAAACCCCCTCGGCGCTATCGGGGTGAAAGGCCCGCCGATACAGCATGCCACTCTTCTCCACCAGGCGGTCCCACTGGCGGAGCAGGACCAGTGCAGGGTGAGGGAGTTCTTTGCACTCTGCATGAGTTGGGTGCCGCTTCTGCACCAAAAAAGCCAAGAGTTCCTGGATGACAGGGTCAGCCTGTTGGAGTCTGGAGAGGTCACGGGGAGCATAATGAGGCAGAGCAACAACAGCACCCTGAACCGCTTCAGCTGCACTAGGTTGCAGTGCTTGCTGTAAGGGTACAGGAATGGATGTGCCAGAGAGCATAGCTTCCAGGTCCGATGGACCAGGAGGGTGCTGATGGGACAATGCATCAGCGTTCCTGTTAACCCTACTGGTTCGATAATGGATGTCAAAATTGAACTGCGTGAGTTGGGCTGCCCAGCGTTGTTCTGTGGCACCGAGCTTAGCAGAGGAAAGGTGACTCAATGGACTGTTCTCAGTGTAGACCACACACTTATGACCAAGCAGATATTCTCTAAATTTTTCAGTCATGGCCCACTTGAGCACCAAGAACTCCAACTTCATGGAGCTATAATTTTCCATATTCCATATAACAGTGGAGGAAAAGACCATGATGTCATCCAGGTAAAGCAGCAATCACTGGCACTGCTGATCACCGAAAATCCTCTGCATTAATCTCTGGAAGGTGCTCGGAGCATTACAGAGCCTGAAGGGCATACAGTCCCACTCAAACAAGCCATGTACAAAATGGCATTTTGGCTCGATCTTCCTTTGCAACAAGAACCTGATTGTATCCGCTGGTAACATCCACGGTCTAAAACCAGTGAGCCCCAGTCAGAGCATCCAGAGACTCCTCGATGCGAGGCAGAGGGAAAGCATCCTTCATGGTTTTACTGTTTAATTGCCTGTAATCAACACACATGCGGAGGCTACCACCCTTCTTTTTGACAAGCATGATGGGGGATGCATATGGGCTGCTGCTCTCCCTAATCACCCCCAACAGAAAAAAATACATTAGTATTTAGTAGATCCTCCTTTTGCAGAAATAACAGCCTGTAGATGCTTCCTATAGCTTCCAATGAGAGTCTGGATTCTGGTTGAAGGTATTTTGGACTATTCTTCTTTACAAAACATCTTGGACAACCCGCTTAAAATCACACCACAGATTTTCAATAATATTCAGGTCTGGGGGTAGAGGTACGTGTTCCTCTGCATGAATGCCTTAGTAGATTTTGAGCAATGTTTAGGGTCATTGTTGAAAGATCCAGCGCCGGCGCAACTTCAACTTTGTCACTGATTCATGAACATTGTTCTCAAGAATCTGCTGATAATGACTGGAATCCATGTGTCTCTCAACTTTAACAAGATTCCCAGTACCTGCACTGGCCACACAGCCACACAGCATGATGGAACCACCTCCAACTTTTACTGTAGGTAACAAGCATTTTTCTTGGAATGCTGTGTTCTTTTTCAGCCATACATACCACCCCTTGTTATGTCCAAATAACTCAATTTTAGTTTCATCAGTCCACAACACCTTATTCCAAAATGAAGCTGGCTTGTCCAAATGTAGGGCTGGGTATCAATCAAAAATTTTTGATACCGGTACCAATTCCAATCCCTTCACTTCGACACCAGTTCCTGAATGTTACTTTTTTCAATACCAATTTATAAGATCAATTCTAACAAAAAGAAAATTACATTACACATCGTACAAATCTTGAGTTTTATTTTTCAGCTTTGGTAATTTTCTATTTCAAGCAGTTTTCTTACAGAAAAAATAAAGAACAAATAATTTCCAGTGCAAAAGAATACTTGAAAACACTGTAGTTTTTGTCAAAAGCATTTCCTTTCAGACATTTTGGCAGGATTGTCTCTCCATACCTATGAGCTGAACTCAGCCTGCTGCTGCACGTCAGTGCAGGACATCTCATTTGGAGAGGAAAAAAAGGTTTTGATTGATTGTAGTTTATTGTTTGTATTAAAATGTTTGGAAAGAGGTGTCATTTGATTCGCTTTGAAGTTATTAATTCCGATCAGAGTCTAGCTTTCTAACATGACGGCAGGGAGCAGCGCAGCGTTTAATGCTGTGAGAACCGAAAGGAGGATGATTTTCATTTCGTTTCTTTCTCAAAACAAGACAGGAGTCTCAGTTAGTGACTTTAATCCGCACAAAAGTGACTCATGATTGGCATATTTTAATGGCTCTGAGAGGAGTTAAGAAGCGCTTCTGAAAGGCAGTGAAGCAAAGAACTGAAGCAGCGGGTTGGAACAGTGCTTCATTGCTTCAAATCGATGCACGTTGTTGGTACTCACAGATGAAGTAGAGTCCAGAGGTGGAGATTTTGAATCAGGCTGCTCATGCTGTGTAGCGTCCACAGGCAGATTTGAATGCTGAAAGGAGAACGGCTGTCAACCGCTCTTCTTGCATGTGATTAACCTCTGGGTACCAACATTTGCATCGAAAGATGAGGCATGTTTCGACACTCGGTACTACTGAAGTATTTTGGTCAGTGCCACAAAAAAAAAAAAAAACAAAGTTCAGCACCCAGCCCTATCCAAATGTGCTTCAGCATACCTCGAGCAACTCTGTTTGTGGCATGTACGCAGAAAAGGCTTCCTCTGCATTACAGCATCATACAGCATCTCTTTGTGCATTATTCACCTATACAGCGCACTTTGCACAGAGACACTATCTGCAGCAAGATCATGTTGTAGGTCTTTGGAGCAGGTCTGTGGGTTGACTATGACTGTTCTCGCCATCCTTCGCTTCAGCTAATCGAAGATTTTTCTTGGCCTGCCACTTCGAGTCTTATCTAGTACTGTGCCTGCGGCCTTCCGTTTCCTCACTATGTTCCTCACAGTGGAAACTGACAGCTGAAATCTCTGAGATAGCTTTTTGTATTCTTCCCCTAAACCATGATGTTGAACAATCGTTGTTTTCAGGTCATTTAAGAGTCCTTTAGAGGCTTCCATGTTGCCACTCATTAGAAGAGATGCAAAGAGGGGAAACATTTGCAAATGGCCACCTAAATACCCTTTGTCATGATTGGATTCACCTGTGTAAGGAGGTCAAGGGACAATGAGCTTATCAAACCAATTTGTGTTCCAGTAATTAGTGCTAAATGTATTCAAATCAATGAAATGACAAGGGTGCCCAAATTTATGCACTGTTGGGAAGGTGTCATGACACGGACCCACAACAGGGGGCGCTAAGCAACGGACAATGGATAAGCCAACCAGTAACAATTTAATGTTGTGGAAACACACAACGGAATACAGACAGAGATATGGATTGCCAATGATACACCAGGTGACATGTGGGCAGGCTCGAAGATAGAAGACCTCTGGTGAGAGAAGAGCTGATTCCCACACAGCTTCCACCACCAGCGGGCCTGAAGAACACCGGAGCCGCCAAGTCCCGAGTCCCCAGGTGGCCTCTGCCTTCGGCTGTCGACCCTGGTACTGCTGGCAGAGAACAGAGAAAATCCAGGTGAGTGTGAATCCGCACACTCAGTAGTCCACTCACAATCAATGTTCTCCAAGGAGGGAGCACCTCCACCTCCAATCACACACTCGTGCAGCTCCTGTGTAACCACTTATCTGCTACGGAGCGTGATGCGAAGTCGTCGCGGTCACACCCTTCTCCAGCTCCGATAAGAACACCACAGGGCAAGCGGCTGCAAGGAAGAGTTACGTTAGCAGAGAAATTTACCACAGAGAAGATTACCTCTTGGTTGCTGATTTCTCGGCGGGGAGGTGGAGTTGTAGTCCGGCTTTTATGGTGATGTGGTGACTGAGTGACAGCTGGTGCAGATGATGAATGACAGCTGTCACTCTCCGTTGCTCCGACACCCTCTCGTGCTTGAAGCCCGCACTCCAAGCAGAGCGCCATCTGGTGGTGGTGGGCCAGCAGTACCTCCTCTTCTGGCGGCCCACACAACATGCACCTGCCTAATTTTGCTTAAATAATTGCACAATTTCTGTAAATAATAGAAACTCCATTTCACTTATCAAATATCAGTGTGTTCGTCTGCTATATGATATATTTAACTGAAATCTCTGATCCAGACAACCAATGATTTATAAATGAAAATCATGAAAATTATCAGGGGTGCCCAAACCTTTGCATACAACTGTAAAATGTGACCTCATTATATACTTACTTCTCTCTCACTCAGTTTCTGCATCAACCACAGATGCATCAACCTGTGCAGTGCTGTGCAACTCCTGCTCCTCATTCACTGCACTGAAATGCACACCATAATGTATACACTTTGCTTTGTTGTCCTGTGATATTCGCGTACATTACGTTTGGCCTATTTTGTTGGTTTGGTTTAGTTTGGGGTGGGGAAGCTGTAAAAGAGGTGGTTCTTGATTCCATAATAAACTGAATTAATACTACAGCATAATTTAAAATAATCACATCATGTTGTCCTTTTCCTAAACATGTTCTTCTATCTCTTTTTAAGGGGTGAAAGCCAAGTACATGGAAGCTACTCCAAACATCACATCCATCTTGCTGTCATCACCCAACCTGACCTTGTCTGAATCTTGCCATGACCACCTACACCCAAACCCAAATGCATTGAAGATACTTGGAGGCCCAGCCGATCCAAACATGCCTTGGCCAGGATTCTTACTGGGCCAGATTCCTTGCTCCATTTGGTACTTTCCCAAGATCTTGCACGCCACATGTGTAGTCTCAATATAAGGTATTAGGCTTTTATATGTTTTATTATTTGAAGACATCAAATTTTTTAAAAATATTAGACTCCTCTAAAAAATAAAATAATTATATATATATATATATATATATGAGGGCTGTCCGTAAAGTATAGGTCCTTTTTATTTTTTTCAAAAACTATATGGATTTCATTTATATGTTTTTACGTCAGACATGCTTGAACCCTCGTGCGCATGCGTGAGTTTTTCCACGCCTGTCGGTGACGTCATTCGCCTGTGAGCACTCCTTGTGGGAGGAGTCGTCCAGCCCCTCGTCGGAATTCCTTTGTCTGAGAAGTTGCTGAGAGACTGGCGCTTTGTTTGATCAAAATTTTTTCTAAACCTGTGAGACACATCGAAGTGGACATGGTTCGAAAAATTAAGCTGGTTTTCAGTGAAAATTTTAACAGCTGATGAGAGATTTTGAGGTGATTCTGTCGCTTTAAGGACTTTTCACGGTGCGAGACGTCGTGCAGCGCTCTCAGGCAGCGTCATCAGCCTGTTTCAAGCTTAAAACCTACACATTTCAGGCTCTATTGATCCAGGACGTTGTGAGAGAACAGAGACGTTTCAGAAGAAGTCGGTTTCAGCATTTTATCCGGATATTCCACTGTTAAAGGAGATTTTTTTAATGAAAGATGTGCGGACGGGTCCGCGCGTCGGGATGCAGCCGACGCAGCGCGGCGGCACAGGAAAAACACCTCCGTGTTGATAACCATTTGTTAAAATCCAGTTGGCTTTTGATGGCTTTCAGTGGAGTGAGTATATGAGAAATTGTTTATCAGCTGGAGATGTTCCAACTTGTCCTCAAGGCTTCCAACAGAGGTGTTTTTCCCGTGACGGAGCGTCGCGGCGGCTGCGAGCCGACGCTGCAATCCGCCCGCACGTCTTTCATTAAAAAAATCTCCTTTAACAGTGGAATATCCGGATAAAATGCTGAAACGGACTTCTTCTGAAACTTCTCTGTTCTCTCACGATGTCCTGGATCAACAGAGCCTGAAATGTGGAGGTTTTAAGCTTGAAACAGGCTGATGACGCTGCCTGAGAGAGCTGCGCGACATCTCGCACCGTGAAAAGTCCTTAAAGCGACAGAATCACCTCAAAATCTCTCATCAGCTGTTAAAATTTTCACTGAAGACCAGCTTAATTTTTCAAACCATGTCCACTTCGATGTGTCTCACAGGTTTAGAAAAAATTTTGATCAAACAAAGCGCCAGTCTCTCAGCAACTTCTCAGACAAAGGAATTCCGACGAGGGGCTGGACGACTCCTCCCACAAGGAGTGCTCACAGGCGAATGACGTCACCGACAGGCGTGGAAAAACTCACGCATGCGCACGAGGGTTCAAGCATGTCTGACGTAAAAACATATGAATGAAATCCATATAGTTTTTGAAAAAAATAAAAAGGACCTATACTTTACGGACAGACCTCGTATACGAGGTCTATTAGAAAAGTATCCGACCTTTTTTATTTTTTTCAAAAACTACATGGATTTGAATCACGTGCGATTGCATCAGCCAACCTTGAACCCTCCTGCGCATGCGTGAGTTTTTTCACGCCTGTCGGTTGCGTCATTCGCCTGTGGGCAGGCTTTAAGTGAGGAGTGGTCCACCCCTCTCATCAGATTTCTTTTGTCTGGGAACTTCCTGAGAGACTGACGCTTTCTTTGATCAAAATTTTTTCAGAACCTGTGAGGCACATCAAAGTGGACACCATTTGAGAAATTCAGCTGGTTTTCGGTGAAAAATGAGGTGGGCTTCATAGATAATTGGCAAAGCTTCTGGGGAAAACCTGGTCTTGTTAGGAGAGACAGCATCCATCCCACTTTGGATGGAGCAGCTCTCATTTCTGGAAATCTGGCCAATTTTCTTAAATCCTCCAAACCGTGACTATCCAGGGTTGGGACCAGGAAGCAGAGTTGTAGTCTTACACACCTCTCTGCAGCTTCTCTCCCCCTGCCATCCCCTCATTACCCCATCCCCGTAGAGACGGTGCCTGCTCCCAGACCACCAATAACCAGCAAAAATCTATTTAAGCATAAAAATTCAAAAAGAAAAAATAATATAGCACCTTCAACTGCACCACAGACTAAAACAGTTAAATGTGGTCTATTAAACATTAGGTCTCTCTCTTCTAAGTCCCTGTTAGTAAATGATATAATAATTGATCAACATATTGATTTATTCTGCCTTACAGAAACCTGGTTACAGCAGGATGAATATGTTAGTTTAAATGAGTCAACACCCCCAAGTCACACTAACTGCCAGAATGCTCGTAGCCCGGGCCGAGGCGGAGGATTAGCAGCAATCGTCCATTCCAGCTTATTAATTAATCAAAAACCCAGACAGAGCTTTAATTCATTTGAAAGCTTGACTCTTAGTCTTGTCCATCCAAATTGGAAGTCCCAAAAAACAGTTTTATTTGTTGTTATCTATCTTCCTCCTGGTCGTTACTGTGAGTTTCTCTGTGAATTTTCAGACCTTTTGTCTGACTTAGTGCTTAGCTCAGATAAGATAATTATAGTGGGCGATTTTAACATCCACACAGATGCTGAGAATGACAGCCTCAACACTGCATTTAATCTATTATTAGACTCAATTGGCTTTGCTCAAAATGTAAATGAGTCCACCCACCACCACTTTAATCATATCTTAGATCTTGTTCTGACTTATGGAATGGAAATTGAAGACTTAACAGTATTCCCTGAAAACTCCCTTCTGTCTGATCATTTCTTAATAACATTTACATTTACTCTGATGGACTACCCAGCAGTGGGGAATAAGTTTCATTACACTAGAAGTCTTTCAGAAAGCGCTGTAACTAGGTTTAAGGATATGATTCCTTCTTTATGTTCTCTAAAGCCATATACCAACACAATGCAGAGTAGCTACCTAAACTCTGTAAGTGAGATAGAGTATCTCCTCAATAATTTTACATCCTCATTGAAGACAACTTTGGATGCTGTAGCTCCTCTGAAAAAGAGAGCTTTAAATCAGAAGTGCCTGACTCCGTGGTATAACTCACAAACTCGCAGCTTAAAGCAGATAACCCGTAAGTTGGAGAGGAAATGGCGTCTCACTAATTTAGAAGATCTTCACTTAGCCTGGAAAAAGAGTCTGTTGCTCTATAAAAAAGCCCTCTGTAAAGCTAGGACATCTTACTACTCATCACTAATTGAAGAAAATAAGAACAACCCCAGGTTTCTTTTCAGCACTGTAGCCAGGCTGACAAAGAGTCAGAGCTCTATTGAGCCGAGTATTCCTTTAACTTTAACTAGTAATGACTTCATGACTTTCTTTGCTAATAAAATTTTAACTATTAGAGAAAAAATTACTCATAACCATCCCAAAGACGTATCGTTATCTTTGGCTGCTTTCAGTAATGCCGGTATTTGGTTAGACTCTTTCTCTCAGATTGTTCTGTCTGAGTTATTTTCATTAGTTACTTCATCCAAACCATCAACATGTCTATTAGACCCCATTCCTACCAGGCTGCTCAAGGAAGCCCTACCATTAATTAATGCTTCAATCTTAAATATGATCAATCTATCTTTATTAGTTGGCTATGTACCATAGGCTTTTAAAAAGCCATCACTTGACCCAGCAATCTTAGCTAATTATAGGCCAATCTCCAACCTTCCTTTTCCCTCAAAAATTCTTGAAAGGGTAGTTGTAAAACAGCTAACTGATCATCTGCGGAGGAATGGTCTATTTGAAGAGTTTCAGTCAGGTTTCAGAATTCATCATAGTACAGAAACAGCATTAGTGAAGGTTACAAATTATCTTCTTATGGCCTCAGACAGTGGACTCATCTCTGTGCTTGTTCTGTTAGACCTCAGTGCTGCTTTTGATACTGTTGACCATAAAATTTTATTACAGAGATTAGAGCATGCCATAGGTATTAAAGGCACTGCGCTGCAGTGGTTTGAATCATATTTATCTAATAGATTACAATTTGTTCATGTAAATGGGGACTCTTCTTCACAGACTAAGGTTCATTATGGAATTCCACAAGGTTCTGTGCTAGGACCAGTTTTATTCACTTTATACATGCTTCCCTTAGGCAGTATTATTAGACGGCATTGCTTAAATTTTCATTGTTATGCAGATGATATCCAGCTTTATCTATCCATGAAGCCAGAGGACACACACCAATTAACTAAACTGCAGGATTGTCTTACAGACATAAAGACATGGATGACCTCTAATTTCCTGCTTTTAAACTCAGATAAAACTGAAGTTATTGTACTTGGCCCCACAAATCTTAGAAACATGGTGTCTAACCCCATCCTTACTCTGGATGGCATTACCCTGACCTCTAGTAATACTGTGAGAAATCTTGGAGTAATTTTTGATCAGGATATGTCATTCAAAGCGCATATTAAACAAATATGTAGGACTGCTTTTTTGCATTTACGCAATATCTCTAAAATTAGAAAGGTCTTGTCTCAGAGTGATGCTGAAAAACTAATTCATGCATTTGTTTCCTCTAGGCTGGACTATTGTAATTCATTATTATTAGGTTGTCCTAAAAGTTCCCTGAAAAGCCTTCAGTTAATTCAAAATGCTGCAGCTAGAGTACTAACAGGGACTAGAAGGAGAGAGCATATCTCACCCATATTGGCCTCTCGTCATTGGCTTCCTGTTAATTCTAGAATAGAATTTAAAATTCTTCTTCTTACTTATAAGGTTTTGAATAATCAGGTCCCATCTTATCTTAGGGACCTCATAGTACCATATCACCCCAATAGAGCACTTCGCTCTCAGACTGCAGGCTTACTTATAGTTCCTAGGGTTTGTAAGAGTAGAATGGGAGGCAGAGCCTTCAGCTTTCAGGCTCCTCTCCTGTGGAACCAGCTCCCAATTCAGATCAGGGAGAAAGACACCCTCTCTACTTTTAAGATTAGGCTTAAAACTTTCCTTTTTGCTAAAGCTTATAGTTAGGGCTGGATCAGGTGACCCTGAACCATCCCTTAGTTATGCTGCTATAGACTTAGACTGCTGGGGGTTCCCATGATGCACTGAGTGTTTCTTTCTCTTTTTGCTCTGTATGCACCACTCTGCATTTAATCATTAGTGATTGATCTCTTCTCCCCTCCACAGCATGTCTTTTTCCTGGTTCTCTCCCTCAGCCCCAACCAATCCCAGCAGAAGACTGCCCCTCCCTGAGCCTGGTTCTGCTGGAGGTTTCTTCCTGTTAAAAGGGAGTTTTTCCTTCCCACTGTCGCCAAGTGCTTGCTCACAGGGGGTCGTTTTGACCGTTAGGGTTTTTACGTAATTATTGTATGGCCTTGCCTTACAATATAAAGCGCCTTGGGGCAACTGTTTGTTGTGATTTGGCGCTATATAAATAAAAATTGATTGATTGATTGAAAATTTTAACAGCTAATGAGAGATTATGGAGTGTTACTTTCGCTTTAAGTACTTCCCACGGAGCGGGACGTCGCGCAGCGCTCCGAGGTGCCATCGTCAGCCTGTTTCGAGCTGAAAACCTCCAAATTTAAGCCTCTGTTGACCCAGGACGTCGTGAGAGAACAGAGAACTTTCAGAAGAGGTCAGGATCAGCAGTTTATCCGGACATTCCACTGTTAAAGGAGATTTTGTAATGAAAGATGTGCGGACGGATTGGCGCATCGGCAGGCAGCCGGCGCGTCGCACCACCACAGGAAAAACACCTCCGTTGGAAGCCTTAACGACAAGTTGGAACATGTCCAGCTGTTAAACAATTTCTCAGATACTCACTCAACTGAAAGCCATGAAAAGCCGCCTGGTTTTTATGTGCGATCTTGTAAAAGGCAGTATTACATTGATTTATTAGGGAAAAAAAGTAAAACAAACATTAAAGGTACTTGGAAGCTCTTAAATGAAATCATCAAAAAATAAAGTTGTCAAAGATAGATAGATACAAATACTGATACAAATGTTATGGAAAAGAAAGCTATAGTAGATCATTTTAATGATTATTTTGCTGTGTGGAAAAAGTGTGTGTGTGTGTGTGTGTGTGTGTGTGTGTGTGTGTGTGTGTGTGTGTGTGTGTGTGTGTGTGTGTGTGTGTGTGTGTGTGTGTGTGTGTGTGTGTGTGTGTGTTAGAGGTTATCAAAGCTAATTTTTTGGTTAGCTGTGCCTACCACTGTTAAAAATACATTAATGACACAAGAAAGTGAAAACACTTATTTCCACTGTGGTCCATTTAAATATCAAATGACAAAACAGAAGGAGAAATAAAATAATAATAATAATTACGGTGTGAGCTCGCTCATAGTACAGGGGGTCCCAATCAGGAAGTGCCAAATTTTGAGTCCACAGTGAAACAGGATATGTCAAAACTTGTTATGTGTCGGACGCAGGACGGAGAACCGACCAGCATTTGAAGGACCCAGTATGAAATAAGCAGAGCACGGTACAAAGGATAACTGAATTTAATAACATAACAGTGATGTGCTACAATATAACAAATGAGTGTGCGGTCTGGCGTGGTGGAATGACGGTGTGCTCCCAGCAGCACAAACGGTCCGGAGCCAGAAACAGTTCGGACCCAAGGACCCCGCCGACACCCCGCAGGTGGCCGCGACAAACCGAGTCTGTGAAAGAAGAAACCATTATGTGAGTCCACACTCCACACACAGAGAGACCACTCAAAGGTGTACATAAACAGCAAACACTTCCTGGCTTAATCACTAATCAGCTTCCCACCCTGCAGGCATGGAACACCCAGTTCACATTCTTCACTGCAGTGGAAGCTGATTAAACGACTAACATAACAGCTCAATATAATAAGGTGTGAGGGACACCACATTTACTGACTGTACTAATGTTAGTCACAAAACCTAAAGTACCTCAGGAAGTGTGCTGACGAGCGTGAGACCTCACCCCCTCCTCTTTCACAGAGCATGCATCAAACCTGGTACGGTCTCTGCATCCATGATGATGAGATGGCTCTCGAGACGACGATCTCACCCGTCTGGTCACAAGGTCGAGTCTCTGGCAAATACACACTGTGTACTCCAGCCTTAAATGCAACCATGCCCCAATCCATGTAGATGCACCACAGCTGTGAGTCCTGACGAGCTGCACATGACCAGCCTCAGGTGATCAGGGTGAGGTCCTGATAGCTCAGCCACACAGCCACTCAGTCCTGAACGCAAGCCACCTGGAAGGAAAAACAAAAGACAGAACAGAAGACAGAAACAAAAGGCAGCCAGGCACCCCCAGCCATACAACAAAAACTTCCTGGTTTGACAATAGAGGAGATCTCGTAGGATCTCACAGGAATTCAGTGGCAAGTTGACACTGACACAGGAAGTGCCAAATTTTGAGTCCACAGTGAAACAAGAAAATGTAGCTAAAATGTTGAACACTTCTGGAGCTACAGCAGAGGATATTAACCTGTTTTTCATTGTGTTGTTTTTGCACTGATATGTTTGTCCTCTGTAAGGTTTTTGTGTAACTTTTTGTTTCTCTCAGTTAAAAAAAAATTAATTAAAAAAAGGAGATATTACATAAATAGTGGAGATTTCATGGGAATTCAGTGGAAAGTCGACACTGAAACCGGAAATGCTAAATTTACAGTCAACACTGAAACCGGAAAATAATTTTGAACACATAAACAGTATCAATCAATCAATCAATTTTTTTATATAGCGCCAAATCACAACAAACAGTTGCCCCAAGGCGCTTTATATTGTAAGGCAAGGCCATACAATAATTATGTAAAACCCCAACGGTCAAAACGACCCCCTGTGAGCAAGCACTTGGCTACAGTGGGAAGGAAAAACTCCCTTTTAACAGGAAGAAACCTCCAGCAGAACCAGGCTCAGGGAGGGGCAGTCTTCTGCTGGGACTGGTTGGGGCTGAGGGAGAGAACCAGGAAAAGACATGCTGTGGAGGGGAGCAGAGATCGATCACTAATGATTAAATGCAGAGTGGTGCATACAGAGCAAAAAGAGAAAGAAACAGTGCATCATGGGAACCCCCCAGCAGTCTACGTCTATAGCAGCATAACTAAGGGATGGTTCAGGGTCACCTGATCCAGCCCTAACTATAAGCTTTAGCAAAAAGGAAAGTTTTAAGCCTAATCTTAAAAGTAGAGAGGGTGTCTGTCTCCCTGATCTGAATTGGGAGCTGGTTCCACAGGAGAGGAGCCTGAAAGCTGAAGGCTCTGCCTCCCATTCTACTCTTACAAACCCTAGGAACTACAAGTAAGCCTGCAGTCTGAGAGCGAAGCGCTCTATTGGGGTGATATGGTACTACGAGGTCCCTAAGATAAGATGGGACCTGATTATTCAGAACCTTATAAGTAAGAAGAAGAATTTTAAATTATATTCTAGAATTAACAGGAAGCCAATGAAGAGAGGCCAATATGGGTGAGATATGCTCTCTCCTTCTAGTCCCCGTCAGTACTCTAGCTGCAGCATTTTGAATTAACTGAAGGCTTTTAACAAACAGTACAGGAGCTTTTTAATAAACAGTACAGGAGATTAACCTGTTTTTCAGGTTTTGCTGTGGTATGTTTAATCTCTGTAAGGGTTTTGTGTAACTTTTTGTTTGTCTCAATTTGAAAAAAGAAAAGAAAAATTAAAAAAAGAGAAAAGAGGAGACAATGGGATCCCATGCCTGAAACTGTTGCAGCAGATGTTTTGTCTTTTCCAAACTTTATAAAACTTTGTTAAATGTCTTGTAACTGTTAGAATGGCATACGCAGTGGGTCACCCCTTTGAGTCTGGTCTGCTAAAGGTTTCTTTCTCAATATCACCAGAGGGAGTTTCTCCTTACCACTGTTGCCTGCATGCTTGCTCTAGGAGTACAGTTAGACCTTACTTGTGTTAAGCGCCTTGAGGCAGCTTTGTTGTTATTTGGCGCTATATAAATGTAATAAACTGAGTTGAAATAGTTGGGGGGTCTGGGAGGCAAAGCCCCCAGAAGCTGAAGGTTTTTAGCCATGCTAGTACTCCCCAGAACCACAGTCTGAAGGACCTAAATGACATTGTTAGATTGTGAGGACTTTCCAGGCATGCGAGAGGCAAATAAAGAAAATGCTTAAAATGGCGGGGTGTTAAGAGGGCCGTAGTTGGGGGGTCTGAAGGACCTAAATGACATGGTGAGATGCTGAAGAACTTCACTCATTCATGTCCGTGACATAGACATATTAATAATTATAATTATTTTAATAATCATAGTGTGTATATGATAACAAGAACCTAAACAATTTATAAATACATTAAGACAGTAAATTAACATAAAAAAATTACATAATTAACAGGAAATAAAAGGGTTGAGTTCATCTTCTAAAAATTGTTGAGGTCTAAGGTTCTAAAAATGTTCTGGACGCCATTCCAACTCATTATACAAGTTTTGCTTAATTTATTACCACCCTTACTACAAAAATCACCAATACCTATTTTATAAACACTACTCAATCTCGAGTCCACGGATCCCCATGGGCAACACACACATGTGTGTGTGTGTGTGTGTGTGTATATATATATAGTGTGTGTGCGGATTACTGTGATATTTCTGGATGACTTTCACATTATTCCCTTTTTGCCACTTTGCTTACATAGCCCATGCTGTCTACAATTCCACAGTGCAGTTCCCACATGTCAAAACGAAATGAATATAGACAACCATCACGTCTCCTCACATCTTCACAGTTGTTATGCTGCTGTTGGTTGGTAATCTTTCACTAACTGTAAATGTCTCTGGTGTGCATTGCAGGTACTTGTGTACAGATCAAGTCATTGTGCAACGTGTTCTAGCAGCAAAGAACATTGTTCACACCAAAACTTCAACAATCATGGCTGGTTCCCTAAAAATCTTGCCCATGTTCGTCATTATCATTCCAGGTAGGGCTTAGCATGTGGTAATAATAATAAATAATACATTTTATTTAGAAAGCTCTTTTCAAAACACTCAAAGACGCTGTACAGTACAATTTAAACCACCATAAAAGCAGGATAAAAACAATAATTTCAAATATTAAAAGCAGAGCTGGACAGGTGGGTTTTTATTCCTTTCTTGAAAATGGGGAGGTCCGGGCAGTCGCAGAGTTGTTGGGGCAGTGAGTTCCAGAGGTTGAGGGCCGCGATGGAGAAGGCTGATTTTTCTGGTTTAACACAGCACTTGGGTTGTCCGAAGTTTGCACAAAATAAGTGTTTTCACTGAATCATCAGAATCACAGATTTCACTCCCTCTAATCTGTGAGATTATTTAAAAAATAAAGTTGCTCCTTTAATCAACTGGCAGTAAAGCAACAGCAATCCAGAGCTCCTTCATCTCAGACTATAATGCATCTACAGTTACGTCCACAAGAGTCATTGGTTCATTCCTGAACCAATGATTTATAAAGGAAAATCATGGAAATCATCAGGGGTGCCCAAACTTTTACATACAACTGCATATTTGTTTGCACCAATTCTTTTGTGACAGCACATAAATTAACTTCACTATGGTGGGTTTTTTTTTTTTTCCACAGCAAATTTGTAAGTGTTAGATTTCCATTGTTAAGGGCCCCTTCACACATAGTATGAATAAGTACAATTCAGGGCTACTCACGGCAGAACAGCTCATATGAGCGAACCACAAAAACATCGAGCCGACGGGCAGGCATGCATGATGCCGCTGCAATGGTTTGTGCACGTGGGAACACAGCGCACATGTGCAACACACTCGGGGCCACCGGCTGATTTTGACCAACTGTGTGGTCTCTTGCAGATGGCTATCAGACCTTTTTGGAACTGAAACCCGACACTTTTCGGATGTGCGCCCATTCATCATTCTGACAGCATTCTGCATGATTCTGGCTATGTGACAGGGCTATAAGCAAAACAGAAAAAGGCATAGCTGTGCACCGCGGTCAAAGTTAATTGAAATCCAACTTTCACCACGGCGCTCCACAATTTTAGCTCACCTGATTTTATGACATATATTTGCCCAGCCAAGAGAAACAAGGCATCTACCCCAAAACACACGAGACAACAGCCTGCATCAAATGTGCATCAAATCCTGCAAGTGTACATATGGCAGTTTCCAAAGAAAAATCCTGACAAATATACTTTCATGTTTTTTGTTTTGTTGTTGTTTTACATCAAGTTTAATTTTTGATTAGTTGTACTTGCCACTTTACATACATTATATTACATATACATTACAAAGCTTTGATGTTTCCATAATTAATACTTTTTTACATAGTAACAAAAATGAATAATAAATTTGTTACTATAGAAAACTTTGATGTTCCTCTGTAACAATGACAATGAGTTCTTGGTTAACATAATATATAATATATATAATAATAATATATGAATAATAACAATAATCTATATTATAATAGCCAAGTGGCCTCTCTGTGCGTCCGTGCATGTGTGCGTGCGTGCTTGCATGTGTCTGTGTGAGAGCGAAAACGAACCCACCTTATGTCACATCTAAGGGTTGGGCCCCCTGATTTACGACCTAAAGATCAAAGGTCACCCCCCACCCCTTCCCCCCAGCCCCACCCCCAAGCTCTGCCTCCAAGCCCCGCCTCAAGCCCTGCCTCAAGTCCCACCTGCAAACCCCACCCCACCTCCCCACCCCCTCTCACCTGCGTCTAATATTTTAATATCCTTTTATATTTTTTAATTCTCGAATTAAAGAATGATTAAAAAAAATACTGTATCTTTTTTAATGTAATTATGGGGTGATTTTTTTAATGTATTAATTAAAGAATTAACTAATTATGAAATAATTTAACCTGAATATCTAAAACAGTGTCTAATATTTTAATACCCCTTTAATATTAATTCTTAAATTAAAGCATGTCCTTTTAGGTTTTATTAATTCCTGAATTAAAGAACGATTTAAAAATACCCATATCTTTTACACAATTATGGGAGATTTTCTTTACTTTACTGATTAAACGTGAATATTTTAATACCCCTTTAATATTTTTTTAATTCTTAAGGATTTCTTTAATTTACTAATCACAGAAATATCGAGTTATGCTTTAATTAAATGTGAATACTTTAATACCCCTTTAATATTTTTAAATTCTTAAATTAAAGAACAATTAAAAAATAACCCCCTCTTTAATGTAATGGAGGGAGGGTTAAGTCTTTGCACCGAGAGCCCCAGGTGTCACATGATTCTTTTGCATAACATCCCATGAGCCCAACTAACGTTAATACCTAATAGATGTTAAAATAAAAGCTTTTTTTTTATTATTAATTAAAGAAATAGCCTCTCACTGAAACAAGACGCTCCTCACCGGAACATGATCCCGTGTGTGTCTGTGTGTGTGTAGTGACTGTGTCAGAGGCTAGAACTGTGTGTGTGTGTGTGTGTGTGTGTGTGTGTGTGTGTGTGTGTGTGTGTGTGTGTGTGTGTGTGTGTGTGTGTGTGTGTGTGTGTGTGTGTGTGTGTGTGTGTGTGTGTGCGTGTGTAGTGACTGTGTCAGAGGTTAGAACTGTGTGTGTGTGTGTGTGTGTGTGTGTGTGTGTGTGTGTGTGTGTGTGTGTGTGTGTGTGTGTGTGTGTGTGTGTGTGTGTGTGTGTGTGTGTGTGTGTGTGTGTGTGTGTCACACCAGATGGTAGAGAAGGAGGGGGGTGTTTTTTTAGAGCAAAAGGCACCAGTAAGTGTTTTTCATCATCTGTTTTCTGTTTTAAGAAAAACACGGCAAAATATTTATGAGTGGAAAAAATATCGTCTGTCCAGTGACCTCGTGGACATGTATTGGGGCGCTGACCGCGTAACTCTCCCCCCGTGCCGGTAAATTACCTGATCGATGAGTGCGGTGTCTCCATCCGCGGTGGTAAATTAAACTCCCCTGTGACGACTCTGTCCGAAGACATGGTTTAAAAATCCCCTCTTCGATAACCGGCTGACATGAAGCACTCAGCATGGCTGGACGAACTCCGATCCTTCGATACCTCTGTGAGACGCCCGTGAACGTCACTTCAACCTCCGACGGAGCCCACACTCCAAAAAAAGCGAGGATGTATTTCAGTCGCTTGAGCCTGCCGATACCTGAGGAAGATTTGACGTACACCCTGGAGGTGCATGAACATTTATCATACATGTTCGATCCCTATCGTTACAACGTAGGGATATATACCCTGGGTGAGGGTCAAACCGCCACTCGAGGAACCCCACGGGTGGCACTTACTTCCACCGACTGGGTAGTGTTTTCTGCGGCTGCAGGGTCAATGATTCATGACACGGTCAACCCAGAGCCCGCAGGAGATCGAACACCAGAAAAGAAGGTGCGTCATTTTCAAATCACTTGGCTCAGCCACCAGGGACCGACATACAGGGTGATATTCCAGTGGGGAGCTTCTGATGGCGGATCTGCGGGAGAAATTAAATTGTAGCAAATTACTGCTGCTGGACGTGTCAGATCCATCACTGCTTCGGCTGAGAGCTGGAACGAGTTGATCAGCACCTGCAGCGAGAAGATTAACACCCTTTTTACAAGGTGTCTGGCCTGGAGAGACGTGATTGAAGTCAGAAAAAAAAATCACCTCTTTTTACTTAAAAAAAAAACTCAGCCGTAGCTCCTCCCCGCATTTACGGATATTTCTATAAAAAAGCAGCGGGTCAGAACGCATTTTAAGCATCGGACGGCAAAGCAACAGCATGAACTCCTCAGGCTCTCCCATCGAACTGGACAACGACATCACTTGCGATTGTGGTTACCCATGCGGCAGACAGCCCCCAAGCCCGGGGCAGCCCTGGCCGAGTCCACCCCGTTATTCAACCACTGAAGCGGTCATGAAGCAGGAGCAGCAGCGGCAGGAGCAGCAGCGGCAGGAGCAGCAGCGGCAGGAGCAGCAGCGGCAGCAGCAGCGGCAGCAGAAGGCTTTGCGCACCCACTCTGGGTTCGACTCCCCGTGGTCAGTTCAGCTCGGACCGGTCTGGGGTGAGATCCGTCCTTCTCTACCACTTTCTAAGCCGGGAGACGTGCGCTCTCTTCCCGCTGTCACGGCGGCCGGGAGTCCGGAGGAGGTACAAGACGTCGAACGGGGTGAGAAATACACCACATCTTACATATCAGACCGGCCAGATGGGTTCCTGTCAGAGGAATTCCTGAAAACGGTGAAAGTCGGCGTGGCCCACTTACTTCTGGCGGTGAACAAAAGTTACAGACAGAGACTCTGTTACGGGTGTGAGCTCGATCATCCCAGCCAGCGACAACACGAGTGCCTGGAGCCGTTGAATGAATATTTTTTTACCGGACATTTTGAAGGGTTAATGAAAAGACTGCGGACGCCAACTTTCATACCGGCCGTGGTAAAACTCCTGACGCACCGTTTCCTCAATCCATCAGCGGCGAGGGTCCAGGGTGCAGTGGAAAACATCCTCACTGAGCTGAAATACTGTGATAATTTTGCAGCAAAGATCAACGAGCTGTACACATGTTTCAGTGAAGACGCTACCCTGGACCTGAGGGGCTGGTGGCTGTCTGGAATCCCGAGGACTGAAAAACCTGCATTTTTTATTTTTTTTTAAATATCATCATTATATTGTTTACAGTCATGGGTAATTGTCTGATGACTTTCTTTCAAAGCCTGCGGGAAGTTTATATTATACACGGACTCTCGTATATGCTGGAACAGGCCATCATTCGCAGGCTGGAGAACCCTGACAGCCCGCGTTCGTGCGTTATGGAACGTGTCTTCGACGTTGTCAGACATCGTCTTGGGCCCGGAGTCTGGACAGAACATATCTACAATACAGCTCACCATTCATCTGAAAAATCTCTGTGCAATGTATTACTGAAAAGCTCTGTTTTGACCACTGCTTTTTACTGCTAAAAACACACGAAGATACATCGAAGTCTTACCGTCTTTACTCGCAGCTTATAACGAGAGTTATCATAAAAGCATTAAGATGAGTCCAAATGAGGTTAACGCTCAAAATGTCGATCGAGTGTTTCAAAATTTGTACGGGGCATCCCCCTACGCACAAGGTCTATGAAGTTTAAATATAAGGTTGGTGATATAGTCAGGGTATCCAAGCTCAGGGGAGTTTTTGATAAAAAATATCAACAAAGTTTTACAGATGAAATGTTCACGGTGTCAGAATGTATACAACGTGCGCCGCCCATTTATAAATTGAAAGATTATGACGGTGAGATCATTGAAGGTTCATTTTATGATCCAGAATTGCAGAAGGTTCAAATATCAAAAGACAAACCATATCAGGTTCAAGAAATTATTCGTGAACGTTTTACCAAGGGGAAGAAATTTGTATTTGTCAGATGGAAAAATTGGCCCGAGAAATTTAACTCCTGGGTTCCTGCAGACAAACTGATGGCCATATAAATATGACAACATCTACTATCTTCTACTGACATATGAAAAATGGATCGGGATCTGAAGCACGGGTTTTATGTGACTCTGCCTTCAAACGCCAGCCTAAAAGTATTCCCGGATAACACAATTTCATGCTACCAGGTGGACTTGGCTCGACACATGGATCTAGAGGGAGAGTGGAATGTGGCACTGACGGAAATTTCTTATCCTCACACCTGGTTAAATATTCCGGAAAAGCGCTGCTCTACGTTTCAGGTGAAGAAAATTACAGGTTTTCCACCCAAGAACAAAATCACCGTTCACTCGACTTTTTTTGAGACAGGATATTATAACTTTGAACTTTGCAACGCAGATAAACTCTCGTTTGAAGAATATAGATCCAAAGTTGTCTTTAAAATATGATGATATTCAAAAAAAGTTTGTGTGGGAAGGAGACGGCACCTGCCACGTATATTTTGAAGCCCCAACGGCGTACATGCTGGGGTTACAGCCTAATAAATGGCTGAGATGCGGGCCTGGGGTCAGGAGCTCTCCCCAATTCCCTGATATAAAAGTGGGCATGTATCACCTCTTTTGCTACACAGATGTTGTTCAGCCTCAGACGGTGGGTGACACTTTCGCTCCTCTCCTCCGAGCATTTGAAATTGAAGGTCGTTTCGGGAAAATAATTACAAAGAAATTCAACTGCACTTATTACATACCGGTCTCCAAAAGACATATTGAGAAGATACGCATTGAAATCAAAAGCGATCAAGATCAACTGGTTAATTTCACATACGGTAAAGTGGTTGTGACATTTTAAACCGGCGGGATAAAAAAATATCTGGAGCAGCGCACAAAGCCGACATTTATAGATTTGTGCCTTACTATGAAAATCAAGTCGGGAACGGCCTTCATGGGTTCCACGGTGCTCCTGTTATGTTTGGCCGTTGCCTCGGGAACATATTTTCGAAACTGTTCAAATTTGTATCGCCGCTGATTAAACAAGGATACACGATCGCCAAACGTCACCTGAAAAACGCCGCACGAAGCATCGCTTCTGACGTAGTGAGCTGCGTTGTTGAGAGGGTCGGACGGAGTCAGGAACCCGAGCAGCAGCAGGGGTCCGGGATCACGGTGCGCTCAAGAAGACCCCAGAAACACCCCTCGGGGAACCGGGTCAAGACAGTTAAAAAGCGAAAGATCCCCGGAAAAAGCAGAACAGTTCGAAGGAAGCATAAGAAGAGGAGGTTGTCCAGAGATATTTTCTCTTAAACAATGTCTCTTTTGTGATATAATTCCCCCGAATACACCATGAGTGAATTGGATTTATTCGCCATCCCCGGGACCCAGCTGTCCATCGAGCAAAGCCAATACGTCAAGGTCAGCCCATTATCTGCCCTGACGGACATGGGCCCTATCGAATTTTTTATCCCCGGAGATGGTGAGAGGTATTTAGACCTGAATAATACGCTGCTTTATCTGCGATTGAAAATTACAAACTCTGATGGGACTGACCTGGCTAATGACGCCCGCGTGGGGGTAAAAAATTACCCTCTCAACACGATTTTCTCGCAAGTTGACGTGACTCTGGGTGACAGGTTAATTTCCCAATCCAGCGCGACGCACCCGTACAGGGCTATGATTGAGATGCTGCTGAACTTTTCACCCGCTTCACTGAAATCACAGTTCACGGCTGGATTGTTTTACAAAGACACCCGGGGTCACCACAATTCAACCACCGTGGATGAAAAAAGGGGCTGGGCCCGAATAAAGGCCTCGTGACCAGAGCGTGCTTTAGCGCTGAATCGCGTGAATTTCAAGTTCAGTGTCCGTTGCACGCGGACATATTTTTTTGCGAGAGGCTTCTTTTGAATAATGTTGATCTAAGAGTTAAATTAATTAGAGCGAGCGACGCTTTCTGCCTGATGGGGCCGGCGGCCTCCACTTGCAAGTTGAAAATTCTGGGCGCGTCCCTATTCGTTAAGAAAGTCTCTGTATCCCCTGCAGTGAGATTGGGTCACTTTGCAGCTCTCATGAAAGGGAATGCCGGATTTATGCGGAAAACACTGTGTGTATTATCCCTATAACGGAGCTGCCGGGATGTCGTACCAAGGTGTGCTGTCTTTATACACTGAAAATACTATCGCGAACGATGATATGGTTTCTGATTTTGTGAAAAGATATCGTTATTGCCTTAAGAAAAGGTGCAATACATCCTGTAACCAGCTAGCAGGGCCTTTGCATGCGTTTAAATATTGTCACAGCCTGTGTTAACCTTCGATCCTGTTTTTTTTTATGTTTTTTTTTTTCATGTGAAAATGTAACCCCCATCTTAGAATGCTCTCCCGATCATACTGTTAAAGTTTTTTCGCGATTGCACACTTTAAAATGCTGTTATTAAGCGCAGAAAGAAGCGTTGACCTTTGACCTCGAATTTTTTTATGTGTGTTTTTCATGAAAAAAATGATCTGGATGTGTTGAGAGTGGTCTCCCGATCATACCTTTAAAGTTTTATCGCAATTACCACGGGTCGTGTTAAACTTTGATCCTAAATTTTTTTTATGTTTTATTTCACGTGAAAATGTAACCCCCATCTTAGAACGCTCTCCCGATGATACCTTTAAAGTTTTTTTGCATTTGCACGCTTTAAAACGTTGTTATTAAGCGCAGAAAGAAGCGGTGACCTATGACCTTGTATTTTTTATGTGTGTTTTTCGTGAAAAAAAAAAAAATCTGGATGTGTTGAGAGTGGTCTCCCGATCATACCTTTAAAGTTTTATCACGTTTGCACGTGTTTAAAAAATTGCCGCGGGTGGTGTTAAACTTTAATCCTAAATTTTTGTTTTGTTTTTTTGCCTGAAAATGTAACCCCTGTCTTAGGAGAACCTCCTGATCATATCTTTAAAGTTTTATCACGTTTGCATAATTTAAAACGTTGTTATTAAGTAGAGAAGTGTTGATGTTGAAAGTTGTTTTTAGCCATCTGCCGATTAAAAGTGATGAAGACCGGTGATTAGTTTCAGTCGATGTTTTATTAGTAACAAGGTAAAAAAAAAACATGTCTGACGGTAATGTATTAAAAAAAATCTTGATCATAATATCCAGTCTGTTTTTTTATTTGACACACACGTCCTCCTTTTATGGCGAGAAACCTTCCCAGCGTTGGAAGTCTGTTTTTTTTTTTAAGTTTCTTCCTGGCCGGCGACTTGAAACAGGTTGAAACAGGGATCTCATCCGGTGAGCTGCTCCGTCCTTGTTTAAGCTTCTGAAACTGCTCGCGGGATTGCGGGTTTAATACGCACGTCACTGGAATGTTCTGCTCCTGTAAAGTATTGAGAAACTTCTCCCAGCCTGTAGGGGGGCTCAATTTCTTGAACGAAGATCCGAGATGTTTCATAAGATCTATAGCGTGAGACCCCCTCACGACTTTCCCCTTGTAAATAAATTCCCCCGACGGACTCCAGCGTGTATCACCCATCGACAATTTTCTCATAATATATTCAGCATTTCTATGATCTCTGGAGGGAATGTTCTTCAGGACCTCTGTGACAGTCTCAACCCCCACTTCCCCCTCCTTCTCCTCCTCCTCAGGTTGTTTAGCGACGCGTGTCTCTTGCAGGGCTGAAGCACGCGACTCGTGTTCCCCCATTTGATCAGACTTAAATAGCACTGCAGCAAAGCCTCATACTTTTTAATTTTTTCATAAGAGGACTGAGTATGTTCCTCCAGCACTGCCCGCATTTGCGAGTCTCGATCATTTTCAGCAGTCTGTCTGATGTTATTACTGCTCGGTAGGACGGAATGGCCGAGTTGATGCAGCTGTTGAGGAGTCAGTAAAAACATCTTTTGCGCTACTTTGAACGCCATTATCCTCTGGGCAGTATTAGACTCGTTATAGCGGGCAGGGCCGCGGCTAGCAGAGGCAGGAGAAAGCCGCCCATTTGAATCAGCACCCCCCGCTTCCTTTTGTAACTGGTTCGTCTGTCTGCGAGAAGACGTAAAACTCCGTTTCGTTTTTTTAAGGTACGGAATTGAGAGTCGCTCAAGGCGATATTCCCCTTTAATATATTCAAGGCAATCTCGAATAAAGTTTTCAGAAGCTCCGGTCCGCACGTCTTCAGGATGTGCTGCCGCTGCCTCGCCTCGGCTTTGATTAGCATTTTAAGAGCGGGGGCGTTCCTTTTTAAAAGAGAGCTCATATCCGTTTATCTTTCTGTAAATAAACTGCGGGCCACTCATGCAGGAGTAATCCCGATCTCAGTCTGAACTGATCTGGACAGTCCTGCATGCAATCCAGTAATAAATACCCAAAAGGTACGCTCGTAGCATCGTCAAGAGCCACCAAAAAGAATTAATTTTCTGCCGGGGAACATTTGCTGAGCCAGAATGTTCATCTGTAACTTGTCTCTGGGGTTTTTAAACAGCACCACATGACGTTTAATTCCCTGCTGCGGCATTTTGATAGATGCTGCGAGGGCGGGGTCTTTTATATAACCTTCGACCAGATCTTTGACACTGTCAAAGTTTATTTTCTGACAGCTCTCATGGGTTTGAGTGATCCCCTTCACCCGCATGACTGTTTTACCTCCTGCGGTTTTCTAAGCATAACTTTTAGGCTCTGCTGCTGCGAACTCTGTGATGACATCACCACTCAACTCATTGGTGAGCTGACCCAAATAATTACCGGTAGGCAGCAGGGTTTCATCCTGCCTACAAACGTAAATCAGGCTATCAGTATCATAATACAGAGTCCTGTCAGGATTTGCCGCAGCCTCCATAAAACCATACAAGGTCAAACGCACGTACGCTGTTGTAAACGCGGCGATAAAAATATTGACAGCTTTACCCGGTCAGTTGACGTACCGAGGGCCGTACCTCCATTGAACCATAGCCACCCGACTGCTGAGGAATGTTAGATAAGTGACCTCGTACTCTTCAGAAAACAGATATCTGAACAGCTCGTCAGCTTTTTTAACGAGCGCGGTCTGTGTCAGATTTGACCTCTGGGCGAATTTACCCCAGAAGGAGTTGAGGCAGATCTTAGCCATCTGTCGTTTTGCAGGATTGCGAGTGATTTTTTCAGGATCTAAACGAATGTTCTGATTCAGCCAGTAGTCTGCGATATATTTTTCTCTGCTCTCGGGGTCTTTATCAAATTCAGGAGGGAAACCGGAGGCTTCCTGCTTGTGTTTTAAGAAGCTGTTTATGTTTATTATGTTTATGTTTACGTTGTTTATGTTTATGTTTACACAACCAATGTCACTGGCTGTGTCTGGTGTGTGATTAGTGGAAGAAGGGTGCCATCTAGTGCCCGTACCTTCAATGGTGAAGGAAGGGCCACTAGAGGGAGCCCCACTTCCACTGCCCATCTGCTATCCAGCAGATTCCCCTCCGACCCCGTGTCCACCAGTGCTGGGGCGTGAAGGGTTAGATCCCCACTCAGGATCGTAACTGGGATGCGTGCAGATTTACTGGGTTTCCCCGCGTGAGCATTATGGCCCACCCTTAGCCCAGTCTCGGGTGTTGCTGTTTTGGCCGTTTGGGGCAGTTTTTCTGCGTGTGCTCGGTTGAGCTGCAGTACAAACACTCCCCACGGGCCAGCCTCCTTTGTCTGTGATCAGATTTTCTTTTGGCCCTGCTCGTTTCCCTAACAACGTCAGCAGGGGGGCTGTCGTCACGTTTAGGGCCCTGGCTGTGGAGCGTGGGGAAGACGGCTCGCTTTTGGACCCGGGAGGAAGAGGGACGGCTCGTGCCTGACCACGCCCTTTGTCTTGCTCCCGTCGGCGTTCTGCTAATTGGTTGTCTAAACGTATTACCAGGTCGATAAGCCTGTCTAAAAAATCCCGCGGCTCGTCCTTTGCCACCAGTTGCTCCTTAAGGACCAGAGACAGTCCATTTACGAAGGCGGTGTGGAGCGCAACAGCATTCCAGCTGGCTCGCGCAGCCGCGATGTGGAAGTCGACTGCATACTTCGCTGCGCTCCGACACCCCTGTCTTAACCCCCCTGCCTTTTTGATCAGGATATGTCATTCAAAGCGCATACTAAACAAATATGTAGGACTGCCTTTTTGCATTTACGCAATATCTCTAAAATCAGAAAGGTCTTGTCTCAGAGTGATGCTGAAAAACTAATTCATGCATTTATTTCCTCTAGGCTGGACTATTGTAATTCATTATTATCAGGTTGTCCTAAAAGTTCCCTAAAAAGCCTTCAGTTGGTTCAGAATGCTGCAGCTAGAGTACTGACGGGGACTAGCAGGAGAGAGCATATCTCACCCGTGTTGGCCTCCCTTCATTGGCTTCCTGTTAATGCTAGAATAGAATTTAAAATTCTTCTTCTTACTTATAAGGTTTTGAATAATCAGGTCCCATCTTATCTTAGGGACCTCGTAGTACCATATTACCCCATTAGAGCGCTTCGCTCTCAGACTGCGGGCTTACTTGTAGTTCCTAGGGTTTGTAAGAGTAGAATGGGAGGCAGAGCCTTCAGCTTTCAGGCTCCTCTCCTGTGGAACCAGCTCCCAATTCAGATCAGGGAGACAGATACCCTCTCTACTTTTAAGATTAGGCTTAAAACTTTCCTTTTCGCTAAGGCTTATAGTTAGGGCTGGATCGGGTGACCCTGGACCATCCCTTGGTTATGTTGCTTTAGACGTAGACTGTGTTTCATAATTATTGTATGGCCTTGCCTTGCAATGTGGAGCGCCTTGGGGCAACTGTTTGTTGTGATTTGTCGCTATACAAGAAAAAAGTTGATTGATTAACGACAGCAACACGCTTGAAGCGGTATCGCCTCTATGAGGGTGATCGAACACTTGTCTGAACTCCCTCACGAACTCAGTGTATGGTGATAGAAGCCGTGAGTTCTGTTCCCAAAGCGCCGTAGCCCAGGCGCGTGCCCCACCTCGAAGCAGATTTATAACATAAGCCACCCGGCTGGCGTCTGACGCGTACATGATGGGACGCTGTGAAAAGACGAGCGAACACTGCATCAAGAAGTTGGTGCACGTCTCGACACAACCTCCGTACGGTTCCGGAGGGCTTATGTATGCTTCAGGGGACAGGGGGAACGATCACTGGTATATCTGTATGCGGCACTTGGTCAGCAGGAGGAGGTGCTGCAGCAGCGCCCTGCGCGTGCGCTTCCACCTGTGCGGTGAGAACCTCCATCCTCCGATTGAGTATAACGCTCTGCTTGGTTACCAAGTCCAACCGAGCAGTGAAGGCGGATAAGATTTGCTGCAGCTCACGTAACATGCCTCCTGCCGATGCCTGTGCACCCTGCGTTTCCATTGGTGGTTCACTCGATGGTTGACACCCCTCGGGATCCATGATGCTGGCCGAGAAATCCTGTTGTGAAAGTGTAGGTACACGGACCCACAACAGGGGGCGTAAATGAACGGACAATGGAATAAGCCAAAATACAACAATTTAATGTTGTGAATGTGCACAACAGAACAACAGACAACATAATTTAGAATAGCAGTCAATAATTCACGGTGACGTGTGGGCAGGCTCGAGGATAGAAGACGCCTGTCCAGAGAAGAGCCGGATTCCACACGTCTTCCACTGCCAAGGGATCTGGAGCACTCCGGAGCCACCAAGCGCTGAGTCCCCAGGTGGCCACTGCCTCCGGCTGTCACTGTATCCAGAGCTTTGTGGAATTCCGGGGTCGTCCAAGTCCCAGACAGAGCTCTCTGCTGCTGGCTGTGTGTGCACGCTCCCGCTTGATTATTTTCATCAGACACAGAGTAAATACCAGTTTACCATGAGGAGTTCTGTGTGGGAGAACACGGAATTTTAACCCCCGGGGCGGATACACGACGGCTTTGATGAGGCTGAAATAAGTCCTGGTGTCTCGGAAATTTCTGTCGATAATTTCTGGATGCCCTGTGGGATATGTGAAATTTACATTAACGTAAGGATACAGCGAGGTGACGTCGATAGACCCTCTCATCTTGCTTAGCCATGTACCTCAGACGGGACGCGCAAGTCCGACCTCCATATAATGCGTTGCGAGGTTCGAGGGGAGCCGGTAACCCCCTGCGGCTGAGAAAACGCCGAATGCTCTCATCCCTCTGTTTAATTTCAAGCCACTCGTGTTCCCAAATTACACTGAGGGTGACCCCCGGCGTAGCCCGCAGAAAGGCTATTTTTTCCTGACACATGGCGTGGAGCTCTCCAAATGAGGTGTTTGTGAGTGGGTTTATTTTGTGCTGTGTAAAACATGAAGGACATCCGTGATAAAAACACCCGAGAAACTCCCATACTTTTATCCACCCGTCAATCTGAGCATACCCATCAACATAATAACCCCCTATTTTTTCTCTCCCCTGTTTAGAGCATGATCGATGGCTATGTTTTGCGTCTCAGCAACCCATTCTAACCACTGCACGGCAACATCTGAATATTTTTTATGGATCGTTCTATAATTGTCAGCGGAGGGGACCGCCAGCATTTTTGGTGTGAGAAAGTTAGTTTGGAACACTTTCATGCACGCTAAGGCAATTATAACACAGGTGAAATTTTACAAATTTTACAATAACACGGACAATAAGCGAAGTGCGCATCGCATCTGCGCATGCGTGGGTCAAACGGGGCAAAAATCCCAGCTCCCAAACTCACACTGCTCCCATTGAATTTCATATACAGTAGCATTAGCGGACTGTGAAAGTTAAGGCTTACAGGGATTGTTTCAAAGGCTTTAAGCCTTAAGCGACGCATACAATAATGACAGGGGCGCATTGTGCTGTTTTCAAATGCTCGAACGGAATTTATAGGCTTGAAAGTTGGCTGAAAACACACTATTGCAAAGCTCCGCCGAGTCCACACAAAGACGGAAAGAAGAAGAAATGTGGCCGTAAACCTCCGTTCATTCTACACAATTTCCCCACAGAAAAGAAAGATCCAGACGGACATAAAGACGGACTAAAATTGTAAGTTTCTTGCACACATTTATTTTGTCAATATCCTGAAACTGTGCCGCCGTTTTTGTGCATCGGCTTATGACTGTAATGTCGCGCCATGAATGACGTGGTGCGTAATATTGTAATATTGACATGTTCTATAAACGAACTGCATGCATGCACATATCATTGTATGTCTGTCAACTTATCAAAACAAACGTGACACCAAAGAAGTTATATGCGAGACCCACCGTCATTGTCGTCATTATGAAGCCGGCGGAGTAGCGATTTCTCATCCCTGCTTAGCAAATATTCTGCAATATCCACAGTTTCAGTCTCTGGACTTCGTCTAACCATCCGTCAGTTGCCTTCAAGGGGTCAGAAATTTGTTTGTCTCCAACTATCAACAAGGACCGGTCATTTTCGACAGCAGCGCGCTCTTCGTCCTTCATACAGATGCAGCACACGCAAGCACAACCAGCTCTTCTTTCCGCTTCTGTCCACTGCCGTACGTAGTCCTGGTTGTAACAGGCAATCCACGGAGCTTACAAAAATGCTTTGAATTGTCAACTTTCCAGCGGTTGAAATGATCCGCCACCATAGCTTGTGGGTTGGTAGCCGAAAGATTTAGCCTACCCATAATGCACCACGCAGCCCGAGATGCGCACTTCGCTTATTATGAGAAGCAGAGGTATTGTACCCCTCAAAGCAAAAATCACATACATATTTCACCCCCAAAAATTTCTTTAAATTTGTCACGCTGTAATGATTTTTAAACAGAAAAACAAAAACAGTTTTCTGTTGCATCGGCATTCCTGTTTGGAATTTTGCCAGCTTTCTCTCCCCTATAGGTCTGAAAAACACCACAACTTTGCAGCCCAGAGCACTTTCAAATTTTCCCACCTGGTCTAAAGATACCGACGTACCAGCCGTTAACTCCACGCTAATTTGTAATGTGTGATCTCTGCCTCCTGTGTAGTCAGATGAGGATTCAATAATTGGACGAGGTTTATCGCAAAACATAAACTGTTCTCGGGATTATACATGATATTAAGGCATTCGGATTTTTTCTTTCTAACCTCGTGATGCAGGAGTTCATCTATTTTGCGCTTCCCTGCTCCAATCTGGTTCCGGATGACTTGGACCACTAATTCCAGAGAGCCATTGGATAAAATGTTGGAATTCGATTGTATCAATTGTTCTAGCAAATTTTGGAAGGCCGTCACATTGGCTCCATCGTTATATGAGCTGATCAAAGCGGCCTCGTTGTAGACTGAGTCCCCACGAATTTCCATTTGGATAAAGTCCCCGGCCCTGGCGTGTGTTAAAGCCTTTTCAACTGAGTTTTGAAGGGTCCCCATGACTTTACGATAAAATTCAGCGTAGTCGGGAATTTCATCGGCGTGGTGGAAATTTAGAGGTTGCCTGATTTCGATATTGTTAAAAGTCGGTCTCCTGATGACATTAGCCGCCCTGGCACCCACCATCGGAGAATCGTGGCTACACTGAGCTCATGCATCATCGATGCTTTCCATCAAAACAGACATTGCCGCGTTTATCGGAGTTAAACTTGTTCTGTTTAAAATATCTCCTCCACACGCATTGCATGGAGAGGGACTTCTTAAAGGTGAAAAAACGCAGGCGTCATTAGGCATTTGGTTTAATTTATCCACCGCGGATTTGACGTGAGGATTAATTTTGCACGCAAGGAGGCTTACGGCATCATTTAAAGGAGTCAGCCGTACTCGGTTTAAAAGTCTGTCTCCGGACTCATCTCGAGGTGGGGTGTGTGCTAAATCACGGGAATCTTCACTCACAGACTGGAACGGGGAATTTAACGCGTTAATCGCGGAAATGATGTGGGGATTAATTTCATCTGATTCCCCTTCAGCAGCCAAATTGTTAAGAGCATCATTTAGCGGTGTTAAACAAACTCAGCTTAAAAGTCTCTTCGGACTCGGTGTTATTTCGAGGCAGAGAATTTAACGCCTCAGGTAATGGGCCATCTGTTCCAGGAGCACACCCCGTTGAGTCGATTATTGAACCATTTAAATCTCCTCCAAAGCTATTTTCCTGGCCTGAATTCTCTCGTTCCATCTTTAAAAACCATGACAAGATGATTCTACCTCAAAATCAATTAATATACCTCTCCAGAATGAATTCTCCCATTCCATCGAGAAAAAAAAAAAAACAATACACATTTTCCAACAAGTTGATGTTTCATCAGCAATTAAATCCAGCCCAGAATATCTTTGAGCCTGGCGTGTTGGTGAAAAATAGACGGTCTCCTGCCAGCGCGAGCTGAAAAAAGAGAAAAAAAACGTTAGTTATTAAATATTTTAAATATTTTAAATAAATAAATAAATAAATTTCATCTCCTTACCGTGTAAACCTGAACCCCGTTTTATGGTTCTCTGATGCTGAGCTGGATCTCCCCTGGCTGTAACAGAAAAACTTTGGATTATTAATCCAAAATTTGAAACGTAAATTAATTTTCGGATGGTGTACTTACATCTGTGTGGTGAAGTCGGGGCTTCCTCACTTCTACCTTCTTCAAGGTCCTCTGACTTGATTTCTAAAATAAAAAAATAAAATAATTTTTTTTAAAAAGCAGCGGCCTCCAAAACAAATATTCTGTAATATTTCAAATATATTACCAACGACGGTTCCGAACGCAGTCTGTACCGTCTGCGCGGCTTTGTCTAAAAAAAAGACATTGTTTCGGACCGCGAGCATCATAAAAAAAAACAAAAAAAACAAGCATTTCTATCAAAAGATTACTTAAATCACTTACCCTGAAAGCTGATCTGGTTTTCGCACTCTGCTCGAAGACAAGAAAGCTTAATTAAACAACGTGGGTTTTTGTTTTTTTTTACGATCAGGGAATTTTTACCGCAAATTAATTCTATATTATACCCATCGTGGACTCCTGACGTCTGGTCTGCTCAAATGCTGAGGTGAAAATGACCGGAGAGTCCTACTCACGTGGGTGTGACCGGAGAGGAAAGCTTGTTTTTTGTCTTCAAAAACAATCTACAGTCCCCAGCGGTAGCTAGGACATCTTTCTACTCATCACTAATTGAAGAAAATAAGAACAACCCCAGGTTTCTTTTCAGCACTGTAGCCAGGCTGACAAAGAGTCAGAGCTCTATTGAGCTGAGTATTCCATTAACTTTAACTAGTAATGACTTCATGACTTTCTTTGCTAACAAAATTTTAACTATTAGAGAAAAAATTACTCATAACCATCCCAAAGACGTATCGTTATCTTTGGCTGCTTTCAGTGATGCCGGTATTTGGTTAGACTCTTTCTCTCCGATTGTTCTGTCTGAGTTATTCTCATTAGTTACTTCATCCAAACCATCAACATGTTTATTAGACCCCATTCCTACCAGGCTGCTCAAGGAAGCCCTACCATTATTTAATGCTTCGATCTTAAATATGATCAATCTATCTTTGTTAGTTGGCTATGTACCACAGGCTTTTAAGGTGGCAGTAATTAAACCATTACTTAAAAAGCCATCACTTGACCCAGCTATCTTAGCTAATTATAGGCCAATCTCCAACCTTCCTTTTCTCTCAAAAATTCTTGAAAGGGTAGTTGTAAAACAGCTAACTGATCATCTGCAGAGGAATGGTCTATTTGAAGAGTTTCAGTCAGGTTTTAGAATTCATCATAGTACAGAAACAGCATTAGTGAAGGTTTCAAATGATCTTCTTATGGCCTCGGACAGTGGACTCATCTCTGTGCTTGTTCTGTTAGATCTCAGTGCTGCTTTTGATACTGTTGACCATAAAATTTTATTACAGAGATTAGAGCATGCCATAGGTATTAAAGGCACTGCGCTGCGGTGGTTTGAATCATATTTGTCTAATAGATTACAATTTGTTCATGTAAATGGGGAATCTTCTTCACAGACTAAAGTTAATTATGGAGTTCCACAAGGTTCTGTGCTAGGACCAATTTTATTCACTTTATACATGTTTCCCTTAGGCAGTATTATTAGACGGTATTGCTTAAATTTTCATTGTTACGCAGATGATACCCAGCTTTATCTATCCATGAAGCCAGAGGACACACACCAATTAGCTAAACTGCAGGATTGTCTTACAGACATAAAGACATGGATGACCTCTAATTTCCTGCTTTTAAACTCAGATAAAACTGAAGTTATTGTACTTGGCCCCACAAATCTTAGAAACATGGTGTCTAACCAGATCCTTACTCTGGATGGCATTACCCTGACCTCTAGTAATACTGTGAGAAATCTTGGAGTCATTTTTGATCAGGATATGTCATTCAAAGTGCATATTAAACAAATATGTAGGACTGCTTTTTTGCATTTACGCAATATCTCTAAAATCAGAAAGGTCTTGTCTCAGAGTGATGCTGAAAAACTAATTCATGCATTTATTTCCTCTAGGCTGGACTATTGTAATTCATTATTATCAGGTTGTCCTAAAAGTTCCCTAAAAAGCCTTCAGTTAATTCAAAATGCTGCAGCTAGAGTACTGACGGGGACTAGAAGGAGAGAGCATATCTCACCCATATTGGCCTCTCTTCATTGGCTTCCTGTTAATCTAGAATAGAATTTAAAATTCTTCTTCTTACTTATAAGGTTTTGAATAATCAGGTCCCATCTTATCTTAGGGACCTCGTAGTACCATATTACCCCAATAGAGCGCTTCGCTCTCAGACTGCAGGCTTACTTGTAGTTCCTAGGGTTTGTAAGAGTAGAATGGGAGGCAGAGCCTTCAGCTTTCAGGCTCCTCTCCTGTGGAACCAGCTCCCAATTCAGATCAGGGAGACAGACACCCTCTCTACTTTTAAGATTAGGCTTAAAACTTTCCTTTTTGCTAAAGCTTATAGTTAGGGCTGGATCAGGTGACCCTGAACCATCCCTTAGTTATGCTGCTATAGACGTAGACTGCTGGGGGGTTCCCATGATGCACTGTTTCTTTTTCTTTTTGCTCTGTATGCACCACTCTGCATTTAATCATTAGTGATCGATCTCTGCTCCCCTCCACAGCATGTCTTTTTCCTGGTTCTCTCCCTCAGCCCCAACCAGTCCCAGCAGAAGACTGCCCCTCCCTGAGCCTGGTTCTGCTGGAGGTTTCTTCCTGTTAAAAGGGAGTTTTTCCTTCCACTGTAGCCAAGTGCTTGCTCACAGGGGGTCGTTTTGACCGTTGGGGTTTTACATAATTATTGTATGGCCTTGCCTTACAATATAAAGCGCCTTGGGGCAACTGTTTGTTGTGATTTGGCGCTATATAAAAAAATTGATTGATTGATTGATCTACCCGATCAGGTAATTTACCGCGCGCGTGGAGAGTTACGCGGTCAGCGCCCCAATACGTGTCCACGGGGTCGCTGGACAGACATTTTTTCCCCTCATAAATATTTTGCCCTGTTTTTTCTTAAAACAGAAACAGATAACGAAAAACACTTACTGGCACCTTTTGCTCTAAAAACACCCCCTTCCTCTCTACCATCTGGTGTGACACACACACACACACACACACACACACACACACACACACACACACACACACACACACACACACACACACAGTTCTAACCTCTGACACAGTCACCACACACACACACACACACACACACACACAGTTCTAGCCTCTGACACAGTCACTACACACACACACACACACACGGGGTCATGTTCCGGTGAGGAGCGTCTTGTTTCAGTGAGAGGCTATTTCTTTAATTAATCCAAAAAGCTTTTTATTTTAAATTCTATTAGGTATTAACGTTAGTGGGGCTCATGAGATGTGATGCAAAAGAATCATGTGACACCTGGGGCTCTCGGTGCAAAGACTTAACCCTCCCTCCATTACATTAAAGGGGGTTATTTTTTAATCGTTCTTTAATTTAAGAATTAAAAACTATTAAAGGGGTATTAAATATTCACGTTTATTTAAAGCATAACTCGAGATTTCTGTGATTAGTAAATTAAAGAAATCCTTAAGAATTAAAAAATATTAAAGGGGTATTAAAATATTCACATTTAATCAGTAAATTAAAGAAAACCTCCCATAATTGTGTAAAAGATATGGGTATTTTTTTAATCGTTCTTTAATTCAGGAATTAAAAAACCTAACAGGACATGCTTTAATTTAAGAATTAACAATATTAAAGGGGTATTAAAATATTAGACACTGTTTTAGATATTCAGGTTTAATTATTTCATAATTAGTTAATTCTTTAATTAATATATTTTAAAAATCACCCCATAATTACATTAAAAATTATACAGGTATTTTTTTAATCATTCTTTAATTCAAGAATTAAAAAAAAGGATATTAAAATATTAGACGCAGGTGGGAGAGGGTGGGGAGGTGGGGCGGGGTTTGGAGGTGGGACTTGAGGCAGGCTTGGAGGTGGGGCTTGAGGTGGGGCTTGAGGCGGGGCTTGGGGCAGGGCTTGGAGGCGTGGCTTGAGGTGGGCTTAGAGGCGGGGCTTGGGGCAGGGCTGGGGGAAGAGGTGAGGGGGTGACCTTTGACCTTTAGGTCGTAAATCAGGGGGCCCAACCCTTTGATGTGACATAAAATGGGTTAGTTTTTCTCTTCAATCAATCAATCAATTTTTTTATATAGCGCCAAATCACAACAACAGTTGCCCCAAGGCGCTTTATATTGTAAGGCAAGGCCATACAATAATTATGTAAAACCCCAACGGTCAAAACGACCCCCTGTGAGCAAGCACTTGGCTACAGTGGGAAGGAAAAACTCCCTTTTAACAGGAAGAAACCTCCAGCAGAACCAGGCTCAGGGAGGGGCAGTCTTCTGCTGGGACTGGTTGGGGCTGAGGGAGAGAACCAGGAAAAGACATGCTGTGGAGGGGAGCAGAGATCGATCACTAATGATTAAATGCAGAGTGGTGCATACAGAGCAAAAAGAGAAAGAACAGTGCATCATGGGAACCCCCAGCAGTCTACGTCTATAGCAGCATAACTAAGGGATGGTTCAGGGTCACCTGATCCAGCCCTAACTATAAGCTTTAGCAAAAAGGAAAGTTTTAAGCCTAATCTTAAAAGTAGAGAGGGTGTCTGTCTCCCTGATCTGAATTGGGAGCTGGTTCCACAGGAGAGGAGCCTGAAAGCTGAAGGCTCTGCCTCCCATTCTACTCTTACAAACCCTAGGAACTACAAGTAAGCCTGCAGTCTGAGAGCGAAGCGCTCTATTGGGGTGATATGGTACTACGAGGTCCCTAAGATAAGATGGGACCTGATTATTCAAAACCTTATAAGTAGAAGAAGAATTTTTAAATTCTATTCTAGAATTAACAGGAAGCCAATGAAGAGAGGCCAATATGGGTGAGATATGCTCTCTCCTTCTAGTCCCCGTCAGTACTCTAGCTGCAGCATTTTGAATTAACTGAAGGCTTTTTAGGGAACTTTTAGGACAACCTGATAATAATGAATTACAATAGTCCAGCCTAGAGGAAATAAATGCATGAATTAGTTTTTCAGCATCACTCTGAGACAAGACCTTTCTGATTTTAGAGATATTGCGTAAATGCAAAAAAGCAGTCCTACATATTTGTTTAATATGCGCTTTGAATGACATATCCTGATCAAAAATGACTCCAAGATTTCTCACAGTATTACTAGAGGTCAGGGTAATGCTATCCAGAGTAAGGATCTGGTTAGACACCATGTTTCTAAGATTTGTGGGGCCAAGTACAATAACTTCAGTTTTATCTGAGTTTAAAAGCAGGAAATTAGAGGTCATCCATGTCTTTATGTCTGTAAGACAATCCTGCAGTTTAGCTAATTGGTGTGTGTCCTCTGGCTTCATGGATAGATAAAGCTGGGTATCATCTGCGTAACAATGAAAATTTAAGCAATACCGTCTAATAATACTGCCTAAGGGAAGCATGTATAAAGTGAATAAAATTGGTCCTAGCACAGAACCTTGTGGAACTCCATAATTAACTTTAGTCTGTGAAGAAGATTCCCCATTTACATGAACAAATTGTAATCTATTAGACAAATATGATTCAAACCACCGCAGCGCAGTGCCTTTAATACCTATGGCATGCTCTAATCTCTGTAATAAAATTTTATGGTCAACAGTATCAAAAGCAGCACGGAGGTCTAACAGAACAAGCACAGCGATGAGTCCACTGTCGAGGCCATAAGAAGATCATTTGTAACCTTCACTAATGCTGTTTCTGTACTATGATGAATCTAAAACCTGACTGAAACTCTTCAAATAGACCATCCTCTGCAGATGATCAGTTAGCTGTTTTACAACTACCCTTTCAAGAATTTTTGAGAGAAAAGGAAGGTTGGAGGATTGGCCTATAATTAGCTAAGATAGCTGGGTCAAGTGATGGCTTTTTAAGTAATGGTGTAATTACTGCCACCTTAAAGCCTGTGGTACATAGCCAACTAACAAAGATAGATTGATCATATTTAAGATCGAAGCATTAAATAATGGTAGGGCTTCCTTGAGCAGCCTGGTAGGAATGGGGTCTAATAAACATGTTGATGGTTTGGATGAAGTAACTAATGAAAATAACTCAGACAGAACAATCGGAGAGAAAGAGTCTAACCAAATACCGGCATCACTGAAAGCAGCCAAAGATAACGATACGTCTTTGGGATGGTTATGAGTAATTTTTTTCTCTAATAGTTAAAATTTTGTAGCAAAGAAAGTCATGAAGTCATTACTAGTTAAAGTTAATGGAATACTCAGCTCAATAGAGCTCTGACTCTTTGTCAGCCTGGCTACAGTGCTGAAAAGAAACATGGGGTTGTTCTTATTTTCTTCAATTAGTGATGAGTAGAAAGATGTCCTAGCTTTACGGAGGGCTTTTTATAGAGCAACAGACTCTTTTTTCCAGGCTAAGTGAAGATCTTCTAAATTAGTGAGACGCCCATTTCCTCTCCAACTACGGGTTATCTGCTTTAAGCTACGAGTTTGTGAGTTATACCACAGAGTCAGACACTTCTGATTTAAAGCTCTCTTTTTCAGAGGAGCTACAGCATCCAAAGTTGTCTTCAATGAGGATGTAAAACTATTGACGAGATACTCTATCTCCCTTACAGAGTTTAGGTAGCTACTCTGCACTGTGTTGGTATATGGCATTAGAGAACATAAAGAAGGAATCATATCCTTAACCTAGTTACAGCGCTTTCTGAAAGACTTCTAGTGTAATGAAACTTATTCCCTACTGCTGGGTAGTCCATCAGAGTAAATGTAAATGTTATTAAGAAATGATCAGACAGAAGGGAGTTTTCAGGGAATACTGTTAAGTCTTCTATTTCCATACCATAAGTCAGAACAAGATCTAAGATATGATTAAAGTGGTGGGTGGACTCATTTACTTTTTGAGCAAAGCCAATAGAGTCTAATAATAGATTAAATGCAGTGTTGAGGCTGTCATTCTCAGCATCTGTGTGGATGTTAAATCACCCACTATAATTATCTTATCTGAGCTAAGCACTAAGTCAGACAAAAGGTCTGAAAATTCACAGAGAAACTCACAGTAACGACCAGGTGGACGATAGATAATAACAAATAAAACTGGTTTTTGGGACTTCCAATTTGGATGGACAAGACTAAGAGACAAGCTTTCAAATGAATTAAAGCTCTGTCTGGGTTTTTGATTAATTAATAAGCTGGAATGGAAGATTGCTGCTAATCCTCCGCCCCGGCCCGTGCTACGAGCATTCTGACAGTTAGTGTGACTCGGGGGTGTTGACTCATTTAAACTAACATATTCATCCTGCTGTAACCAGGTTTCTGTTAGGCAGAATAAATCAATATGTTGATCAATTATTATATCATTTACCAACAGGGACTTAGAAGAGAGAGACCTAATGTTTAATAGACCACATTTAACTGTTTTAGTCTGTGGTGCAGTTGACGGTGCTATATTCTTTTTTCTTTTTGAATTTTTATGCTACGAAGGCGGTGTGGAGCGCAACAGCATTCCAGCTGGCTCGCGCAGCCGCGTGTGGAAGTCGACTGCATACTTCGCTGCGCTCCGAACCCCTGTCTTAACCCCCCTGCCTTTTTGATCAGGATATGTCATTCAAAGCGCATACTAACAAATATGTAGGACTGCCTTTTTGCATTTACGCAATATTCTCTAAAATCAGAAAGGTCTTGTCTCAGAGTGATGCTGAAAAACTAATTCATGCATTTATTTCCTCTAGGCTGGACTATTGTAATTCATTATTATCAGGTTGTCCTAAAGTTCCCTAAAAAGCTTCAGTTGGTCAGAATGCTGCAGCTAGAGTACTGACGGGGACTAGCAGGAGAGAGCATATCTCACCCGTGTTGGCCTCCCTTCATTGGCTTCCTGTTAATGCTAGAATAGAATTTAAAATTCTTCTTCTTACTTATAAGGTTTTGAATAATCAGGTCCCATCTTATCTTAGGGACCTCGTAGTACCATATTACCCCATTAGAGCGCTTCGCTCTCAGACTGCGGGCTTACTTGTAGTTCCTAGGGTTTGTAAGAGTAGAATGGGAGGCAGAGCCTTCAGCTTTCAGGCTCCTCTCCTGTGGAACCAGCTCCCAATTCAGATCAGGGAGACAGATACCTCTCTACTTTAAGATTAGGCTTAACACTTTCCTTTTCGCTAAGGCTTATAGTTAGGGCTGGATCGGGTGACCCTGGACCATCCCTTGGTTATGTTGCTTTAGAAGTAGACTGTGTTTCATAATTATTGTATGGCCTGCCTTGCAATGTGGAGCGCCTTGGGGCAACTGTTTGTTGTGATTTGTCGCTATACAAGAAAAAGTTGATGATTGATTAACGACAGCAACACGCTTGAAGCGGTATCGCCTCTATGAGGGTGATCGAACACTTGTCTGAACTCCCTCACGAACTCAGTGTATGGTGATAGAAGCCGTGAGTTCTGTTCCCAAAGCGCCGTAGCCCAGGCGCGTGCCCCACCTCGAAGCAGATTTATAACATAAGCCACCCGGCTGGCGTCTGACGCGTACATGATGGGACGCTGTGAAAAGACGAGCGAACACTGCATCAAGAAGTTGGTGCACGTCTCGACACAACCTCCGTACGGTTCCGGAGGGCTTATGTATGCTTCAGGGGACAGGGGGAACGATCACTGGTATATCTGTATGCGGCACTTGGTCAGCAGGAGGAGGTGCTGCAGCAGCGCCCTGCGCGTGCGTTCCACCTGTGCGGTGAGAACCTCCATCCTCCGATTGAGTATAACGCTCTGCTTGGTTACCAAGTCCAACCGAGCAGTGAAGGGGATAAGATTTGCTGCAGCTCACGTAACATGCCTCCTGCCGATGCCTGTGCACCCTGCGTTTCCATTGGTGGTTCACTCGATGGTTGACACCCCTCGGGATCCATGATGCTGGCCGAGAAATCCTGTTGTGAAAGTGTAGGTACACGGACCCACAACAGGGGGCGTAAATGAACGGACAATGGAATAAGCCAAAATACAACAATTTAATGTTGTGAATGTGCACAACAGAACAACAGACAACATAATTTAGAATAGCAGTCAATAATTCACGGTGACGTGTGGGCAGGCTCGAGGATAGAAGACGCCTGTCCAGAGAAGAGCCGGATTCCACACGTCTTCCACTGCCAAGGGATCTGGAGCACTCCGGAGCCACCAAGCGCTGAGTCCCCAGGTGGCCACTGCCTCCGGCTGTCACTGTATCCAGAGCTTTGTGGAATTCCGGGGTCGTCCAAGTCCCAGACAGAGCTCTCTGCTGCTGGCTGTGTGTGCACGCTCCCGCTTGATTATTTTCATCAGACACAGAGTAAATACCAGTTTACCATGAGGAGTTCTGTGTGGGAGAACACGGAATTTTAACCCCCGGGGCGGATACACGACGGCTTTGATGAGGCTGAAATAAGTCCTGGAGTCTCGGAAATTTCTGTCGATAATTTCTGGATGCCCTGTGGGATATGTGAAATTTACATTAACGTAAGGATACAGCGAGGTGACGTCGATAGACCCTCTCATCTTGCTTAGCCATGTACCTCAGACGGGACGCGCAAGTCCGACCTCCATAATGCGTCGCGAGGTTCGAGGGGAGCCGGTAACCCCCTGCGGCTGAGAAAACGCCGAATGCTCTCATCCCTCTGTTTAATTTCAAGCCACTCGTGTTCCCAAATTACACTGAGGGTGACCCCGGCGTAGCCCGCAGAAAGGCTATTTTTTCCTGACACATGGCGTGGAGCTCTCCAAATGAGGTGTTTGTGAGTGGGTTTATTTTGTGCTGTGTAAAACATGAAGGACATCCGTGATAAAAAACCCGAGAAACTCCCATACTTTTATCCACCGTCAATCTGAGCATACCCATCAACATAAAACCCCCTATTTTTTTCTCTCCCTGTTTAGAGCATGATCGATGGCTGTTTTGCGTCTCAGCAACCCATTCTAACCACTGCACGGCAACATCTGAATATTTTTATGGATGTTCTATAATTGTCAGCGGAGGGGACCGCCAGCATTTTGGTGTGAGAAAGTTAGTTTGGAACACTTTCATGCACGCTAAGGCAATTATAACACAGGTGAAATTTTACAAATTTTACAATAACACGGACAATAAGCGAAGTGCGCATCGCATCTGCGCATGCGTGGGTCAAACGGGGCAAAAATCCCAGCTCCCAAACTCACACTGCTCCCATTGAATTTCATATACAGTAGCATTAGCGGACTGTGAAAGTTAAGGCTTACAGGGATTGTTTCAAAGGCTTTAAGCCTTAAGCGACGCATACAATAACAGGGGCGCATTGTGCTGTTTTCAAATGCTCGAACGGAATTTATAGGCTTGAAAGTTGGCTGAAAACACACTATTGCAAAGCTCCGCCGAGTCCACACAAAGACGGAAAGAAGAAGAAATGTGGCCGTAAACCTCCGTTCATTCTACACAATTTCCCCACAGAAAAGAAAGATCCAGACGGACATAAAAGACGGACTAAAATTGTAAGTTTCTTGCACACATTTATTTTGTCAATATCCTGAAACTGTGCCGCCGTTTTTGTGCATCGGCTTATGACTGTAATGTCGCGCCATGAATGACGTGGTGCGTAATATTGTAATATTGACATGTTCTATAAACGAACTGCATGCATGCACATATCATTGTATGTCTGTCAACTTATCAAAACAAACGTGACACCAAAGAAGTTATATGCGAGACCCACCGTCATTGTCGTCATTATGAAGCCGGGGAGTAGCGATTTCTCATCCCTGCTTAGCAAATATTCTGCAATATCCACAGTTTCAGTCTCTGGACTTCGTCTAACCATCCGTCAGTTGCCTTCAAGGGGTCAGAAATTTGTTTGTCTCCAACTATCAACAAGGACCGGTCATTTTCGACAGCAGCGCGCTCTTCGTCCTTCATACAGATGCAGCACACGCAAGCACAACCAGCTCTTCTTTCCGCTTCTGTCCACTGCCGTACGTAGTCCTGGTTGTAACAGGCAATCCACGGAGCTTACAAAAATGCTTTGAATTGTCAACTTTCCAGCGGTTGAAATGATCCGCCACCATAGCTTGTGGGTTGGTAGCCGAAAGATTTAGCCTACCCATAATGCACCACGCAGCCCGAGATGCGCACTTCGTTATTATGAGAAGCAGAGGTATTGTACCCCTCAAAGCAAAAATCACATACATATTTCACCCCCAAAAATTTCTTTAAATTTGTCACGCTGTAATGATTTTTAAACAGAAAAACAAAAACAGTTTTCTGTTGCATCGGCATTCCTGTTTGGAATTTTGCCAGCTTTCTCTCCCCTATAGGTCTGAAAAACACCACAACTTTGCAGCCCAGAGCACTTTCAAATTTTCCCACCTGGTCTAAAGATACCGACGTACCAGCCGTTAACTCCACGCTAATTTGTAATGTGTGATCTCTGCCTCCTGTGTAGTCAGATGAGGATTCAATAATTGGACGAGGTTTATCGCAAACATAAACTGTTCTGGGATTATACATGATATTAAGGCATTCGGATTTTTCTTTCTAACCTCGTGATGCAGGAGTTCATCTATTTTGCGCTTCCCTGCTCCAATCTGGTTCCGGATGACTTGGACCACTAATTCCAGAGAGCCATTGGATAAAATGTTGGAATTCGATTGTATCAATTGTTCTAGCAAATTTTGGAAGCCGTCACATTGGCTCCATCGTTATATGAGCTGATCAAAGCGGCCTCGTTGTAGACTGAGTCCCCACGAATTTCCATTTGGATAAAGTCCCCGGCCCTGGCGTGTGTTAAAGCCTTTTCAACTGAGTTTGAAGGGTCCCCATGACTTTACGATAAAATTCAGCGTAGTCGGGAATTTCATCGGCGTGGTGGAAATTTAGAGGTTGCCTGATTTCGATATTGTTAAAAGTCGGTCTCCTGATGACATTAGCCGCCCTGGCACCCACCATCGGAGAATCGTGGCTACACTGAGCTCATGCATCATCGATGCTTTCCATCAAACAGACATTGCCGCGTTTATCGGAGTTAAACTTGTTCTGTTTAAAATATCTCCTCCACACGCATTGCATGGAGAGGGACTTCTTAAAGGTGAAAAAACGCAGGCGTCATTAGGCATTTGGTTTAATTTATCCACCGCGGATTTGACGTGAGGATTAATTTTGCACGCAAGGAGGCTTACGGCATCATTTAAAGGAGACAGCCGTACTCGGTTTAAAAGTCTGTCTCCGGACTCATCTCGAGGTGGGGTGTGTGCTAAATCACGGGAATCTTCACTCACAGACTGGAACGGGGAATTTAACGCGTTAATCGCGGAAATGATGTGGGGATTAATTTCATCTGATTCCCCTTCAGCAGCCAAATTGTTAAGAGCATCATTTAGCGGTGTTAAACAAACTCAGCTTAAAAGTCTTCGGACTCGGTGTTATTTCGAGGCAGAGAATTTAACGCCTCAGGTAATGGGCCATCTGTTCCAGGAGCACACCCCGTTGAGTCGATTATTGAACCATTTAAATCTCCTCCAAAGCTATTTTCCTGGCCTGAATTCTCTCGTTCCATCTTTAAAAAACCATGACAAGATGATTCTACCTCAAAATCAATTAATACCTCTCCAGAATGAATTCTCCATTCCATCGAGAAAAAAAAAAAACAATACACATTTTCCAACAAGTTGATGTTTCATCAGCAATTAAATCCAGCCCAGAATATCTTTGAGCCTGGCGTGTTGGTGAAAAATAGACGGTCTCCTGCCAGCGCGAGCTGAAAAAAGAGAAAAAAACGTTAGTTATTAAATATTTTAAATATTTTAAATAAATAAATAAATAAATTTCATCTCCTTACCGTGTAAACCTGAACCCCGTTTTATGGTTCTCTGATGCTGAGCTGGATCTCCCCTGGCTGTAACAGAAAAACTTTGGATTATTAATCCAAAATTTGAAACGTAAATTAATTTTCGGATGGTGTACTTACATCTGTGTGGTGAAGTCGGGGCTTCCTCACTTCTACCTTCTTCAAGGTCCTCTGACTTGATTTCTAAAATAAAAAAATAAAATAATTTTTTTTAAAAAGCAGCGGCCTCCAAAACAAATATTCTGTAATATTTCAAATATATTACCAACGACGGTTCCGAACGCAGTCTGTACCGTCTGCGCGGCTTTGTCTAAAAAAAAGACATTGTTTCGGACCGCGAGCATAAAAAAAACAAAAAAAACAAGCATTTCTATCAAAGATTACTTAAATCACTTACCCTGAAAGCTGATCTGGTTTTCGCACTCTGCTCGAAGACAAGAAAGCTTAATTACAACGTGGGTTTTTTTTTTTTTTTACGATCAGGGAATTTTTACCGCAAATTAATTCTATATTATACCCATCGTGGACTCCTGACGTCTGGTCTGCTCAAATGCTGAGGTGAAAATGACCGGAGAGTCCTACTCACGTGGGTGTGACCGGAGAGGAAAGCTTGTTTTTTGTCTTCAAAAACAATCTACGTCCCCAGCGGTATCTACCCGACTTTGCGCACCCACTCTGGGTTCGACTCCCCGTGGTCAGTTCAGCTCGGACCGGTCTGGGTGAGATCCGTCCTTCTCTACCACTTTCTAAGCCGGGAGACGTGCGCTCTCTTCCCGCTGTCACGGCGGCCGGGAGTCCGGAGGAGGTACAAGACGTCGAACGGGGTGAGAAATACACCACATCTTACATATCAGACCGGCCAGATGGGTTCCTGTCAGAGGAATTCCTGAAAACGGTGAAAGTCGGCGTGGCCCACTTACTTCTGGCGGTGAACAAAAGTTACAGACAGAGACTCTGTTACGGGTGTGAGCTCGATCATCCCAGCCAGCGACAACACGAGTGCCTGGAGCCGTTGAATGAATATTTTTTACCGGACATTTTGAAGGGTTAATGAAAAGACTGCGGACGCCAACTTTCATACCGGCCGTGGTAAAACTCCTGACGCACCGTTTCCTCCTCAATCAGCGGCGAGGGTCCAGGGTGCAGTGGAAAACATCCTCACTGAGCTGAAATACTGTGATAATTTTGCAGCAAAGATCAACGAGCTGTACACATGTTTCAGTGAAGACGCTACCCTGGACCTGAGGGGCTGGTGGCTGTCTGGAATCCCGAGGACTGAAAAACCTGCATTTTTTATTTTTTTTTAAATATCATCATTATATTGTTTACAGTCATGGGTAATTGTCTGATGACTTTCTTTCAAAGCCTGCGGGAAGTTTATATTATACACGGACTCTCGTATATGCTGGAACAGGCCATCATTCGCAGGCTGGAGAACCCTGACAGCCCGCGTTCGTGCGTTATGGAACGTGTCTTCGACGTTGTCAGACATCGTCTTGGGCCCGGAGTCTGGACAGAACATATCTACAATACAGCTCACCATTCATCTGAAAAATCTCTGTGCAATGTATTACTGAAAAGCTCTGTTTTGACCACTGCTTTTTACTGCTAAAAACACACGAAGATACATCGAAGTCTTACCGTCTTTACTCGCAGCTTATAACGAGAGTTATCATAAAAGCATTAAGATGAGTCCAAATGAGGTTAACGCTCAAAATGTCGATCGAGTGTTTCAAAATTTGTACGGGGCATCCCCCTACGCACAAGGTCTATGAAGTTTAAATATAAGGTTGGTGATATAGTCAGGGTATCCAAGCTCAGGGGAGTTTTTGATAAAAAATATCAACAAAGTTTTACAGATGAAATGTTCACGGTGTCAGAATGTATACAACGTGCGCCGCCCATTTATAAATTGAAAGATTATGACGGTGAGATCATTGAAGGTTCATTTTATGACCAGAATTGCAGAAGGTTCAAATATCAAAAGACAAACCATATCAGGTTCAAGAAATTATTCGTGAACGTTTTACCAAGGGGAAGAAATTTGTATTTGTCAGATGGAAAAATTGGCCCGAGAAATTTAACTCCTGGGTTCCTGCAGACAAACTGATGGCCATATAAATATGACAACATCTACTATCTTCTACTGACATATGAAAAATGGATCGGGATCTGAAGCACGGGTTTTATGTGACTCTGCCTTCAAACGCCAGCCTAAAAGTATTCCCGGATAACACAATTTCATGCTACCAGGTGGACTTGGCTCGACACATGGATCTAGAGGGAGAGTGGAATGTGGCACTGACGGAAATTTCTTATCCTCACACCTGGTTAAATATTCCGGAAAAGCGCTGCTCTACGTTTCAGGTGAAGAAAATTACAGGTTTTCCACCCAAGAACAAATCACCGTTCACTCGACTTTTTTTGAGACAGGATATTATAACTTTGAACTTTGCAACGCAGATAAACTCTCGTTTGAAGAATATAGATCCAAAGTTGTCTTTAAAATATGATGATATTCAAAAAAAGTTTGTGTGGGAAGGAGACGGCACCTGCCACGTATATTTGAAGCCCCAACGGCGTACATGCTGGGGTTACAGCCTAATAAATGGCTGAGATGCGGGCCTGGGGTCAGGAGCTCTCCCCAATTCCCTGATATAAAAGTGGGCATGTATCACCTCTTTTGCTACACAGATGTTGTTCAGCCTCAGACGGTGGGTGACACTTTCGCTCCTCCTCCGAGCATTTGAAATTGAAGGTCGTTTCGGGAAAATAATTACAAAGAAATTCAACTGCACTTATTACATACCGGTCTCCAAAAGACATATTGAGAAGATACGCATTGAAATCAAAAGCGATCAAGATCAACTGGTTAATTTCACATACGGTAAAGTGGTTGTGACATTTTAAACCGGCGGGATAAAAAAATATCTGGAGCAGCGCACAAAGCCGACATTATAGATTTGTGCCTTACTATGAAAATCAAGTCGGGAACGGCCTTCATGGGTTCCACGGTGCTCCTGTTATGTTTGGCCGTTGCCTCGGGAACATATTTTCGAAAACTGTTCAAATTTGTATCGCCGCTGATTAAACAAGGATACACGATCGCCAAACGTCACCTGAAAAAACGCCGCACGAAGCATCGCTTCTGACGTAGTGAGCTGCGTTGTTGAGAGGGTCGGACGGAGTCAGGAACCCGAGCAGCAGCAGGGGTCCGGGATCACGGTGCGCTCAAGAAGACCCCAGAAACACCCCTCGGGGAACCGGGTCAAGACAGTTAAAAAGCGAAGATCCCCGGAAAAAGCAGAACAGTTCGAAGGAAGCATAAGAAGAGGAGGTTGTCCAGAGATATTTTCTCTTAAACAATGTCTCTTTTGTGATATAATTCCCCCGAATACACCATGAGTGAATTGGATTATTCGCCATCCCCGGGACCCAGCTGTCCATCGAGCAAAGCCAATACGTCAAGGTCAGCCCATTATCTGCCCTGACGGACATGGGCCCTATCGAATTTTTTATCCCCGGAGATGGTGAGAGGTATTTAGACCTGAATAATACGCTGCTTTATCTGCGATTGAAAAATTACAAACTCTGATGGGACTGACCTGGCTAATGACGCCCGCGTGGGGGTAAAAAATTACCCTCTCAACACGATTTTCTCGCAAGTTGACGTGACTCTGGGTGACAGGTTAATTTCCCAATCCAGCGCGACGCACCCGTACAGGGCTATGATTGAGATGCTGCTGACTTTCACCCGCTTCACTGAAATCACAGTTCACGGCTGGATTGTTTTACAAAGACACCCGGGGTCACCACAATTCAACCACCGTGGATGAAAAAAGGGGCTGGGCCCGAATAAAGGCCTCGTGACCAGAGCGTGCTTTAGCGCTGAATCGCGTGAATTTCAAGTTCAGTGTCCGTTGCACGCGGACATATTTTTTTGCGAGAGGCTTCTTTTGAATAATGTGATCTAAGAGTTAAATTAATTAGAGCGAGCGACGCTTTCTGCCTGATGGGGCCGGCGGCCTCCACTTGCAAGTTGAAAATTCTGGGCGCGTCCCTATTCGTTAAGAAAGTCTCTGTATCCCCTGCAGTGAGATTGGGGTCACTTTGCAGCTCTCATGAAAGGGAATGCCGGATTTATGCGGGAAAACACTGTGTGTATATCCCTATAACGGAGCTGCCGGGATGTCGTACCAAGGTGTGCTGTCTTTATACACTGAAAATACTATCGCGAACGATGATATGGTTTCTGATTTTGTGAAAAGGATATCGGTATTGCCTTAAGAAAAGGTGCAATACATCCTGTAACCAGCTAGCAGGGCCTTTGCATGCGTTTAAATATTGTCACAGCCTGTGTTTAACCTTCGATCCTGGTTTTTTTTATGTTTTTTTTTTCATGTGAAAATGTAACCCCCATCTTAGAATGCTCTCCCGATCATACTGTTAAAGTTTTTCGCGATTGCACACTTTAAAATGCTGTATTAAGCGCAGAAAGAAGCGTTGACCTTTGACCTCGAATTTTTTTATGTGTGTTTTTCATGAAAAAATGATCTGGATGTGTTGAGAGTGGTCTCCCGATCATACCTTTAAAGTTTTATCGCAATTACCACGGTCGTGTTAAACTTTGATCCTAAATTTTTTTTAGTTTTATTTCACGTGAAAATGTAACCCCCATCTTAGAACGCTCTCCCGATGATACCTTTAAAGTTTTTTGCATTTGCACGCTTTAAAACGTTGTTATTAAGCGCAGAAAAGAAGCGGTGACCTATGACCCTTGTATTTTTTATGTGTGTTTTTCGTGAAAAAAAAAAAAAATCTGGATGTGTTGAGAGTGGTCTCCCGATCATACCTTTAAAGTTTATCACGTTTGCACGTGGTTTAAAAAATTGCCGCGGTGGTGTTAAACTTTAATCCTAAATTTTGTTTTGTTTTTTTGCCTGAAAATGTAACCCTGTCTTAGGAGAACCTCCTGATCATATCTTTAAGTTTTATCACGTTTGCATAATTTAAAACGTTGTTATTAAGTAGAGAAGTTGTTGATGTTGAAAGTTGTTTTTAGCCATCTGCCGATTAAAAGTGATGAAGACCGGTGATTAGTTTCAGTCGATGTTTTATTAGTAACAAGGTAAAAAAAAAAACATGTCTGACGGTAATGTATTAAAAAAAATCTGATCATAATATCCAGTCTGTTTTTTTATTTGACACACACGTCCTCCTTTTATGGCGAGAACCTTCCCAGCGTTGGAAGTCTGTTTTTTTTTTTAAGTTTCTTCCTGGCCGGCGACTTGAAACAGTTGAAACAGGGATCTCATCCGGTGAGCTGCTCCGTCCTTGTTTAAGCTTCTGAAACTGCTCGCGGGATTGCGGGTTTAATACGCACGTCACTGGAATGTTCTGCTCCTGTAAAGTATTGAGAAACTTCTCCCAGCCTGTAGGGGGGCTCAAGTTTCTTGAACGAAGATCCGAGATTGTTTCATAAGATCTATAGCGTGAGACCCATCACGACTTTCCCTTGTAAATAAATTCCCCCGACGGAACTCCAGCGTGTATCACCCACTGACAATTTTCTCATAAATATATCAGCATTTCTATGATCTCTGGAGGGAATGTTCTTCAGGACTCTGTGACAGTCTCAACCCCCACTTCCCCCTCCTTCTCCTCCTCCTCAGGTTGTTTAGCGACGCGTGTCTCTTGCAGGGCTGAAGCACGCGACTCGTGTTCCCCCATTTGATCAGACTTAAATAGCACTGCAGCAAAGCCTCATACTTTTTAATTTTTTCATAAGAGGACTGAGTATGTTCCTCCAGCACTGCCCGCATTTGCGAGTCTCGATCATTTTCAGCAGTCTGTCTGATGTTATTACTGCTCGGTAGGACGGAATGGCCGAGTTGATGGCAGCTGTTGAGGAGTCAGTAAAAACATCTTTTGCGCTACTTTGAACGCCATTATCCTCTGGGCAGTATTAGACTCGTTATAGCGGGCAGGGCCGCGGCTAGCAGAGGCAGGAGAAAGCCGCCCATTTGAATCAGCACCCCCCGCTTCCTTTTGTAACTGGTTCGTCTGTCTGCGAGAAGACGTAAAACTCCGTTTCGTTTTTTTAAGGTACGGAATTGAGAGTCGCTCAAGGCGATATTCCCCTTTAATATATTCAAGGCAATCTCGAATAAAGTTTTCAGAAGCTCCGGTCCCACGTCTTCAGGATGTGCTGCCGCTGCCTCGCCTCGGCTTTGATTAGCATTTTAAGAGGGGGCGTTCCTTTTTAAAAGAGAGCTCATATCCGTTTATCTTTCTGTAAATAAACTGCGGGCCACTCATGCAGGAGTAATCCCGATCTCAGTCTGAACTGATCTGGACAGTCCTGCATGCAATCCAGTAATAAATACCCAAAAGGTACGCTCGTAGCATCGTCAAGAGCCACCAAAAAGAATTAATTTCTGCCGGGGAACATTTGCTGAGCCAGAATGTTCATCTGTAACTTGTCTCTGGGGTTTTTAAACAGCACCACATGACGTTTAATTCCCTGCTGCGGCATTTTGATAGATGCTGCGAGGGCGGGGTCTTTTATATAACCTTCGACCAGATCTTTGACACTGTCAAAGTTTATTTTCTGACAGCTCTCATGGGTTTGAGTGATCCCCTTCACCCGCATGACTGTTTTACCTCCTGCGGTTTTCTAAGCATAACTTTTAGGCTCTGCTGCTGCGAACTCTGTGATGACATCACCACTCAACTCATTGGTGAGCTGACCCAAATAATTACCGGTAGGCAGCAGGGTTTCATCCTGCCTACAAACGTAAATCAGGCTATCAGTATCATAATACAGAGTCCTGTCAGGATTTGCCGCAGCCTCCATAAAACCATACAAGGTCAAACGCACGTACGCTGTTGTAAACGCGGCGATAAAATATTGACAGCTTTACCCGGTCAGTTGACGTACCGAGGGCCGTACCTCCATTGAACCATAGCCACCCGACTGCTGAGGAATGTTAGATAAGTGACCTCGTACTCTTCAGAAAACAGATATCTGAACAGCTCGTCAGCTTTTTTTAACGAGCGCGGGTCTGTGTCAGATTTGACCTCTGGGCGAATTTACCCCAGAAGGAGTTGAGGCAGATCTTAGCCATCTGTCGTTTTGCAGGATTGCGAGTGATTTTTTCAGGATCTAAACGAATGTTCTGATTCAGCCAGTAGTCTGCGATATATTTTCTCTGCTCTCGGGGTCTTATCAAATTCAGGAGGGAAACCGGAGGCTTCCTGCTTGTGTTTTAAGAAGCTGTTTATGTTTATTATGTTTATGTTTACGTTGTTTATGTTTATGTTTACACAACCAATGTCACTGGCTGTGTCTGGTGTGTGATTAGTGGAAGAAGGGTGCCATCTAGTGCCCGTACCTTCAATGGTGAAGGAAGGGCCACTAGAGGGAGCCCACTTCCACTGCCCATCTGCTATCCAGCAGATTCCCCTCCGACCCCGTGTCCACCAGTGCTGGGGCGTGAAGGGTTAGATCCCCACTCAGGATCGTAACTGGGATGCGTGCAGATTTACTGGGTTTCCCCGCGTGAGCATTATGGCCCACCCTTAGCCCAGTCTCTAAGGGCGGGTGTTGCTGTTTTGGCCGTTTGGGGCAGTTTTTCTGCGTGTGCTCGGTTGAGCTGCAGTACAAACACTCCCCACGGGCCAGCCTCCTTTGTCTGTGATCAGATTTTCTTTGGCCCTGCTCGTTTCCCTAACAACGTCAGCAGGGGGGCTGTCGTCACGTTTAGGGCCCTGGCTGTGGAGCGTGGGGAAGACGGCTCGCTTTTGGACCCGGGAGGAAGAGGGACGGCTCGTGCCTGACCACGCCCTTTGTCTTGCTCCCGTCGGCGTTCTGCTAATTGGTTGTCTAAACGTATTACCAGGTCGATAAGCCTGTCTAAAAAATCCCGCGGCTCGTCCTTTGCCACCAGTTGCTCCTTAAGGACCAGAGACAGTCCATTTACGAAGGCGGTGTGGAGCGCAACAGCATTCCAGCTGGCTCGCGCAGACCGCGATGTGGAAGTCGACTGCATACTTCGCTGCGCTCCGACACCCCTGTCTTAACCCCCCTGCCTTTTTGATCAGGATATGTCATTCAAAGCGCATACTAAACAATATGTAGGACTGCCTTTTTGCATTTACGCAATATCTCTAAAATCAGAAAGGTCTTGTCTCAGAGTGATGCTGAAAAACTAATTCAGCATTTATTTCCTCTAGGCTGGACTATTGTAATTCATTATTATCAGGTTGTCCTAAAAGTTCCCTAAAAAGCCTTCAGTTGGTTCAGAATGCTGCAGCTAGAGTACTGACGGGGACTAGCAGGAGAGAGCATATCTCACCCGTGTTGGCCCTCCCTTCATTGGCTTCCTGTTAATGCTAGAATAGAATTTAAAATCTTCTTCTTACTTATAAGGTTTTGAATAATCAGGTCCCATCTTATCTTAGGGACCTCGTAGTACCATATTACCCCATTAGAGCGCTTCGCTCTCAGACTGCGGGCTTACTTGTAGTTCCTAGGGTTTGTAAGAGTAGAATGGGAGGCAGAGCCTTCAGCTTTCAGGCTCCTCTCCTGTGGAACCAGCTCCCAATTCAGATCAGGAGACAGATACCCTCTCTACTTTTAAGATTAGGCTTAAAACTTTCCTTTTCGCTAAGGCTTATAGTTAGGGCTGGATCGGGTGACCCTGGACCATCCCTTGGTATGTTGCTTTAGACGTAGACTGTGTTCATAATTATGTATGGCCTTGCCTTGCAATGTGGAGCGCCTTGGGGCAACTGTTTGTTGTGATTTGTCGCTATACAAGAAAAAAGTTGATTGATTAACGACAGCAACACGCTTGAAGCGGTATCGCCTCTATGAGGGTGATCGAACACTTGTCTGAACTCCCTCACGAACTCAGTGTATGGTGATAGAAGCCGTGAGTTCTGTTCCCAAAGCGCCGTAGCCAGGCGCGTTGCCCCACCTCGAAGCAGATTTATAACATAAGCCACCCGGCTGGCGTCTGACGCGTACATGATGGGACGCTGTGAAAAGACGAGCGAACACTGCATCAAGAAGTTGGTGCACGTCTCGACACAACCTCCGTACTGTTCCGGAGGGCTTATGTATGCTTCAGGGACAGGGGGAACGATCACTGGTATATCTGTATGCGGCACTTGGTCAGCAGGAGGAGGTGCTGCAGCAGCGCCCTGCGCGTGCGCTTCCACCTGTGCGGTGAGAACCTCCATCCTCCGATTGAGTATAACGCTCTGCTTGGTTACCAAGTCCAACCGAGCAGTGAAGGCGGATAAGATTTGCTGCAGCTCACGTACATGCTTCCTGCCGATGCCTGTGCACCCTGCGTTCCATTGGTGGTTCACTCGATGGTTGACACCCCTCGGGATCCATGATGCTGGCCGAGAAATCCTGTTGTGAAAGTGTAGGTACACGGACCCACAACAGGGGGCGTAAATGAACGGACAATGGATAAGCCAAAATACAACAATTTAATGTTGTGAATGTGCACAACAGAAAACAGACAACATAATTTAGAATAGCAGTCAATAATTCACGGTGACGTGTGGGCAGGCTCGAGGATAGAAGACGCCTGTCCAGAGAAGAGCCGGATTCCACACGTCTTCACTGCCAAGGGATCTGGAGCACTCCGGAGCCACCAAGCGCTGAGTCCCCAGGTGGCCACTGCCTCCGGCTGTCACTGTATCCAGAGCTTTGTGGAATTCCGGGGTCGTCCAAGTCCCAGACAGAGCTCTCTGCTGCTGGCTGTGTGTGCACGCTCCCGCTTGATTATTTTCATCAGACACAGAGTAATACCAGTTTACCATGAGGAGTTCTGTGTGGGAGAACACGGAATTTAACCCCCGGGGCGGATACACGACGGCTTTGATGAGGCTGAAATAAGTCCTGGTGTCTCGGAAAGTTTCTGTCGATAATTTCTGGATGCCCTGTGGGATATGTGAAATTTACATTAACGTAAGGATACAGCGAGGTGACGTCGATAGACCCTCTCATCTTGCTTAGCCATGTACCTCAGACGGACGCGCAAGTCCGACCTCCATATAATGCGTTGCGAGGTTCGAGGGAGCCCGGTAACCCCTGCGGCTGAGGAAAACGCCGAATGCTCTCATCCCTCTGTTTAATTTCAAGCCACTCGTGTTCCCAAATTACACTGAGGGTGACCCCCGGCGTAGCCCGCAGAAAGGCTATTTTTTCCTGACACATGGCGTGGAGCTCTCCAAATGAGGTGTTTGTGAGTGGGTTTATTTTGTGCTGTGTAAAACATGAAGGACATCCGTGATAAAAACACCCGAGAAACTCCCATACTTTTATCCACCCGTCAATCTGAGCATACCCATCAACATAATAACCCCCTATTTTTTTCTCTCCCCTGTTTAGAGCATGATCGATGGCTATGTTTTGCGTCTCAGCAACCCATTCTAACCACTGCACGGCAACATCTGAATATTTTTATGGATCGTTCTATAATTGTCAGCGGAGGGGACCGCCAGCATTTTTGGTGTGAGAAAGTTAGTTTGGAACACTTTCATGCACGCTAAGGCAATTATAACACAGGTGAAATTTTACAAATTTTACAATAACACGGACAATAAGCGAAGTGCGCATCGCATCTGCGCATGCGTGGGTCAAACGGGGCAAAAATCCCAGCTCCCAAACTCACACTGCTCCCATTGAATTTCATATACAGTAGCATTAGCGGACTGTGAAAGTTAAGGCTTACAGGGATGTTTCAAAGGCTTTAAGCCTTAAGCGACGCATACAATAATGACAGGGGCGCATTGTGCTGTTTTCAAATGCTCGAACGGAATTTATAGGCTTGAAAGTTGGCTGAAAACACACTATTGCAAAGCTCCGCCGAGTCCACACAAAGACGGAAAGAAGAAGAAATGTGGCCGTAAACCTCCGTTCATTCTACACAATTTCCCCACAGAAAAGAAAGATCCAGACGGACATAAAAGACGGACTAAAATTGTAAGTTTCTTGCACACATTTATTTGTCAATATCCTGAAACTGTGCCGCCGTTTTTGTGCATCGGCTTATGACTGTAATGTCGCGCCATGAATGACGTGGTGCGTAATATTGTAATATTGACATGTTCTATAAACGAACTGCATGCATGCACATATCATTGTATGTCTGTCAACTTATCAAAACAAACGTGACACCAAAGAAGTTATATGCGAGACCCACCGTCATTGTCGTCATTATGAAGCCGGCGGAAAGTAGCGATTTCTCATCCCTGCTTAGCAAATATTCTGCAATATCCACAGTTTCAGTCTCTGGACTTCGTCTAACCATCCGTCAGTTGCCTTCAAGGGGTCAGAAATTTGTTTGTCTCCAACTATCAACAAGGACCCGGTCATTTTCGACAGCAGCGCGCTCTTCGTCCTTCATACAGATGCAGCACACGCAAGCACAACCAGCTCTTCTTTCCGCTTCTGTCCACTGCCGTACGTAGTCCTGGTTGTAACAGGCAATCCACGGAGCTTACAAAAATGCTTTGAATTGTCAACTTTCCAGCGGTTGAAATGATCCGCCACCATAGCTTGTGGGTTGGTAGCCGAAAGATTTAGCCTACCCATAATGCACCAGCAGCCCGAGATGCGCACTTCGCTTATTATGAGAAGCAGAGGTATTGTACCCCTCAAAGCAAAAATCACATACATATTTCACCCCCAAAAATTTCTTTAAATTTGTCACGCTGTAATGATTTTTAAACAGAAAAACAAAAACAGTTTTCTGTTGCATCGGCATTCCTGTTTGGAATTTTGCCAGCTTTCTCTCCCCTATAGGTCTGAAAAACACCACAACTTTGCAGCCAGAGCACTTTCAATTTCCCACCTGGTCTAAAGATACCGACGTACCAGCCGTTAACTCCACGCTAATTTGTAATGTGTGATCTCTGCCTCCTGTGTAGTCAGATGAGGATTCAATAATTGGACGAGGTTTATCGCAAAACATAAACTGTTCTCGGGATTATACATGATATTAAGGCATTCGGATTTTTCTTTCTAACCTCGTGATGCAGGCGTTCATCTATTTTGCGCTTCCCTGCTCCAATCTGGTTCCGGATGACTTGGACCACTAATTCCAGAGAGCCATTGGATAAAATGTTGGAATTCGATTGTATCAATTGTTCTAGCAAATTTTGGAAGGCCGTCACATTGGCTCCATCGTTATATGAGCTGATCAAAGCGGCCTCGTTGTAGACTGAGTCCCCACGAATTTCCATTTGGATAAAGTCCCCGGCCCTGGCGTGTGTTTAAAGCCTTTTCAACTGAGTTTTGAAGGGTCCCCATGACTTTACGATAAAATTCAGCGTAGTCGGGAATTTCATCGGCGTGGTGGAAATTTAGAGGTTGCCTGATTTCGATATTGTTAAAAGTCGGTCTCCTGATGACATTAGCCGCCCTGGCACCCACCATCGGAGAATCGTGGCTACACTGAGCTCATGCATCATCGATGCTTTCCATCAAAACAGACATTGCCGCGTTTATCGGAGTTAAACTTGTTCTGTTTAAAATATCTCCTCCACACGCATTGCATGGAGAGGGACTTCTTAAAGGTGAAAAAACGCAGGCGTCATTAGCATTTGGTTTTAATTTATCCACCGCGGATTTGACGTGAGGATTAATTTTGCACGCAAGGAGGCTTACGGCATCATTAAAGGAGTCAGCCGTACTCGGTTTTAAAAGTCTGTCTCCGGACTCATCTCGAGGTGGGGTGTGTGCTAAATCACGGGAATCTTCACTCACAGACTGGAACGGGGAATTTAACGCGTTAATGCGGAAGGAAATGATGTGGGGATTAATTTCATCTGATTCCCCTTCAGCAGCCAAATTGTTAAGAGCATCATTTAGCGGTGTTAAACAAACTCAGCTTAAAAGTCTCTCGGACTCGGTGTTATTTCGAGGCAGAGAATTTAACGCCTCAGGTAATGGGCCATCTGTTCCAGGAGCACACCCCGTTGAGTCGATTATTGAACCATTTAAATCTCCTCCAAAGCTATTTTCCTGGCCTGAATTCTCTCGTTCCATCTTTAAAAACCATGACAAGATGATTCTACCTCAAAAATCAATTAATATACCTCTCCAGAATGAATTCTCCCATTCCATCGAGAAAAAAAAAAAAAACAATACACATTTTCCAACAAGTTGATGTTTCATCAGCAATTAAATCCAGCCCCAGAATATCTTTGAGCCTGGCGTGTTGGTGAAAATAGACGGTCTCCTGCCAGCGCGAGCTGAAAAAAGAGGAAAAAAAAACGTTAGTTATTAAATATTTTAAATATTTTAAATAAATAAATAAATAAATTTCATCTCCTTACCGTGTAAACCTGAACCCCGTTTTATGGTTCTCTGATGCTGAGCTGGATCTCCCCTGGCTGTAACAGAAAACGTTGGATTATTAATCCAAAATTTGAAACGTAAATTAATTTTCGGATGGTGTACTTACATCTGTGTGGTGAAGTCGGGGCTCCTCACTTCTACCTTCTTCAAGGTCCTCTGACTTGATTTCTAAAATAAAAAAATAAAATAATTTTTTTTAAAAAGCAGCGGCCTCCAAAACAAATATTCTGTAATATTTCAAATATATTACCAACGACGGTTCCGAACGCAGTCTGTACCGTCTGCGCGGCTTTGTCTAAAAAAAGACATTGTTCGGACCGCGAGCATCATAAAAAAAAACAAAAAAAACAAGCATTTCTATCAAAGATTACTTAAATCACTTACCCTGAAAGCTGATCTGGGTTTTCGCACTCTGCTCGAAGACAAGAAAGCTTAATTAAACAACGTGGGTTTTTGTTTTTTTTTACGATCAGGGAATTTTTACCGCAAATTAATTCTATATTATACCCATCGTGGACTCCTGACGTCTGGTCTGCTCAAATGCTGAGGTGAAAATGACCGGAGAGTCCTACTCACGTGGGTGTGACCGGAGGAGGAAAGCTTGTTTTTGTCTTCAAAAACAATCTACAGTCCCCAGCGGTAGCTAGGACATCTTTCTACTCATCACTAATTGAAGAAAATAAGAACAACCCCAGGTTTCTTTTCAGCACTGTAGCCAGGCTGACAAAGAGTCAGAGCTCTATTGAGCTGAGTATTCCATTAACTTTAACTAGTAATGACTTCATGACTTTCTTTGCTAACAAAATTTTAACTATTAGAGAAAAAATTACTCATAACCATCCCAAAGACGTATCGTTATCTTTGGCTGCTTTCAGTGATGCCGGTATTTGGTTAGACTCTTTCTCTCCGATTGTTCTGTCTGAGTTATTCTCATTAGTTACTTCATCCAAACCATCAACATGTTTATTAGACCCCATTCCTACCAGGCTGCTCAAGGAAGCCCTACCATATTTAATGCTTCGATCTTAAATATGATCAATCTATCTTTGTTAGTTGGCTATGTACCACAGGCTTTTAAGGTGGCAGTAATTAAACCATTACTTAAAAAGCCATCACTTGACCCAGCTATCTTAGCTAATTATAGGCCAATCTCCAACCTTCCTTTTCTCTCAAAAATTCTTGAAAGGGTAGTTGTAAAACAGCTAACTGATCATCTGCAGAGGAATGGTCTATTTGAAGAGTTTCAGTCAGGTTTTAGAATTCATCATAGTACAGAAACAGCATTAGTGAAGGTTTCAAATGATCTTCTTATGGCCTCGGACAGTGGACTCATCTCTGTGCTTGTTCTGTTAGATCTCAGTGCTGCTTTTGATACTGTTGACCATAAAATTTTATTACAGAGATTAGAGCATGCCATAGGTATTAAAGGCACTGCGCTGCGGTGGTTTGAATCATATTTGTCTAATAGATTACAATTTGTTCATGTAAATGGGGAATCTTCTTCACAGACTAAAGTTAATTATGGAGTTCCACAAGGTTCTGTGCTAGGACCAATTTTATTCACTTTATACATGTTTCCCTTAGGCAGTATTATTAGACGGTATTGCTTAAATTTTCATTGTTACGCAGATGATACCCAGCTTTATCTATCCATGAAGCCAGAGGACACACACCAATTAGCTAAACTGCAGGATTGTCTTACAGACATAAAGACATGGATGACCTCTAATTTCCTGCTTTTAAACTCAGATAAAACTGAAGTTATTGTACTTGGCCCCACAAATCTTAGAAACATGGTGTCTAACCAGATCCTTACTCTGGATGGCATTACCCTGACCTCTAGTAATACTGTGAGAAATCTTGGAGTCATTTTTGATCAGGATATGTCATCAAAGTGCATATTAAACAAATATGTAGGACTGCTTTTTTGCATTTACGCAATATCTCTAAAATCAGAAAGGTCTTGTCTCAGAGTGATGCTGAAAAACTAATTCATGCATTTATTTCCTCTAGGCTGGACTATTGTAATTCATTATTATCAGGTTGTCCTAAAAGTTCCCTAAAAAGCCTTCAGTTAATTCAAAATGCTGCAGCTAGAGTACTGACGGGGACTAGAAGGAGAGAGCATATCTCACCCATATTGGCCTCTCTTCATTGGCTTCCTGTTAATTCTAGAATAGAATTTAAAATTCTTCTTCTTACTTATAAGGTTTTGAATAATCAGGTCCCATCTTATCTTAGGGACCTCGTAGTACCATATTACCCCAATAGAGCGCTTCGCTCTCAGACTGCAGGCTTACTTGTAGTTCCTAGGGTTTGTAAGAGTAGAATGGGAGGCAGAGCCTTCAGCTTTCAGGCTCCTCTCCTGTGGAACCAGCTCCCAATTCAGATCAGGGAGACAGACACCCTCTCTACTTTTAAGATTAGGCTTAAAACTTTCCTTTTTGCTAAAGCTTATAGTTAGGGCTGGATCAGGTGACCCTGAACCATCCCTTAGTTATGCTGCTATAGACGTAGACTGCTGGGGGGTTCCCATGATGCACTGTTTCTTTTTCTTTTTGCTCTGTATGCACCACTCTGCATTTAATCATTAGTGATCGATCTCTGCTCCCCTCCACAGCATGTCTTTTTCCTGGTTCTCTCCCTCAGCCCCAACCAGTCCCAGCAGAAGACTGCCCCTCCCTGAGCCTGGTTCTGCTGGAGGTTTCTTCCTGTTAAAAGGGAGTTTTTCCTTCCCACTGTAGCCAAGTGCTTGCTCACAGGGGGTCGTTTTGACCGTTGGGGTTTTACATAATTATTGTATGGCCTTGCCTTACAATATAAGCGCCTTGGGGCAACTGTTTGTTGTGATTTGGCGCTATATAAAAAAATTGATTGATTGATTGATCTACCCGATCAGGTAATTTACCGCGCGCGTGGAGAGTTACGCGGTCAGCGCCCCAATACGTGTCCACGGGGTCGCTGGACAGACATTTTTTCCCCTCATAAATATTTTGCCCTGTTTTTTCTTAAAACAGAAAACAGATAACGAAAAACACTTACTGGCACCTTTTGCTCTAAAAACACCCCCTTCCTCTCTACCATCTGGTGTGACACACACACACACACACACACACACACACACACACACACACACACACACACACACACACACACACACAGTTCTAACCTCTGACACAGTCACCACACACACACACACACACACACACAGTTCTAGCCTCTGACACAGTCACTACACACACACAGACACACACGGGGTCATGTTCCGGTGAGGAGCGTCTTGTTTCAGTGAGAGGCTATTTCTTTAATTAATCCAAAAAGCTTTTATTTTAAATTCTATTAGGTATTAACGTTAGTGGGGCTCATGAGATGTGATGCAAAAGAATCATGTGACACCTGGGGCTCTCGGTGCAAAGACTTAACCCTCCCTCCATTACATTAAAGGGGGTTATTTTTTAATCGTTCTTTAATTTAAGAATTAAAAACTATTAAAGGGGTATTAAAATATTCACGTTATTTAAAGCATAACTCGAGATTTCTGTGATTAGTAAATTAAAGAAATCCTTAAGAATTAAAAATATTAAAGGGGTATTAAAATATTCACATTTAATCAGTAAATTAAAGAAAACCTCCCATAATTGTGTAAAAGATATGGGTATTTTTTTAATCGTTCTTTAATTCAGGAATTAAAAAACCTAACAGGACATGCTTTAATTAAGAATTAACAATATTAAAGGGGTATTAAAATATTAGACACTGTTTTAGATATTCAGGTTTAATTATTTCATAATTAGTTAATTCTTTAATTAATATATTTTAAAAAATCACCCCATAATTACATTAAAAATTATACAGGTATTTTTTTAATCATTCTTTAATTCAAGAATTTAAAAAAAAGGATATTAAAATATTAGACGCAGGTGGGAGAGGGTGGGGAGGTGGGGCGGGGTTTGGAGGTGGGACTTGAGGCAGGCTTGGAGGTGGGGCTTGAGGTGGGGCTTGAGGCGGGGCTTGGGGCAGGGCTTGGAGGCGTGGCTTGAGGTGGGCTTAGAGGCGGGGCTTGGGGCAGGGCTGGGGGAAGAGGTGAGGGGGTGACCTTTGACCTTTAGGTCGTAAATCAGGGGGCCCAACCCTTTGATGTGACATAAAATGGGTTAGTTTTTCTCTTCAATCAATCAATCAATTTTTTTATATAGCGCCAAATCACAACAAACAGTTGCCCCAAGGCGCTTTATATTGTAAGGCAAGGCCATACAATAATTATGTAAAACCCCAACGGTCAAAACGACCCCCCTGTGAGCAAGCACTTGGCTACAGTGGGAAGGAAAAACTCCCTTTTAACAGGAAGAAACCTCCAGCAGAACCAGGCTCAGGGAGGGGCAGTCTTCTGCTGGGACTGGTTGGGGCTGAGGGAGAGAACCAGGAAAAGACATGCTGTGGAGGGGAGCAGAGATCGATCACTAATGATTAAATGCAGAGTGGTGCATACAGAGCAAAAAGAGAAAGAAACAGTGCATCATGGGAACCCCCCAGCAGTCTACGTCTATAGCAGCATAACTAAGGGATGGTTCAGGGTCACCTGATCCAGCCCTAACTATAAGCTTTAGCAAAAAGGAAAGTTTTAAGCCTAATCTTAAAAGTAGAGAGGGTGTCTGTCTCCCTGATCTGAATTGGGAGCTGGTTCCACAGGAGAGGAGCCTGAAAGCTGAAGGCTCTGCCTCCCATTCTACTCTTACAAACCCTAGGAACTACAAGTAAGCCTGCAGTCTGAGAGCGAAGCGCTCTATTGGGGTGATATGGTACTACGAGGTCCCTAAGATAAGATGGGACCTGATTATTCAAAACCTTATAAGTAAGAAGAAGAATTTTAAATTCTATTCTAGAATTAACAGGAAGCCAATGAAGAGAGGCCAATATGGGTGAGATATGCTCTCTCCTTCTAGTCCCCGTCAGTACTCTAGCTGCAGCATTTTGAATTAACTGAAGGCTTTTTAGGGAACTTTTAGGACAACCTGATAATAATGAATTACAATAGTCCAGCCTAGAGGAAATAAATGCATGAATTAGTTTTTCAGCATCACTCTGAGACAAGACCTTTCTGATTTTAGAGATATTGCGTAAATGCAAAAAAGCAGTCCTACATATTTGTTTAATATGCGCTTTGAATGACATATCCTGATCAAAAATGACTCCAAGATTTCTCACAGTATTACTAGAGGTCAGGGTAATGCTATCCAGAGTAAGGATCTGGTTAGACACCATGTTTCTAAGATTTGTGGGGCCAAGTACAATAACTTCAGTTTTATCTGAGTTTAAAAGCAGGAAATTAGAGGTCATCCATGTCTTTATGTCTGTAAGACAATCCTGCAGTTTAGCTAATTGGTGTGTGTCCTCTGGCTTCATGGATAGATAAAGCTGGGTATCATCTGCGTAACAATGAAAATTTAAGCAATACCGTCTAATAATACTGCCTAAGGGAAGCATGTATAAAGTGAATAAAATTGGTCCTAGCACAGAACCTTGTGGAACTCCATAATTAACTTTAGTCTGTGAAGAAGATTCCCCATTTACATGAACAAATTGTAATCTATTAGACAAATATGATTCAAACCACCGCAGCGCAGTGCCTTTAATACCTATGGCATGCTCTAATCTCTGTAATAAAATTTTATGGTCAACAGTATCAAAAGCAGCACTGAGGTCTAACAGAACAAGCACAGAGATGAGTCCACTGTCCGAGGCCATAAGAAGATCATTTGTAACCTTCACTAATGCTGTTTCTGTACTATGATGAATTCTAAAACCTGACTGAAACTCTTCAAATAGACCATTCCTCTGCAGATGATCAGTTAGCTGTTTTACAACTACCCTTTCAAGAATTTTTGAGAGAAAAGGAAGGTTGGAGATTGGCCTATAATTAGCTAAGATAGCTGGGTCAAGTGATGGCTTTTTAAGTAATGGTTTAATTACTGCCACCTTAAAAGCCTGTGGTACATAGCCAACTAACAAAGATAGATTGATCATATTTAAGATCGAAGCATTAAATAATGGTAGGGCTTCCTTGAGCAGCCTGGTAGGAATGGGGTCTAATAAACATGTTGATGGTTTGGATGAAGTAACTAATGAAAATAACTCAGACAGAACAATCGGAGAGAAAGAGTCTAACCAAATACCGGCATCACTGAAAGCAGCCAAAGATAACGATACGTCTTTGGGATGGTTATGAGTAATTTTTTCTCTAATAGTTAAAATTTTGTTAGCAAAGAAAGTCATGAAGTCATTACTAGTTAAAGTTAATGGAATACTCAGCTCAATAGAGCTCTGACTCTTTGTCAGCCTGGCTACAGTGCTGAAAAGAAACATGGGGTTGTTCTTATTTTCTTCAATTAGTGATGAGTAGAAAGATGTCCTAGCTTTACGGAGGGCTTTTTTATAGAGCAACAGACTCTTTTTCCAGGCTAAGTGAAGATCTTCTAAATTAGTGAGACGCCATTTCCTCTCCAACTTACGGGTTATCTGCTTTAAGCTACGAGTTTGTGAGTTATACCACAGAGTCAGACACTTCTGATTTAAAGCTCTCTTTTTCAGAGGAGCTACAGCATCCAAAGTTGTCTTCAATGAGGATGTAAAACTATTGACGAGATACTCTATCTCCCTTACAGAGTTTAGGTAGCTACTCTGCACTGTGTTGGTATATGGCATTAGAGAACATAAAGAAGGAATCATATCCTTAAACCTAGTTACAGCGCTTTCTGAAAGACTTCTAGTGTAATGAAACTTATTCCCTACTGCTGGGTAGTCCATCAGAGTAAATGTAAATGTTATTAAGAAATGATCAGACAGAAGGGAGTTTTCAGGGAATACTGTTAAGTCTTCTATTTCCATACCATAAGTCAGAACAAGATCTAAGATATGATTAAAGTGGTGGGTGGACTCATTTACTTTTTGAGCAAAGCCAATAGAGTCTAATAATAGATTAAATGCAGTGTTGAGGCTGTCATTCTCAGCATCTGTGTGGATGTTAAAATCACCCACTATAATTATCTTATCTGAGCTAAGCACTAAGTCAGACAAAAGGTCTGAAAATTCACAGAGAAACTCACAGTAACGACCAGGTGGACGATAGATAATAACAAATAAAACTGGTTTTTGGGACTTCCAATTTGGATGGACAAGACTAAGAGACAAGCTTTCAAATGAATTAAAGCTCTGTCTGGGTTTTTGATTAATTAATAAGCTGGAATGGAAGATTGCTGCTAATCCTCCGCCCCGGCCCGTGCTACGAGCATTCTGACAGTTAGTGTGACTCGGGGGTGTTGACTCATTTAAACTAACATATTCATCCTGCTGTAACCAGGTTTCTGTTAGGCAGAATAAATCAATATGTTGATCAATTATTATATCATTTACCAACAGGGACTTAGAAGAGAGAGACCTAATGTTTAATAGACCACATTTAACTGTTTTAGTCTGTGGTGCAGTTGAAGGTGCTATATTCTTTTTTCTTTTTGAATTTTTATGCTTACGAAGGCGGTGTGGAGCGCAACAGCATTCCAGCTGGCTCGCGCAGCCGCGATGTGGAAGTCGACTGCATACTTCGCTGCGCTCCGACACCCCTGTCTTAACCCCCCTGCCTTTTTGATCAGGATATGTCATTCAAAGCGCATACTAAACAAATATGTAGGACTGCCTTTTTGCATTTACGCAATATCTCTAAAATCAGAAAGGTCTTGTCTCAGAGTGATGCTGAAAAACTAATTCATGCATTTATTTCCTCTAGGCTGGACTATTGTAATTCATTATTATCAGGTTGTCCTAAAAGTTCCCTAAAAAGCCTTCAGTTGGTTCAGAATGCTGCAGCTAGAGTACTGACGGGGACTAGCAGGAGAGAGCATATCTCACCCGTGTTGGCCTCCCTTCATTGGCTTCCTGTTAATGCTAGAATAGAATTTAAAATTCTTCTTCTTACTTATAAGGTTTTGAATAATCAGGTCCCATCTTATCTTAGGGACCTCGTAGTACCATATTACCCCATTAGAGCGCTTCGCTCTCAGACTGCGGGCTTACTTGTAGTTCCTAGGGTTTGTAAGAGTAGAATGGGAGGCAGAGCCTTCAGCTTTCAGGCTCCTCTCCTGTGGAACCAGCTCCCAATTCAGATCAGGGAGACAGATACCCTCTCTACTTTTAAGATTAGGCTTAAAACTTTCCTTTTCGCTAAGGCTTATAGTTAGGGCTGGATCGGGTGACCCTGGACCATCCCTTGGTTATGTTGCTTTAGACGTAGACTGTGTTTCATAATTATTGTATGGCCTTGCCTTGCAATGTGGAGCGCCTTGGGGCAACTGTTTGTTGTGATTTGTCGCTATACAAGAAAAAAGTTGATTGATTGATTAACGACAGCAACACGCTTGAAGCGGTATCGCCTCTATGAGGGTGATCGAACACTTGTCTGAACTCCCTCACGAACTCAGTGTATGGTGATAGAAGCCGTGAGTTCTGTTCCCAAAGCGCCGTAGCCCAGGCGCGTGCCCCACCTCGAAGCAGATTTATAACATAAGCCACCCGGCTGGCGTCTGACGCGTACATGATGGGACGCTGTGAAAAGACGAGCGAACACTGCATCAAGAAGTTGGTGCACGTCTCGACACAACCTCCGTACGGTTCCGGAGGGCTTATGTATGCTTCAGGGGACAGGGGGAACGATCACTGGTATATCTGTATGCGGCACTTGGTCAGCAGGAGGAGGTGCTGCAGCAGCGCCCTGCGCGTGCGCTTCCACCTGTGCGGTGAGAACCTCCATCCTCCGATTGAGTATAACGCTCTGCTTGGTTACCAAGTCCAACCGAGCAGTGAAGGCGGATAAGATTTGCTGCAGCTCACGTAACATGCCTCCTGCCGATGCCTGTGCACCCTGCGTTTCCATTGGTGGTTCACTCGATGGTTGACACCCCTCGGGATCCATGATGCTGGCCGAGAAATCCTGTTGTGAAAGTGTAGGTACACGGACCCACAACAGGGGGCGTAAATGAACGGACAATGGAATAAGCCAAAATACAACAATTTAATGTTGTGAATGTGCACAACAGAACAACAGACAACATAATTTAGAATAGCAGTCAATAATTCACGGTGACGTGTGGGCAGGCTCGAGGATAGAAGACGCCTGTCCAGAGAAGAGCCGGATTCCACACGTCTTCCACTGCCAAGGGATCTGGAGCACTCCGGAGCCACCAAGCGCTGAGTCCCCAGGTGGCCACTGCCTCCGGCTGTCACTGTATCCAGAGCTTTGTGGAATTCCGGGGTCGTCCAAGTCCCAGACAGAGCTCTCTGCTGCTGGCTGTGTGTGCACGCTCCCGCTTGATTATTTTCATCAGACACAGAGTAAATACCAGTTTACCATGAGGAGTTCTGTGTGGGAGAACACGGAATTTTAACCCCCGGGGCGGATACACGACGGCTTTGATGAGGCTGAAATAAGTCCTGGAGTCTCGGAAATTTCTGTCGATAATTTCTGGATGCCCTGTGGGATATGTGAAATTTACATTAACGTAAGGATACAGCGAGGTGACGTCGATAGACCCTCTCATCTTGCTTAGCCATGTACCTCAGACGGGACGCGCAAGTCCGACCTCCATATAATGCGTCGCGAGGTTCGAGGGGAGCCGGTAACCCCCTGCGGCTGAGAAAACGCCGAATGCTCTCATCCCTCTGTTTAATTTCAAGCCACTCGTGTTCCCAAATTACACTGAGGGTGACCCCCGGCGTAGCCCGCAGAAAGGCTATTTTTTCCTGACACATGGCGTGGAGCTCTCCAAATGAGGTGTTTGTGAGTGGGTTTATTTTGTGCTGTGTAAAACATGAAGGACATCCGTGATAAAAACACCCGAGAAACTCCCATACTTTTATCCACCCGTCAATCTGAGCATACCCATCAACATAATAACCCCCTATTTTTTTCTCTCCCCTGTTTAGAGCATGATCGATGGCTATGTTTTGCGTCTCAGCAACCCATTCTAACCACTGCACGGCAACATCTGAATATTTTTTATGGATTGTTCTATAATTGTCAGCGGAGGGGACCGCCAGCATTTTTGGTGTGAGAAAGTTAGTTTGGAACACTTTCATGCACGCTAAGGCAATTATAACACAGGTGAAATTTTACAAATTTTACAATAACACGGACAATAAGCGAAGTGCGCATCGCATCTGCGCATGCGTGGGTCAAACGGGGCAAAAATCCCAGCTCCCAAACTCACACTGCTCCCATTGAATTTCATATACAGTAGCATTAGCGGACTGTGAAAGTTAAGGCTTACAGGGATTGTTTCAAAGGCTTTAAGCCTTAAGCGACGCATACAATAATGACAGGGGCGCATTGTGCTGTTTTCAAATGCTCGAACGGAATTTATAGGCTTGAAAGTTGGCTGAAAACACACTATTGCAAAGCTCCGCCGAGTCCACACAAAGACGGAAAGAAGAAGAAATGTGGCCGTAAACCTCCGTTCATTCTACACAATTTCCCCACAGAAAAGAAAGATCCAGACGGACATAAAAGACGGACTAAAATTGTAAGTTTCTTGCACACATTTATTTTGTCAATATCCTGAAACTGTGCCGCCGTTTTTGTGCATCGGCTTATGACTGTAATGTCGCGCCATGAATGACGTGGTGCGTAATATTGTAATATTGACATGTTCTATAAACGAACTGCATGCATGCACATATCATTGTATGTCTGTCAACTTATCAAAACAAACGTGACACCAAAGAAGTTATATGCGAGACCCACCGTCATTGTCGTCATTATGAAGCCGGCGGAGTAGCGATTTCTCATCCCTGCTTAGCAAATATTCTGCAATATCCACAGTTTCAGTCTCTGGACTTCGTCTAACCATCCGTCAGTTGCCTTCAAGGGGTCAGAAATTTGTTTGTCTCCAACTATCAACAAGGACCGGTCATTTTCGACAGCAGCGCGCTCTTCGTCCTTCATACAGATGCAGCACACGCAAGCACAACCAGCTCTTCTTTCCGCTTCTGTCCACTGCCGTACGTAGTCCTGGTTGTAACAGGCAATCCACGGAGCTTACAAAAATGCTTTGAATTGTCAACTTTCCAGCGGTTGAAATGATCCGCCACCATAGCTTGTGGGTTGGTAGCCGAAAGATTTAGCCTACCCATAATGCACCACGCAGCCCGAGATGCGCACTTCGCTTATTATGAGAAGCAGAGGTATTGTACCCCTCAAAGCAAAATCACATACATATTTCACCCCCAAAAATTTCTTTAAATTTGTCACGCTGTAATGATTTTTAAACAGAAAAACAAAAACAGTTTTCTGTTGCATCGGCATTCCTGTTTGGAATTTTGCCAGCTTTCTCTCCCCTATAGGTCTGAAAAACACCACAACTTTGCAGCCCAGAGCACTTTCAAATTTTCCCACCTGGTCTAAAGATACCGACGTACCAGCCGTTAACTCCACGCTAATTTGTAATGTGTGATCTCTGCCTCCTGTGTAGTCAGATGAGGATTCAATAATTGGACGAGGTTTATCGCAAAACATAAACTGTTCTCGGGATTATACATGATATTAAGGCATTCGGATTTTTTCTTTCTAACCTCGTGATGCAGGAGTTCATCTATTTTGCGCTTCCCTGCTCCAATCTGGTTCCGGATGACTTGGACCACTAATTCCAGAGAGCCATTGGATAAAATGTTGGAATTCGATTGTATCAATTGTTCTAGCAAATTTTGGAAGGCCGTCACATTGGCTCCATCGTTATATGAGCTGATCAAAGCGGCCTCGTTGTAGACTGAGTCCCCACGAATTTCCATTTGGATAAAGTCCCCGGCCCTGGCGTGTGTTAAAGCCTTTTCAACTGAGTTTTGAAGGGTCCCCATGACTTTACGATAAAATTCAGCGTAGTCGGGAATTTCATCGGCGTGGTGGAAATTTAGAGGTTGCCTGATTTCGATATTGTTAAAAGTCGGTCTCCTGATGACATTAGCCGCCCTGGCACCCACCATCGGAGAATCGTGGCTACACTGAGCTCATGCATCATCGATGCTTTCCATCAAAACAGACATTGCCGCGTTTATCGGAGTTAAACTTGTTCTGTTTAAAATATCTCCTCCACACGCATTGCATGGAGAGGGACTTCTTAAAGGTGAAAAAACGCAGGCGTCATTAGGCATTTGGTTTAATTTATCCACCGCGGATTTGACGTGAGGATTAATTTTGCACGCAAGGAGGCTTACGGCATCATTTAAAGGAGACAGCCGTACTCGGTTTAAAAGTCTGTCTCCGGACTCATCTCGAGGTGGGGTGTGTGCTAAATCACGGGAATCTTCACTCACAGACTGGAACGGGGAATTTAACGCGTTAATCGCGGAAATGATGTGGGGATTAATTTCATCTGATTCCCCTTCAGCAGCCAAATTGTTAAGAGCATCATTTAGCGGTGTTAAACAAACTCAGCTTAAAAGTCTCTTCGGACTCGGTGTTATTTCGAGGCAGAGAATTTAACGCCTCAGGTAATGGGCCATCTGTTCCAGGAGCACACCCCGTTGAGTCGATTATTGAACCATTTAAATCTCCTCCAAAGCTATTTTCCTGGCCTGAATTCTCTCGTTCCATCTTTAAAAAACCATGACAAGATGATTCTACCTCAAAAATCAATTAATATACCTCTCCAGAATGAATTCTCCCATTCCATCGAGAAAAAAAAAAAAACAATACACATTTTCCAACAAGTTGATGTTTCATCAGCAATTAAATCCAGCCCAGAATATCTTTGAGCCTGGCGTGTTGGTGAAAAATAGACGGTCTCCTGCCAGCGCGAGCTGAAAAAAGAGAAAAAAAACGTTAGTTATTAAATATTTTAAATATTTTAAATAAATAAATAAATAAATTTCATCTCCTTACCGTGTAAACCTGAACCCCGTTTTATGGTTCTCTGATGCTGAGCTGGATCTCCCCTGGCTGTAACAGAAAAACTTTGGATTATTAATCCAAAATTTGAAACGTAAATTAATTTTCGGATGGTGTACTTACATCTGTGTGGTGAAGTCGGGGCTTCCTCACTTCTACCTTCTTCAAGGTCCTCTGACTTGATTTCTAAAATAAAAAAATAAAATAATTTTTTTTAAAAAGCAGCGGCCTCCAAAACAAATATTCTGTAATATTTCAAATATATTACCAACGACGGTTCCGAACGCAGTCTGTACCGTCTGCGCGGCTTTGTCTAAAAAAAAGACATTGTTTCGGACCGCGAGCATCATAAAAAAAAACAAAAAAAACAAGCATTTCTATCAAAAGATTACTTAAATCACTTACCCTGAAAGCTGATCTGGTTTTCGCACTCTGCTCGAAGACAAGAAAGCTTAATTAAACAACGTGGGTTTTTGTTTTTTTTTACGATCAGGGAATTTTTACCGCAAATTAATTCTATATTATACCCATCGTGGACTCCTGACGTCTGGTCTGCTCAAATGCTGAGGTGAAAATGACCGGAGAGTCCTACTCACGTGGGTGTGACCGGAGAGGAAAGCTTGTTTTTTGTCTTCAAAAACAATCTACAGTCCCCAGCGGTATCTACCCGATCAGGTAATTTACCGCGCGCGTGGAGAGTTACGCGGTCAGCGCCCCAATACGTGTCCACGGGGTCGCTGGACAGACATTTTTTCCCCTCATAAATATTTTGCCCTGTTTTTTCTTAAAACAGAAAACAGATAACGAAAAACACTTACTGGCACCTTTTGCTCTAAAAACACCCCCTTCCTCTCTACCATCTGGTGTGACACACACACACACACACACACACACACACACACACACACACACACACACACACACACACACACACACACACAGTTCTAACCTCTGACACAGTCACCACACACACACACACACACACAGTTCTAGCCTCTGACACAGTCACTACACACACACAGACACACACGGGGTCATGTTCCGGTGAGGAGCGTCTTGTTTCAGTGAGAGGCTATTTCTTTAATTAATCCAAAAAGCTTTTTATTTTAAATTCTATTAGGTATTAACGTTAGTGGGGCTCATGAGATGTGATGCAAAAGAATCATGTGACACCTGGGGCTCTCGGTGCAAAGACTTAACCCTCCCTCCATTACATTAAAGGGGGTTATTTTTTAATCGTTCTTTAATTTAAGAATTAAAAACTATTAAAGGGGTATTAAAATATTCACGTTTATTTAAAGCATAACTCGAGATTTCTGTGATTAGTAAATTAAAGAAATCCTTAAGAATTAAAAAATATTAAAGGGGTATTAAAATATTCACATTTAATCAGTAAATTAAAGAAAACCTCCCATAATTGTGTAAAAGATATGGGTATTTTTTTAATCGTTCTTTAATTCAGGAATTAAAAAACCTAACAGGACATGCTTTAATTTAAGAATTAACAATATTAAAGGGGTATTAAAATATTAGACACTGTTTTAGATATTCAGGTTTAATTATTTCATAATTAGTTAATTCTTTAATTAATATATTTTAAAAAATCACCCCATAATTACATTAAAAATTATACAGGTATTTTTTTTAATCATTCTTTAATTCAAGAATAAAAAAAAAAGGATATTAAAATATTAGACGCAGGTGGGAGAGGGTGGGGAGGTGGGGCGGGGTTTGGAGGTGGGACTTGAGGCAGGCTTGGAGGTGGGGCTTGAGGTGGGGCTTGAGGCGGGGCTTGGGGCAGGGCTTGGAGGCGTGGCTTGAGGTGGGCTTAGAGGCGGGGCTTGGGGCAGGGCTGGGGGAAGAGGTGAGGGGGTGACCTTTGACCTTTAGGTCGTAAATCAGGGGGCCCAACCCTTTGATGTGACATAAAATGGGTTAGTTTTTCTCTTCAATCAATCAATCAATTTTTTTATATAGCGCCAAATCACAACAAACAGTTGCCCCAAGGCGCTTTATATTGTAAGGCAAGGCCATACAATAATTATGTAAAACCCCAACGGTCAAAACGACCCCCTGTGAGCAAGCACTTGGCTACAGTGGGAAGGAAAAACTCCCTTTTAACAGGAAGAAACCTCCAGCAGAACCAGGCTCAGGGAGGGGCAGTCTTCTGCTGGGACTGGTTGGGGCTGAGGGAGAGAACCAGGAAAAGACATGCTGTGGAGGGGAGCAGAGATCGATCACTAATGATTAAATGCAGAGTGGTGCATACAGAGCAAAAAGAGAAAGAAACAGTGCATCATGGGAACCCCCCAGCAGTCTACGTCTATAGCAGCATAACTAAGGGATGGTTCAGGGTCACCTGATCCAGCCCTAACTATAAGCTTTAGCAAAAAGGAAAGTTTTAAGCCTAATCTTAAAAGTAGAGAGGGTGTCTGTCTCCCTGATCTGAATTGGGAGCTGGTTCCACAGGAGAGGAGCCTGAAAGCTGAAGGCTCTGCCTCCCATTCTACTCTTACAAACCCTAGGAACTACAAGTAAGCCTGCAGTCTGAGAGCGAAGCGCTCTATTGGGGTGATATGGTACTACGAGGTCCCTAAGATAAGATGGGACCTGATTATTCAAACCTTATAAGTAAGAAGAAGAATTTTAAATTCTATTCTAGAATTAACAGGAAGCCAATGAAGAGAGGCCAATATGGGTGAGATATGCTCTCTCCTTCTAGTCCCCGTCAGTACTCTAGCTGCAGCATTTTGAATTAACTGAAGGCTTTTTAGGGAACTTTTAGGACAACCTGATAATAATGAATTACAATAGTCCAGCCTAGAGGAAATAAATGCATGAATTAGTTTTTCAGCATCACTCTGAGACAAGACCTTTCTGATTTTAGAGATATTGCGTAAATGCAAAAAAGCAGTCCTACATATTTGTTTAATATGCGCTTTGAATGACATATCCTGATCAAAAATGACTCCAAGATTTCTCACAGTATTACTAGAGGTCAGGGTAATGCTATCCAGAGTAAGGATCTGGTTAGACACCATATTTCTAAGATTTGTGGGGCCAAGTACAATAACTTCAGTTTTATCTGAGTTTAAAAGCAGGAAATTAGAGGTCATCCATGTCTTTATGTCTGTAAGACAATCCTGCAGTTTAGCTAATTGGTGTGTGTCCTCTGGCTTCATGGATAGATAAAGCTGGGTATCATCTGCGTAACAATGAAAATTTAAGCAATACCGTCTAATAATACTGCCTAAGGGAAGCATGTATAAAGTGAATAAAATTGGTCCTAGCACAGAACCTTGTGGAACTCCATAATTAACTTTAGTCTGTGAAGAAGATTCCCCATTTACATGAACAAATTGTAATCTATTAGACAAATATGATTCAAACCACCGCAGCGCAGTGCCTTTAATACCTATGGCATGCTCTAATCTCTGTAATAAAATTTTATGGTCAACAGTATCAAAAGCAGCACTGAGGTCTAACAGAACAAGCACAGAGATGAGTCCACTGTCCGAGGCCATAAGAAGATCATTTGTAACCTTCACTAATGCTGTTTCTGTACTATGATGAATTCTAAAACCTGACTGAAACTCTTCAAATAGACCATTCCTCTGCAGATGATCAGTTAGCTGTTTTACAACTACCCTTTCAAGAATTTTTGAGAGAAAAGGAAGGTTGGAGATTGGCCTATAATTAGCTAAGATAGCTGGGTCAAGTGATGGCTTTTTAAGTAATGGTTTAATTACTGCCACCTTAAAAGCCTGTGGTACATAGCCAACTAACAAAGATAGATTGATCATATTTAAGATCGAAGCATTAAATAATGGTAGGGCTTCCTTGAGCAGCCTGGTAGGAATGGGGTCTAATAAACATGTTGATGGTTTGGATGAAGTAACTAATGAAAATAACTCAGACAGAACAATCGGAGAGAAAGAGTCTAACCAAATACCGGCATCACTGAAAGCAGCCAAAGATAACGATACGTCTTTGGGATGGTTATGAGTAATTTTTTCTCTAATAGTTAAAATTTTGTTAGCAAAGAAAGTCATGAAGTCATTACTAGTTAAAGTTAATGGAATACTCAGCTCAATAGAGCTCTGACTCTTTGTCAGCCTGGCTACAGTGCTGAAAAGAAACATGGGGTTGTTCTTATTTTCTTCAATTAGTGATGAGTAGAAAGATGTCCTAGCTTTACGGAGGGCTTTTTTATAGAGCAACAGACTCTTTTTCCAGGCTAAGTGAAGATCTTCTAAATTAGTGAGACGCCATTTCCTCTCCAACTTACGGGTTATCTGCTTTAAGCTACGAGTTTGTGAGTTATACCACAGAGTCAGACACTTCTGATTTAAAGCTCTCTTTTTCAGAAGAGCTACAGCATCCAAAGTTGTCTTCAATGAGGATGTAAAACTATTGACGAGATACTCTATCTCCCTTACAGAGTTTAGGTAGCTACTCTGCACTGTGTTGGTATATGGCATTAGAGAACATAAAGAAGGAATCATATCCTTAAACCTAGTTACAGCACTTTCTGAAAGACTTCTAGTGTAATGAAACTTATTCCCTACTGCTGGGTAGTCCATCAGAGTAAATGTAAATGTTATTAAGAAATGATCAGACAGAAGGGAGTTTTCAGGGAATACTGTTAAGTCTTCTATTTCCATACCATAAGTCAGAACAAGATCTAAGATATGATTAAAGTGGTGGGTGGACTCATTTACTTTTTGAGCAAAGCCAATAGAGTCTAATAATAGATTAAATGCAGTGTTGAGGCTGTCATTCTCAGCATCTGTGTGGATGTTAAAATCGCCCACTATAATTATCTTATCTGAGCTAAGCACTAAGTCAGACAAAAGGTCTGAAAATTCACAGAGAAACTCACAGTAACGACCAGGTGGACGATAGATAATAACAAATAAAACTGGTTTTTGGGACTTCCAATTTGGATGGACAAGACTAAGAGACAAGCTTTCAAATGAATTAAAGCTCTGTCTGGGTTTTTGATTAATTAATAAGCTGGAATGGAAGATTGCTGCTAATCCTCCGCCCCGGCCCGTGCTACGAGCATTCTGACAGTTAGTGTGACTCGGGGGTGTTGACTCATTTAAACTAACATATTCATCCTGCTGTAACCAGGTTTCTGTTAGGCAGAATAAATCAATATGTTGATCAATTATTATATCATTTACCAACAGGGACTTAGAAGAGAGAGACCTAATGTTTAATAGACCACATTTAACTGTTTTAGTCTGTGGTGCAGTTGAAGGTGCTATATTCTTTTTTCTTTTTGAATTTTTATGCTTAAATAGATTTTTGCTGGTTATTGGTAGTCTGGGAGCAGGCACCGTCTCTACGGGGATGGGGTAATGAGGGGATGGCAGGGGGAGAGAAGCTGCAGAGAGGTGTGTAAGACTACAACTCTGCTTCCTGGTCCCAACCCTGGATAGTCACGGTTTGGAGGATTTAAGAAAATTGGCCAGATTTCTAGAAATGAGAGCTGCTCCATCCAAAGTGAGATGGATGCCGTCTCTCCTAACAAGACCAGGTTTTCCCCAGAAGCTTTGCCAATTATCTATGAAGCCCACCTCATTTTTTGGACACCACTCAGATAGCCAGCAATTCAAGGAGAACATGTGGCTAAACATGTCACTCCCGGTCCGATTGGGGAGGGGCCCAGAGAAAACTACAGAGTCCGACATTGTTTTTGCAAAGTTACACACCGATTTAATGTTAATTTTAGTGACCTCCGATTGGCGTAACCGGGTGTCATTACTGCCGACGTGAATTACAATCTTACCAAATTTACGCTTAGCCTTAGCCAGCAGTTTCAAATTTCCTTCAATGTCGCCTGCTCTGGCCCCCGGAAGACAATTGACTATGGTTGCTGGTGTCGCTAACTTCACATTTCTCAAAACAGAGTCGCCAATAACCAGAGTTTGATCCTCGGCGGGTGTGTCGTCGAGTGGGGAAAAACGGTTAGAGATGTGAACGGGTTGGCGGTGTACACGGGGCTTCTGTTTAGGGCTACGCTTCCTCCTCACAGTCACCCAGTCAGCCTGCTTTCCCGGCTGCTCGGGATCTGCCAGGGGGGAACTAACGGCGGCTAAGCTACCTTGGTCCGCACCGACTACAGGGGCCTGGCTAGCTGTAGAATTTTCCACGGTGCGGAGCCGAGTCTCCAATTCGCCCAGCCTGGCCTCCAAAGCTACAAATAAGCTACACTTATTACAAGTACCGTTACTGCTAAAGGAGGCCGAGGAATAACTAAACATTTCACACCCAGAGCAGAAAAGTGCGGGAGAGACAGGAGAAGCCGCCATGCTAAATCGGCTAAGAGCTAGTAGCTACGCTAAGCTAGCGGATTCCTAAAAACACGCAAAGTGAATAATGTGTAAATAATTTAGAGGTGATTCAGCAGAAGGAGTGCTTTAGTTAAGGCACGTAAAGATTACACTGGGAAACAAATCGTAATCTAGATAACTAGATCAATCTAACTGCGCAGATTAAACAGCTAACAGATACAGAAAAACACCACTGTGCTCCGGAACAGGAAGTGATACAATACCGCAGTGAGAGCCAACCACCAGTAGAGGCAAGCAAGAAGATCTTGTGTGTATGGCTTCGATCATGGACAAACTGGGGAGAGTTGACACTTGCCATTTGGTATGATTATGTATTTTGGGTCAAGGATGACTGCTGCGAAAACAGAAAGTTCATAGGACTAATATTTTGGGAGAAATTAGCGATATAAGCGAACAACAGTGAACAATAGGCATTGTGCTGCAATACACCATGGGAGTTCAGGGTTTGGGGGTTTTAAATGTTGTTATTGTGGTTTATGTTAGTTTAACAGTGTTGTTAGTGTTATTGATTCATTGTGTTTTTAAAGTTCAATTGGTTTAATCAGTTAAGTGTCATGTTGCTGTTACCATGAGTGACAAGTGTAGTGCTTTTGATGTCTTCTGCTACCATCTCTCTTTGTGCGTGTGTAAAAATAGAAGCACCTGCTTACGGCAGAACACAGAAAAACAAAAAGCTCTGCAGGTGTATGTTGTTAATTCAATCCCAGACAAACGAGAGAGTTGACATTTGCGGTTTGGTATAATTATGTTTTGGGTCAAGGATGAATGCCGCCAAAACAGAATGTTGATGGGACTAATATTTTTGGAGAAGCTACGGATATTAGGTAACAACACTGAACAATGGACTTTGTTAACTACATTCTGGACTCACACGCCTTTCCAGCAGGGGGCAGTAAATTGTCTTTATTAAAAGCAAGAGTGCATATGTTCATGATTTTATTGAGTAAGTTCAATGTAAGTACATAATACGAGGGTAGGCTGAAAAGTTCTAAGGCTCACTATAATGTAGTTAATGCATTACTCCTTCATGGGGAACCTTAGAACTTTTCAGCCTACCCTCGTATAAAAGTAAATATGTTAAAAAAATACATGGATGACACATGAAAGTGAAAACTCTTATTTCTATTGTGGTCCATTTAAAAATCAAATGACAAAATGCAAGTAATAATAATAATAATAATAATAATGTGTATATGATAACAAGAATCTAAACAATTTATAAATACATTAAGACCATAAATTAACATTAAAAAATTACATAATTAGCAGGAAATAAAAGGGTTGTTGAGGTCTGACGTTCTGAAACATTCTGGTTTCACATGCCATTCCAACTCATTATACAAGCTTTGTTTAATTTATTACCACCCTTGAAAAATGTCAGCTACCTATTTTATAAACACTACCCAATCAAGCAACACGCTAGTAATAATAATAATGACAAAGTACCTTGAACATTTTTGAGTAAAAACAGTGATATGAAAAGTAATGTCTATATTTTTAAGCAAGGTAGCTTCATTCATATACAGTATATATCTGCATTTCGACCAGGAAAAAGACAGTAAATAAATATTTGCTATCATGCTATGTTCTGAATTGTTGAACATTAAAAAAAAGAAATCACTTTGAACATTGTAGGTTATAAAAAATTGTTCTGCTTTTTGCTGTTTACACCCCTATCACATAGGCCGATTGAGGCTGACTGGTGTCCGAATGACACATGCACCTACAGTCAGGAAGTGTCGAGGTGCAGTCTGAAGACAGATGGACTGCAGTCTCAGAGCAGTCTACATACAACCCCATTTCCAATGAAGTTGGGACGTTGTGTGAGATGTAAATAAAAAAACAATACAATGATTTGCAAATCCTCTTCAACCTATATTCAATTGAATACACCACAAAGACAAGATATTTAACATTCAAACTGATAAACTTTATTGTTTTTGTGCAAATATTTGCTCATTTTGAAATGGATGCCTGCAATGCATTTCAAAAAACCTTGGACAATGGTATGTTTACCACTGTGTTACATCACTTTTCCTTCTAACAACACTCAATAAGCATTTGGGAACTGAGGACACTAATTGTGAGTGTCATGACTGGGTATAAAAGGAGCATCCCCATAAGGCTGTTCACAAGCAAAGATGGGTTGAGGATCACCACTTTGTGAACAACTGCATGAGAAAATAGTCCAACAGTTTAAGAACAATGTTTGTCAATGTTCAATTGCAAGGAATTTAGGGATTCCATCACCTACAGTCCATAATATAATCAGAAGATTTAGAGAATCTGGAGAACTTTCTACACATACAGTAAGCAGCAAGGCCGAAAACCAACATTGAATGCCCGTGACCTTGGATCCCTCAGGTGGCACTGCATTAAAAACCGACATCATTGTGTAAAGGATCTTACCGCGTGGGCTCAGGAACACTTCAGAAAACCATTTTCAGTTAACACAGTTCATCACTACATCTACAAGTGCAAGTTAAAACTCTACCATGCAAAGCGAAAGCCATACATCAACAACATCCAGAAACGCCGCCGCCTTCTCTGGGCCTGAGCTCATTTAAAAAGTACAGACGCACGGTGTAAAAGTGTGCTGTGTTCTGATGAGTCCACATTTCAAATTGTTTTTGGAAATCATGGCTGTCGTGTCCTCCAGACAAGAGGAAAAAGACCATCCAGATGGTTACCAGCACAAAGTTCAAAAGCCAGCATCTGTGATGGTGTGGGGATTTTGGAGCAACACATGCTGCTTTTTTCAGGGATGTTCCTTCTAATTTCAACAAGACAGTGCCAAGCCACATTCTGCACGTGTTATAGAGGATGACATTTTTCAGGAATTCCCGTGGGTCACGTGATTCCTGCGGGATTCCCGTGGGATGGGAGTCAAAATTTTATCAATCCCGTGATTGGGATGGGATGGGAATAAAAATGAACGGGAGCGGGCAGGAGCAGGAATGCCAAAAATAGATGATGATTTTCATCTATTTAATGTCGCGCTCACACCGGGTGCGATCAGACGCTACAAATTCGCGGTGGTCGCGTGGCGACGGACGCGCCTCCTTCGCCCGGTGTGTCGGTCTGCTTTTACTGCGAAAATTCGCCCTGGTGCGTCATCAAATAGGAGGAGCTTCCATTCCGCTCGCCGGCTCCGGTTGTCAGTCAAGTTAACACGACGGACCTTGATCACACAGAGCGAGTTGTTGTGAAAAGCTCCCAATACAGGGAGTATCATTATTTGCTGCAGGAGCTGAGTCTGGATGACGGCTGCTTTCAGCGGTCCTTCCGCCTCTGCAGGACCCAGCTTGAGGACCAACTGTCCCGTTCACGCACGCACATGTAAACAATTAAAAAATAAAAATAAAAAAGAAACTCCGCTGCTTGCTGCAGCTCGCTCTTCCACGAAAAAACTCTGTCATAATTGTGTTTAGAAACCAGTCACCATTTGTTTTATTATACATCTGTGTAGTTAATAAGTATGGACGATTCGCTTGCGCGCGCACATAACATAAAAAAACCTCCGCTCCTGTTGCTGTGGTGCTGCTGCTCGCTCCAAAAACTCTGTCATAATTGTGAAATAAAGGACAAAAGAGACATAAGGTCCTGCTCACAGGCTGCTACCAGATACATGACATGTTCACACCTCTAGATTAAAGAGGAGATTAAAGATATAAAGATTATCCATGCAGTCGCTGTCCTGAGCGCACGCACTAGTGATGCAAACAGGTGGAGCTCAGCCGGCCCATGCGCTCCGTGTGCCGACAACAGTGGCTCAAAAATGCTTCGTCCACCACAACATAAGACATAATCTATGCAGGTGCCTTCCTGCGCACTCTGCGCTCTGGTAATCCAAACGGTCAGCACAGAGCTGTTGTTTAGTGTGCTCCATTAGCTGACGACACAGCCTCTCCGTGTACTCCATGTGCATATCACATCGCCGTTGTCTTGCTGCGTCTATGGACACGGTGCTGACAGTCCGTCATGTGAGGCAGACACATGTCCATCGTGCCGCCGCTGTGTCCAGCTCAGGTCAGTGTGCACGAGGGTTTGAGTGGATGAGTGAATCGGTGTATGAGTGGGTGACTGAGTGAGTGACAGCACTCGGTCGCAACCGTCCACCAGTCTATGTGCTTTATTTATGTTTCTGGTGCAGTCTGACAGCAGTCTGTATCTCTGTACTGTTGTCCGACAATGTTTGGGCTGCGGTTGTGCGGGTGTGTGGACTGGATCCGCCCACATTTCACGTGGCCATCTGGCGGTCCTACAAGGCTGTCGGACTGTGTCCTGACTGCGCCTCGAAGTTTGGGTTTTTTCCAGTTTCAGCTGATTCTGCATGATTCCTGCACATTCTTGCTATGTGTAATGAGGTTTAAATCTTCTGTCCATTTTTCACTCGCAGACTGAGTGCTATTGGTTTTGGGGAGCATGTGTCTTCGCAAACATGCAGATTTTCGTACCTGTTCAGTAGCAGAACAGAAACATGGTGACGTAGAAAACTCTGCCCCCTTTCCACGAGTGAACGCCGTCTGTGCTTGTAAATGCAAGTAAATGTCACATTTGTGGTGTCTGATGTGAAAGGCCCTTTAGAAGTGTTAAATTTCAACTCACTGCAGAGTTAATAATAACTCTATTTATGTTATGTTATGTGTTAACACCTTTAAGTACTGAAATAACACCGCATGGTGTAGACCCATATTGGCACTTTAAAAGTGTTGAGATTGAGTCTAAAAGTATTATTTTGGCTCTACTTAATTTGCTGTGTGACATGACCAGGCTGTCACACATGTAACACCCTGAGAAGTCTCTTTGAAGTCACTGCCTCACATTAATGTGTTCATTGTTCCAGTAATGATTTCCAGGATCTTCTTTGCTGATGAGTTGGTGTGTATTAATCCTGAGCACTGTATGGAAGTGTGCGGTTCCCCTGCTGGCTGCAGCAATCTGGCTTACCCACGGCTGGTCATGCATGTGATGCCGGTAGGTCTCCATGGAATGATGATGGCCGTGATGATGGCAGCTATAATGAGTGAACTGGACTCCATCTTCAACTCAGCGAGCACCATATTTACCCTGGACATTTATAAGATGCTCCGAAAGCAGGCTTCATCGAGGGAGCTGGTGATAGCTGGGAGACTGTTTGTGTTTTTAATGGTGGTCGTCAGCATCGCCTGGGTACCGGTTGTGATCACAATGCAGAAAGGGCAGATGTTCTACTATATCCAAGAAGTGACAGATTATTTGACTCCACCCATAGCAGCTCTCTTCTTGCTCGGTATTCTGTGGTGTCATTGCAATGAGACTGGAACTTTTTGGGGTGGGATGGTAGGGTTAACACTTGGGTTACTGCGTCTGAGTTTGTTTTTTTTTTACAAGGAACCCCACTGTGACCAGCCAGATGAGCGTCCATCTTTTATCAAAGATGTCCATTTTATGTATGTGGCAACCATTTTGTTTTGTTTGTCAGCTTTGTTGACTATAGTTGTGAGTCTCTGCACATCTCCACCCCAAAGAGACCAAATTAGGACCACAACTCTGTGGGGGTTAAAACAAAGAAAGAAACTAAAAGAGCAGGGAAAGGGAAAAGATGGAGAGGAAATGAAAACACTGACACCACTGACGCTTGCAGTAGGTGATGGAAACGACCAATCCAAAAAAGTCGAAGGCACAGAACAGAGTCCTCACCAAAATAATGCTTCTGTTATGAACAACACAGAAACCCAGCTACCAATCCAGAATTGCTGTCACTCACTAAATTCTGACCCTAAAATTGAAGACAAAGGTAAGATTTGGGGAGAGGACGGTGGTGAAGATGTGGAGGAGTGCAGTGGAGCTGTAGTGGGAGGTGACAAGTGCATGGTGGTTTTACAGTACGTTTGTGGAGTCCAGCAGAAACCATCCAAAACTCAAGCCCTTCCAGTCAAGGAATATGAGAGGGTTGTTGATGATATTCTTCATGAATCTCTGAGAACCCGAATCTTGCTTAACGTGGGCCTAGTCCTGATCTGCTCTGCTGGGGTTTTTCTCTTGATCTATTTCTCCTTGTAGATACTTATTCTGAGAAATGGATTATTCATCCTTCAAAATATTACACCTTTATTTTTAGGGGTTTTGGGAGGATATTGAAACTATGGTCTGAAAGGAGTAAAGAAATTAGTAATGAAACCAGAAAATATACACATTTATGAAGCTGAAATCAGAGAATTTGAACTTTGAAAAACATTTCTCAAAATGATGAATCGATGATGAAAATAACTGACAATTAATTGATTGATAATCACTGATTAATAGACAAATTACTATTAATTCAAACATTTTCAATGACAACAAGCATGTTGGATGCGTGGTTAGCACTGTTGCCTCACAGTAAGAACATTGTGGGATTGCTTCCCACCTGGTCCTTTCTGTGTGGAGTTTGGAAGTTCTCCACGTGTTCACATGGACTCCCTCCAGATGCTCCAGCTTCCTGCCTCTTCCAAAGACATGCAGGTTAGATGGATTGGAAACTTTAAATTGACCATGGGTGTGAGTGTGGATGTGTTTGTCTATCTACTGTATGAGGCAAGTAAGTATTTGATGCACTGTTGATTTTGCAAGTTTTCCCATCTGTTCTACTGTCTGGACCCAACCTACGTTTTTCTGTTTGTTATACTTTAGTCAGTTACTGAGTTCTGTCTTGGTTTTGTTTTGATGATCTCTTTTCTGTTTTTTCCCTTTGTTTTCCTAGTTTGTGTCTTGGTTCCTTTTGTGTGGGTATTTTATTAGGCCTTTGGTTTTGCTCATCTTTGTTTTAGGTATTTTATTTTCATCACTGTTGGTTTTGGGTAGTGTTACTGTCACATATCCTTGTTGCCTCTGCTTCTGTCTGTCACACTCCCTTTGTCACTGAACTCTCGTCTCGAGCACCAGTCTTTCTTCATCTCTTCTCATTCGTCCGCGCCCCCTTCCTGAACGTTCCCCACAGCTATGTCACATCATGTCATGATTACCCGCCGTGTATTTAAGCCGCATGTGTTTTGTCTGTCTCTGTTACTTCATTGTTCCTTGAATCTTCGTTACAGCCTTTCTGTCACAGACCTGTTTTGCCATGCCACGTTTGACCTTGCTCTGTTTATTTTTTTATTACGCTTTTGTCTTAGCCCATCGTATTTTGTCTCTCCGTGTTTTCAACTGTTCTTGTTTTTTGACCATGCTTCTGCCTCACCCCTGTCTGTAACCTCCACATCACTGAGTGTTAAACTGTGTTCTGAACCACTGCCTGATTACAATATAAAGCCTTTTGATTGCTCCTACGCCTGTGTCTGTGAGTCTGCAGTTGTGTCCATCCACCTTCTGAGCAAGGCCTCCTCGTTCCACAACACCAATGACCTTCTGAGCAACTTTCACTACTCTCTGCGGGGCCTTACGGTCCATGGCTGTGCAGCTGTCATGCCAGCTAGAGATGCAGATTGTTAGGACGTTCTCGACCATGCCCCTGTATTAAGTGGTGAGGATCTAAGGGGAAGGTGAGCTCCCCTTAGCCATCTGAGGAACTGCAGTTGCTGGTGGGCTTTCTCATGCAGGGAGGATGTGTGCCGGGTCCAAATCAAGTCACTAGAGATGTGAACCCCCAGGAACTTGGTGCTCTGGATGATCTCAACAGCTACAAATCAACAATGACCTCTTTTGTCTTGTTGACATTCAGGTCCAGGTTGTTATTGGTGCACCAGCCCACCAGATATTCTAGAATGTCTCTGCTCAAAGGTAACGGTAATAAACTCAGAACCTTGACAAAACCATAACTTCCCCTGGAGTCAACAGTTCGAAGGACACAACCACTTTGTGTTGCAAAGAACATTATTTTATCCATGTATGAAAGTTATAATTTTTTTTCATGTGCATAATTAAGCAAAACACTATTTGCATATATCCAATTTAACCTGACATGTTTCCTATGATAACTTGGTGTATGTTAAAAGTGATTCTTGAATTATTAATGCTTTGCCATGGTGAAATGTTTTCTTTTAATGAGTGGTTTGTTTTTAGAAGGTTCAGAAACCAATTATATTTTGTGTAGTTAAAAGTACCTAATAACAAAGTGTATGTCAATATATGTAATGTCTTTAAGTATTTGAAACTTCTCTAACTTTGCATCTGAAGTCTCTGAATCTCTGAGTGAAACTATACACCAAATGGGTGAGGCTTAGTGACATAGAGTCCACTTTAAAAGTTTCAGAACAAAGCCACTCACTCTCTTGTTCGCTCTTGTTTTCTCTTCTGTTTTTACTTTTACGTGTTTACATGTCCACCTGGCCCCACGTGCGTGTCCTGCCCTGCCTGACATGTGTCTTGTAAATGGTGCAACGCAGGACAGAAACACTATCATGTGGAACAAAGCTAATGCGGGTGGCGTGACATTCAGATCACCCGCTGCGCGTTATTTTCTGACGGCCCATTTCACCTGGTGTAGCCTGTTAATGTGTGCGCCATGTGCGCGCTCGCTGCAGCCCATTCCACAGCGATATATGATTTTATGTATGTCCATGTGAGGACAGCAAGCAGACGCACGTCAAAGTGGGCAATTGTTACTTCATGTCTGTCCAAACACAGTACGTCTTCCCCAGCCGTGACGTACAGACCCACAGATTTCCACAGCCACTCCTGTTGGTGGCCATACCCCCCTGTCAGTTCAGTGCACACACCAACATGTCACTGTGTCTGCTTGCAAAGCCACACTCATGGGGACACTTATACATATTTCACATCCAGCTAGACAGTGACTGTCTGCTGACTGTTGTCATGCTAATAGTGTGAATGACCACACATTTTCTAAGTGTCAAAGAAGCGGTGTTTGATGTTCGTGTGTGTCAGCTGGAATTTGGCCGACACCTGCTGCAAGAGGGTTTGATGGGCTCTCACAGCGCACACTCTGGCTTTCAGCTGCTGGTGTCCACAAATATTTGTAGCAACAGGTGTACGTGGTGTTGGAAGCAGCTACGATTTTACACGTATTGCATACGATTCCTGCTTCATGCACACTTCGACCACATTCTTACTATGTGTGAAGGGGCTCTAAGGCTTGTCAAGTTTTTTTCACTTTTATAGACAACTTCCTAGTAGTGGAGCAGACATGTGCAATATTTGAGGTGAATCGTGACTTTGACGATAAAAGCTTGAAATTTGGCACACAGTTAGAGCATGCCAAACAGATCATTGTTGGCTATAGGGGCATCACAGAGGTGGCCATTTTCCAAGATGGCTGCCACAAGTTGTTGTTTTATCAGTTGCTCAGGCTCCAGACCAGGGGTCGCCAACTTGTTCCAGAAAGGGCCAAGAGGGTGCAGGTTTTCTTTGCAGCCACTGACTCCACCAGGTGATTTAATCTCCTGGCTCTAGACTATCAAGGTTCTTGATTTTGGTGGCTAATTCTACATATTCAAGGATGAGGAATGCAGTAGTACTATTTACAACATGCTAGCACCTACGTAACAACATATGGTTAGCATTCAGGTAATTAAATAATTGTAAAACCATTAAAATATGTAATATTGATGATATTATACATGTTTTCGAACTGTGACTAATGAGAGTACAACACAGTACCTGTTGGGAAAGTGAAATGCACGGACCCATGCCAGGGGGTGTAAATGAACGGTCAATAGGAATTCAAAATAAATGACAATTTATTATGCAATTGTGCAACACAACCAAATATGCTTGAGTCAATCAATAACCAAAATGGTGACGCGTGGGCAGGCCCGAGGGTAGGAGACACCTATCCAGAGAAGAGCCGGGACCCACGAAGTTCCACCGCCAACGGAGGCCTGCAACACACCAGAGCCGCCAAGTCCTGATTTCCCCAGGTGGCCACCGCTCGTGGCTGTCAGACCTGGTACTGCTGGCAGGAGCAAAAACAGATTAAGGTGGGTGTGTGAACACCCAGCAAACAGTGAGCAACTCACAGAAATCCTCTTGGAGGAATAAATCCAGATACTCCCAGAGTGCAGAGGAAACTGGAGGACGTGCAGTGTCAATTGTTATACTTAGTAAGTCAGAAGTGAGGAGTGGAGACGCCAACTCCTCCAACTTCCACAAACTCGGCTACAAGCTGCAAGTATAAGTCACAACTGCAAAGACTTCAGTAACAATGAATGTGCATACGGCACAAAATGGCTGAGTTGGTTTACCTGCGTGGTAAGCTGATAACTCGGCAGAGTTATGGTGTCTCTCCCAGGCATTTATGGATGAGGTGATGAATGATGACAGACAGCTGACAACCAAACGCTGCACCTGGAGGATCCACATGGCCAGTGCACCCTCTGGAGCCCGAAAAATGCCAACAGGCAGGGCGCCCACTGGTGGTGGGCCAGCAGTACCTCCTCTTCGGCGGCCCGTCTTGTCGGGGTGCCTCCGGTAGAAATCCGCCAGGAGGGCGGGATCCAAAATGAAGTTCCTCTTCACCCAGGAGCGTTCTTCCGGGCCATAACCCTCCCAGTCTACCAGGTATTGATACCCCCGACCCCTCCGACATACATCTAGGAGATTTCTGATGGTCCACGCCGGTTCTCCATCAATGATGTGGGCAGGAGGCGGCGCCATTCCAGGGGTGCAGAGGTCCGATGTGTGGTATGGTTTGATTTTCGAGACGTGGAAAACCGGGTGTATCCGCAGTGAAGCCGGGAGCTGGAGCTTCACTGCGGCCGGGATGACGACCTTGAGGATCTTGTATGGTCCGATGTACCGGTCAGTCAACTTTGGGGAGTCCGTATGCAGAAGGATGTTCTTGGTCAATAGCCACACCTCCTGCCCAGGCTGATAAGCTGGGGCCGGGGCTCATCGGATGGACCTTAGCCCGCGTCCGGTCCTTCAGGAGAGCAGAGCGGGCTTTGTTCCACACCCGACGGCATCTCCTGAGGTGGGCCTGGACTGAGGGCACCTCGACCTCTCCCTCCACTGCCAGGAACAACGGGGGCTGGTACCCCAAACAGACCTTGAATGAGGAGAGGCCGGTGGATGACGAGACTTGACTGTTGTGAAAATACTCGATCCAGGCCAGATGTTGACTCCAGGCCATCGGGTGTGCAGAGGTGACACATCTAAGCGCTTGCTCCAGGTCCTGGTTGGCCCGCTCTGCTTGACCGTTGGTCTGAGGGTGGTACCCGGACGACAGGCTCACCGTGGCCCCCAGCTCCCTACAGAAACTCCTCCAGACCTGTGAGGAGAACTGAGGACCATAGTCTGAGACAATGTCCGTGGGGATACCATGCAGACGCACGACGTGATAGACCAGGAGGTCTGCAGTCTCCTGGGCAGTCGGGAGCTTCGGGAGGGCCATGAAGTGGGCTGCCTTGGAAAACCGGTTCACTATCATCAAGATTACTGTCTTCCCCTGGGACGCAGGGAGGCCCGTGACAAAATCTAGCCCGATGTGGGACCAGGGGCAATGAGGCACAGGCAATGGCTGGAGGAGCCCCTTCTCTGGTTGATGGGTTGCCTTGCCCCTGGCGCAGATGGTACAGGCCCGAACGTAGTCCCTGGTGTCGAAGTCGACTGATGCCTACCAGAACCACTGCCGGACCACTGCCACGGTTCTTCACACCCCTGGACGGCAGGAGAGCTTGGAACCATAGCAGAAGTCCAACACGGCAGTCCGAGCGTCTGGTGGGATGTACAGCCTGTTGGGAGGACCACCTCCGGGATCCAGGTGACGCGTCAGGGCCTCCTTGACCACTCCCTCCACGTCCCAAGTGAGGGCTGTGACGACAATGGATTCCGGAATGATGGCGTCTGGTGGGTCCAACAGCCTTGCTCCAACTTCCTCTTCATGCACCCGGGACAGGGCGTCAGACCGAATGTTTTTGGTCCCAGGGTGATAAGTGATCTTGAAGTTGAAGCGTCCGAAGAACAGTGACCATCGGGCTTGTCTGGGGTTCAGACGCTTAGCAGTCTGGATGTATTCCAGGTTTCAATGGTCAGTGAAAACCACAAATGGGACCACAGCTCCCTCCAACAGATGTCTCCACTCCTCAAGGGCCTCTTTCACTGCCAGGAGTTCCCGATTGAAGTAAGCACAGTGGTGGAGAACACTATTGGACTCCCTGCTCTGGGACAGCACGGCTCCTATCCCTGAGTCAGAGGCATCCACTTCAACAATAAACTGGTGGTTAGGATCGGGCTGCACCAGAACTGGTGCAGTTGAAAACCGGTGTTTCAACTCCCTAAACGCGGCTTCGCACCGATCCGACCAGGTGAAGGGGACTTTTGTGGAGGTCAGGGCTGTAAGGGGACCAACTACCTGACTATAGCCCTTAATGAACCTCGTGTAAAAATTGGCGAACCCTAGGAACTGTTGCAGCTTCCTATGATTTACCGGTTGGGGCCAATCTCTCACCGCTGCTACCTTAGCCGGATCGGGTGCGACGGAGTTGGAGGAGATGATAAACCCCAGGAAGGATAAAGAAGTGCGGTGGAACTCACATTTCTCGGCCTTCACAAACAGCCGGTTCTCCAATAACCACTGAAGGACCTGACATACATGCTTAACATGAGTCTCAGAGTCCGGGGAGAAGATGAGGGTGTCGCCTAGATATACGAAGACGAAATCCTGCAGAACGTCGCAGGGGCGTTGGTGAGGCTGAACGGCATGACCAGGTACTCAAAGTGACCTAAGGGGGTGTTAAATGCCAACTTCCACTCGTCTCCATTCCGTATCCAAACCAGATGGTAAGCATTTATAAGATCCAGTTTTGTGAAAATTTTGGCTCCATGCAGGGGCGTGAACACTGAATCCAATAGAGGTAACGGGTATCGGTTGCGAACCGTGATCTTGTTCAGCCCTCTATAATCAATGCATGGATGGAGACCGCCGTCCTTCTTGCCCACAAAAAAGAAACCTGCACCTAACGGGGATGAAGAATTACGGATTAGCCCGGCAGCTAATGAGTCCCGGATGTAGGTCTCCATTGATTCGCCTTCAGGACGTGAGAGGTTGTACAGTCTGCTGGACGGATACTCAGCGCCTGGAACCAAATCAATGGCACAATCATACGGTTGATGCGGGGGCAGGGTGAGTGCCAGATCCTTGCTGAAGACGTCAGCAAGGTCATGATACTCAGCCGGCACCTCCGTGAGATTGGGGGGGACTCTGACCTCCTCTTTAACTTCATCGCCGGGTGGCACCGAGGAGCTTAAACGCTCCCAGTTGCAGGTTTTGCTCCATTGAGCCACAACCCCAGACGGCCAATCAATCCGGGGATTGTGCTTAACCATCCATGAAAATCCCAAAATAATCCTGGAGGTAGAAGGTGTTACAAAGAACACAATCTCCTCCCTGTGATTTCCAGAGAAAACCAAAGTTAAAGGCTGTGTCTGGTGTGTAATTTCTGGTAGCAGGGTGCCATCTAGTGCCCACACCTTCAATGGTGAAGGAACAGCCACTAGAGGGAGCCCTACCTCCTTAGCCCATCTACTATCCTGAGAATGACAGCCACAACACTGCATTTAATCTATTGTTAGACTCGATTGGCTTTGCTCAAAATGTAAATGAGTCCACCCACCACTTTAATCATACCTTAGATCTTGTTCTGACTTATGGTATGGAAATGGACTTAACAGTATTCCCTGAAAACCCCCTTCTGTCTCATCATTTCTTAATAACATTTACATTTACTCTGATGGACTACCTAGCAGTGGGGAATAAGTTTCATTACAGTAGAAGTCTTTCAGAAAGCGCTGTAACTAGGTTTAAGGATATGATTCCTTCTTTATGTTCTCCAATGCCATATACCAACACAGGGCAGAGTAGCTACCTAAACTCTGTGAGTGAGATAGATTATCTCGTCAATAGTTTTATATCCTCATTGAGGACAACTTTGGATGCTGTAGCTCCTCTGAAAAAGAGAGCCTTAAATCAGAAGTGCCTGAGTCCGTGGTATAACTCACAAACTCGCAGCTTAAAGCAGATAACCCATAAGTTGGAGAGGAAATGGCGTCTCACTAATTTAGAAGATCTTCACTTATCCTGGAAAAAGAGTCTGTTGCTCTATAAAAAAAGCCCTCCGTAAAGCTAGGACATCTTACTACTCATCACTAATTGAAGAAAATAAGAACAACCCCATGTTTCTTTTCAGCACTGTAGCCAGGCTGACAAAGAGTCAGAGCTCTATTGAGCCGAGTATTCCTTTAACTTTAACTAGTAATGACTTCATGACTTTCTTTGCTAATAAAATTTTAACTATTAGAGAAAAAATTACTCATAACCATCCCAAAGACATATCGTTCTCTTTGGCTGCTTTCAGTGATGCCGGTATTTGGTTAGACTCTTTCTCTCCGATTGTTCTGTCTGAGTTATTTTCATTAGTTACTTCCTCCAAACCATCAACATGTTTATTAGACCCCATTCCTACCAGGCTGCTCAAGGAAGCCCTACCACTAATTAATGCTTCGATCTTAAATATGATCAATCTATCTTTATTAGTTGGCTATGTACCACAGGCTTTTAAGGTGGCAGTAATTAATCCATTACTTAAAAAGCCATCACTTGACCCAGCTATCTTAGCTAATTATAGGCCAATCTCCAACCTTCCTTTTCTCTCAAAAATTCTTGAAAGGGTAGTTGTAAAACAGCTAACTGATCATCTGCAGAGGAATGGTCTATTTGAAGAGTTTCAGTCAGGGTTTAGAATTCATCATAGTACAGAAACAGCATTAGTGAAGGTTACAAATGATCTTCTTATGGCCTCGGACAGTGGACTCATCTCTGTGCTTGTTCTGTTAGACCATTCACTTTATACATGCTTCCCTTAGGCAGTATTATTAGACGGTATTGCTTAAATTTTTATTGTTACGCAGATGATACCCAGCTTTATCTATCCATGAAGCCAGAGGACACACACCAATTAGCTAAACTGCAGGATTGTCTTACAGACATAAAGACATGGATGACCTCTAATTTCCTGCTTTTAAACTCAGATAAAACTGAAGTTATTGTACTTGGCCCCACAAATCTTAGAAACATGGTGTCTAACCAGATCCTTACTCTGGATGGCATTACCCTGACCTCTAGTAATACTGTGAGAAATCTTGGAGTCATTTTTGATCAGGATATGTCATTCAAAGCGCATATTAAACAAATATGTAGGACTGCTTTTTTGCATTTACGCAATATCTCTAAAATCAGAAAGGTCTTGTCTCAGAGTGATGCTGAAAAACTAATTCATGCATTTATTTCCTCTAGGCTGGACTATTGTAATTCATTATTATCAGGTTGTCCTAAAAGTTCCCTAAAAAGCCTTCAGTTAATTCAAAATGCTGCAGCTAGAGTACTGACGGGGACTAGAAGGAGAGAGCATATCTCACCCATATTGGCCTCTCTTCATTGGCTTCCTGTTAATTCTAGAATAGAATTTAAAATTCTTCTTCTTACTTATAAGGTTTTGAATAATCAGGTCCCATCTTATCTTAGGGACCTCGTAGTACCATATCACCCCAATAGAGCGCTTCGCTCTCAGACTGCAGGCTTACTTGTAGTTCCTAGGGTTTGTAAGAGTAGAATGGGAGGCAGAGCCTTCAGCTTTCAGGCTCCTCTCCTGTGGAACCAGCTCCCAATTCAGATCACGGAGACAGACACCCTCTCTACTTTTAAGATTAGGCTTAAAACTTTCCTTTTTGCTAAAGCTTATAGTTAGGGCTGGATCAGGTGACCCTGAACCATCCCTTAGTTATGCTGCTATAGACGTAGACTGCTGGGGGGTTCCCATGATGCACTGTTTCTTTCTCTTTTTGCTCTGTATGCACCACTCTGCATTTAATCATTAGTGATCGATCTCTGCTCCCCTCCACAGCATGTCTTTTTCCTGGTTCTCTCCCTCAGCCCCAACCAGTCCCAGCAGAAGACTGCCCCTCCCTGAGCCTGGTTCTGCTGGAGGTTTCTTCCTGTTAAAAGGGAGTTTTTCCTTCCCACTGTAGCCAAGTGCTTGCTCACAGGGGGTCGTTTTAACCGTTGGGGTTTTACATAATTATTGTATGGCCTTGCCTTACAATATAAAGCGCCTTGGGGCAACTGTTTGTTGTGATTTGGCGCTATATAAAAAAAAAATTGATTGATTGATTGATTGATCCTACGGCTGAGGTGAATGTTCTGCTCGGTTAATAAATTCAACCGAGCAGTGAGGTTGGTGAGAATGTGTTGCAGCTCACCCAACGCACCTCCTGGTGGAGCCAGCGCACCTTGCATCTCCATTGGCTGTTCAATTGGTGGTGAACGCCCCTCGAAGTCCATGACGTGGCCGAGTTATCCTGTTGGGAAAGTGAAATGCACGGACCCACGCCAGGGGGCATAAATGAACGGTCAATAGGAATTCAAAATAAATGATAATTTATTATGCAAATGTGCAACACAACCAAATATGCTTGAGTCAATCAATAACCAAAATGGTGACGCGTGGGAGGCCTGTGGGTAGGAGACACCTATCCAGAGAAGAGCCGGGACCCACGAAGTTCCACTGCCAACGGAGGCCTGTAACACACCAGAGCCGCCAAGTCCTGATTTCCCCAGGTGGCCACCGCTCGTGGCTGTCAGACCCGGTACTGCTGGCAGGAGCAAAAACAGGTTAGGGTGGGTGTGTGAACACCCAGCAAACAGTCAGCAACTCACAGAAATCCTCTTGGAGGAATAAATCCAGATACTCCCAGAGTGCAGAGAAAAAACGGGAGGACGTGCAGTGTCAAATGTTATACTTAGTACGTCAGAAGTGAGGAGGGGAGACGCCAACTCCTCCAACTTCCACAAACTCGGCTACAAGCTGCAAGTATAAGTCACAACTGCAAAGACTTCAGTAACAATGAATGTGCGTACGGTACAAAACGGCTGACTTGGTTTACCTGCGTGGTAAGCTGATAACTCGGCAGAGTTATGGTGTCTCTCCCAGGCTTTTATGGATGAGGTGATGAATGATGACAGACAGCTGACAGCCAAACGGTGCACCTGGAGGATCCACATGGCCACTGCGCCCTCTGGAGCCCGAAAAATGCCAACAGGAAGGGCGCCCACTTGTGGTGGGCCAGCAGTACTCCTCTTCGGCAGCCCACACAACAGTACCCTACTTCTCAATGTTTCATTAATTGCTGTTTACAAGAATTATCCAGTAGAGGGAGCTCTAAAAATAGTCTGACTTGCAGCAGCTTTTGGTCATCCACTATTCTCTGCAGTAAGACTTGTTGGTGCAGATTTGATTGCTGCAAGAAATGTATCAGCAATTTTTCTCAATACTCATCAATGAACATGTGAAAGTTTTTGATTAAATGCATTTATACAAGCACTATGTTTATTAATCCTCATTATTAAGCAAGCTAGCTAATATATTTGGCTAACATCAGTAATCTAGCTGAGTAGCAAGCATTTATGAAGGGGCTGTAAGTACATACGCAGCATATTTCAAACTGATTTGCAAATGTTATTTCATTGGTCAAAACATCGGTATTCACTTGGTTTGGGTCTGATGCTGATCTCAACTTTTGGGACTAATCTGTATGTACATATGCTTTCATACAAATGCACCTTACCTGGCCTGTTGCAGCTAAAGGTTCCCTGACACTTGCACGACTTTAAGCCGTGCGCTTGCACGCACTTCGTTGTGATGATCCCACCCGCTGTGTTCCCAGCTGGACGCCGTGCTTTCTTCCGCTGAATGCTGCGCTTTAGTAAAATAATTCTTTTGTGGTGAATTAATCATTTTCTGTCAGAATTGGTGTTGAAAACACCTCTAATTGCTTCCGTAATCACAGAAGAGTGCAGCTGGACCTTTTTTTCTCTCTCTCACTCTGGTCCACTCCATGAGGTGGAGAACGTATTGGAACCATCAAAAAGGTATTTGTAATATTTATATTGTAATGGCTTGGTAAAACAGTTGCATGTTCTTTCCTTCTTATGAGTAGGTGTAAAATTATGTTTATGATAGATTTAACATCTCGTTATAACCGTTCAAACAAGCTGCACTCTGATGTGGTGTGTTGAAGCAATCACTCTCACGCAGAGTTTTTTCATTGTCTGTGTAATGTTCACATGAACTTCACGTTATTAATGCGTGATGGAGATTTTGAACATTTCAAAATTTTCTTTGCGCACTTGCACAAAGCCACGCACAGTTTACAACGGTTTACAATGAGTTTACTCTCCTGCATGGCAGAGTGCATGCAAGTGTTAGGGGCCTTAACTGTACTCTTCCATGTGACTGTGCTGGCAGCTTCCTGGCGTTTCAGCTGATGCTGGATTGGTGGTGCTAGAACTAGTATGTACTGTTCTTTAAGTAGCATAGTGAATTGTGAGACAATGGCCAAACTATTCAAGTTAGTTGACCCTACTGAGCCTGGAATGTCACATACACAGTGCCTGACCACAGACTGGAATAAATGTGTTCTGTGTCAGGAAGACAGAGATGAGATACTGAAATGTCAAGGTAATTCAACATGTTGCAGAGATGGGGAAGGATACAAGACCATAGCTGAACTTCTTGGATCACCAGAATCTATCAGGGCCTATCGAGAACTCCTCTGCTGTGGATGCAAGAAAGGAATGCAGTGGAAAGTGTAAATGTTTCAAGGCAGAGCTTAAGTGCACTGCACTTTCAAATCAAATCAAATCAAATCAATTTTATTTATATAGCGCCAAATCACAACAAACAGTTGCCCCAAGGCGCTTTATATTGTAAGGCAAAAGCCATACAATAATTACAGAAAAACCCCAACGGTCAAAACGACCCCCTATGAGCAAGCACTTGGCGACAGTGGGAAGGAAAACTCCCTTTTAACAGGAAGAAACCTCCAGCAGAACCAGGCTCAGGGAGGGGCAGTCTTCTGCTGGGACTGGTTGGGGCTGAGGGGAGAGAATCAGGAAAAAGACATGCTGTGGAAGAGAGCAGAGATTAATCACCAATGATTAAAAGCAGAGTGGTGCATACAGAGCAAAAAGAGGTGAATAAAAAGAAACACTGGGTGCATCATGGGAAACCCCCAGCAGTCTAAGTCTATAGCAGCATAACTAAGGGATGGTTCAGAGCACCTGATCCAACCCTAACTATAAGCTTTTTCAAAAAGGAAAGTTTTAAGCTTAATCTTAAAAGTAGAGAGGGTGTCTGTCTCCCTAATCCGAATTGGGAGCTGGTTCCACAGGAGAGGAGCCTGAAAGCTGAGGGCTCTGCCTCCCATTCTACTCTTACAAACCCTAGGAACTACAAGTAAGCCTGCAGTCTGAGAGCGAAGCGCTCTATTGGGGTGATATGGTACTATGAGGTCCCTAAGATAAGATGGGACATGATTATTCAAAACCTTATAAGTAAGAAGAAGAATTTTAAATTCTATTCTGGAATTAACAGGAAGCCAATGAAGAGAAGCCAATATGGGTGAAATATGCTCTCTCCTTCTAGTCCCTGTCTGTACTCTAGCTGCAGCATTTTGAATTAACTGAAGGCTTTTCAGGGAACTTTTAGGACAACCTGATAATAATGAATTACAATAGTCCAGCCTAGAAGAAATAAATGCATGAATTAGCTTTTCAGCATCACTCTGAGACAAGACATTTCTACTTTTAGAGATATTGCACAAATGCAAAAAAGTAGTCCTACATATTTGCTTAATATGCGCATTGAAGGACATATCCTGATCAAAAATGACTCCAAGATTTCTCACAGTATTGCTGGAGGTCAGGGTAATGCCATCCAGAGTAAAGATCTGGTTAGACACCATGTTTCTAAGATTTGTGGGGCCAAGTACAATAACTTCAGTTTTATCTGAATTTAAAAGCAGAAAATTAGAGGTCATCCATGTCTTTATGTCTGTAAGACATTCCTGCAGTTTAACTAATTGGTGTGTGTCCTCTGGCTTCAAGGATAGATAAAGCTGGGTATCATCTGCATAACAATGAAAATTTAAGCAATGCTTTCTAATAATACTGCCTAAGGGAAGCATGTATAAAGTGAATAAAATCTGTCCTAGCACAGAACCTTGTGGAACTCCATAATTAACCTTAGTCCGAGAAGAGACTCCCCATTTACATGAACAAATTGTAATCTATTAGATAAATGTGATTCAAACCACTGCAGCGCAGTGCCTTTAATACCTATGGCATGCTCTAATCTCTGTAATAAAATTTTATGGCCAACAGTATCAAAAGCTGCACTGAGGTCTAACAGGACAAGCACAGAGATGAGTCGACTGTCTGAGGCCATAAGAAGATCATTTGTAACATTCACTAATGCTGTTTCTGTACTATGATGAATTCAGAAACCTGACTGAAACTCTTCAAATAGGCCATTCCTCTGCAGATGATCAGTTAGCTGTTTTACAACTACCCTTTCAAGAATTTTTGAGAGAAAAAGAAGGTTGGAGATTGGCCTATAATTAGCTAAGATAGCTGGGTCAAGTGATGGCTTTTTAAGTAATGGTTTAATTACTGCCACCTTAAAAGCCTGTGGTACATAGCCAACTAATAAAGATAGATTGATCATATTTAAGATCGAAGCATTAAATAATGGTAGGGCTTCCTTGAGCAGCCTGGTAGGAATGGGGTCCAATAGACATGTTGATGGTTTGGATGAAGTAACTAATGAAAATAACTCAGACAGAACAATCTGAGAGAAAGAGTCTAACCAAATACTGGAATCACTGAAGCCTGTGGTACATAGTAGCTGGGTCAAGTGATGGCTTTTTAAGTAATGGTTTAATTACTGCTACCTTAAAAGCCTGTGGTACATAGCCAACTAATAAAGATAGATTGATCATATTTAAGATCGAAGCATTAAAATTTTATTTGCAAAGAAAGTCATGAAGTCATTACTAGTTAAAGTTAAAGGAATACTCGGCTCAATAGAGCTCTGACTCTTTGTCAGCCTGGCTACAGTGCTGAAAAGAAACCTGGGGTTGTTTTTATTTTCTTCAATTAGTGATGAATAGTAAGATGTCCTAGCTTTACGGAGGGCTTTTTTATAGAGCAACAGACTCTTTTTCCAGGCTAAATGAAGATCTTCTAAATTAGTGAGACGCCATTTCCTCTCCAGCTTATGGGTTATCTGCTTTAAGCTGCGAGTTTGTGGGTTATACCATGGAGTCAGGCACTTCTGATTTAAGGCTCTCTTTTTCAGAGGAGCTACAGCATCCAAAGTTGTGCTCAATGAGGATGTAAAGCTATTGACGAGATAATCTATCTCACTCAGAGTTTAGGTAGCTATTCTGCACTGTGTTGGTATATGGCATTGAGGAACATAACAAAGAAGGAATCATATCCTTAAACCTAGTTACAGCACTTTCAGAAAGACTTCTACTGTAATGAAACTTATCACCCACTGCTGGGTAGTCCATTAAAGTAAATGTAAATGTTATTAAGAAATGATCAGACAAAAAGGGGTTTTCAGGGAATACTGTTAATCTTCAATTTCTATGCCATATGTCAGAACAAGATCTAAAGTGTGGCTGAGGTGGTGGATGGGCTCATTTACATTTTGAGCGAAGCCAACTGAGTCTAATAATAGATTAAATGTAGTGTTGAGGCTGTCATTCTTAGCGTCTATGTGGATGTTAAAATCGCCCACTATAATTATCTTATCTGAGCTAAGCACTAAGTCAGACAAAATGTTGTGTGGGCCGCCAGAAGAAGAGGTACTGCTGGCCCACCACCAGAGGGCGCCCTGCCTGAAGTGCGGGCTTCAGGCACGAGAGGGCACTGCCGCCATGGACACAGCCGGGGGTGACAGCTGTCGCTCATTACCTCTTGACAGCTGTCACCCATCTACTCAACATCATCTCACTCCATAAAGACCAGACGTCATCTCCACCTCATTGCCGAGATATCATACTTCATAGGAGGTAATATCATCAGCCTTTTGTAAATCTGTTTATTGTGAGTGTTTGCAGGAGAACCGGTCATTTTTGAGGAGGCTGTGCAAGACGGCGCTCCTTTTCAGCTGAGACCGCTGCAAGTATTGAGTGAGAGGTGGAGGTGGCATTCCCACCGTTGTTGTTACTGGGTGTACACACACCCACACTTGACTGTCTTTGTTCTTCGCCAGCAGTACCAGATCCGACAGTCGGGGACGGTGATCACCTGGGAATTCGGGACTTGGCGGCTCCAGTATTCACCAGGTTCTGGGGCGGCGGAAATCGTGTGGTTCCGGCTCTCCTCAGGACAGACGTCTTCTATCCTCGAGCCTGCCCACACGTCACCTTTGTGTATTGACTGTTGTGATATTCTGAGATTGTCTGTATGTTCGTTGTGCACATTCACAACATTAAATTGTTACTTTTTGGCTCATCTATTGACCGTTCATTTCCGCCCCCTGTTGTGGGTCCGTGTCACTACACTTTCCCAACAGGATATCTCGGCCAGCGTCATGGACTCCGAGGAGCGTCACCCGGCTGTTGAACGACCAATGGGAGAGCAGGGAGCGCAGGCGTCTGCAGGAGACGTGATTGGTGAGCTGCAGCACATTCTCACCGCCTTTACGGCTCGGTTGGATCAAATGACTGAGCAAAACATCCTCCTGAACTGCAGGGTGGAGGCTCTCTCCGCACAGATGGCGGCGAGCGCTCAGGGCGCTGCTGCAGCTCGTCCTCCTGCCGACCCTGTGCAGAATATGAACATTCCAGTGGTGGTTCAACAACCCCTCCCACCATCCCCTGAAGCATACATAAGCCCTCCTGAGCCGTACGGAGGTTGTGTGGAGACGTGCGCGGACTTTCTTATGCAGTGTTCGCTCGTCTTCGCACAACGTCCCGTCATGTACGCGTCAGATACTAGTAAAATAGCTTATGTGATTGCTCTGCTTCAGGGTAAAGCACGCGCCTGGGCTACGGCGCTCTGGGAACAGAACTCACGGTTGTTATCAGCATACACTGGGTTTGTGGGGGAGTGCAGAACAGTGTTTGATCACCCTAACAGAGGAGAGACCGCTTCAACCGTGCTGCTGTCAATGAGACAGGGACGCGAGAGCGCAGCCGCTTATGCAGTCAACTTCCGCATCGCGGCTGCGAGGTCCGGCTGGAATAACGTTGCGCTCCGCGCGGCCTTCGTAAACGGACTGTCGTTGGTTCTGAAGGAGCAGCTGGTAGCTAAGGAGGAACCGCGGGATTTAGATGGGCTTATCGATGTCGTTATACGGTTAGACAATCTGTTGGAGGAATGCCGTCGGGAGCGAGGCGAAGGACGTGACCGGATACGCGCCGCCCCTCTCCCTTCCGGGTTCGATAAGGCGCCGCCCTCCCCACGCTCCACAGCCGCAGCGCTTTGTGGGGCAACAGCTCCCCCTGCTGACGTTGTTAGGGAAACGCACAGGGCCAAAATGGGGAGGCTGATCCGTGGAGAGTGTTTTCTCTGCAGCTCAACTGAGCACACACAGAGAAACTGCCCCAAACGGCCAAAACGACAACAACCGCCCTTAGAGACTGGGCTAAGGAGGGGTCAAACCATTCAAGTGAGACACACACAAATTGCCACACGACTCCCAGTCACAATCCGGAGCGGGGATTTAACCCTTCAAGCCCGAGCACTGGTGGACACGGGGTCAGAAGGGAATCTGCTAGACAGCAGATGGGCAAGGGAGGTAGGGCTCCCTCTGGTGGCGCTTCCTTCGCCATTGCAGGTGCGGGCACTAGATGGCACCCTCCTCCCTTTACTCACACACAAGACACAACCAGTAACTCTGGTGGTGTCTGGAAACCACCGGGAGGAGATTGAGTTTTTTGTAACTCCTTCTACCTCCCGTGTGATTTTGGGCATCCCATGGATGTTGAAGCACAATCCCTGGATTGATTGGCCGTCTGGGGTGGTGGTTCAGTGGAGCGAAACCTGCCATCGGGGGTGTTTAGGATCCTCGGTTCCTCCTGGTTCACAGGCTAAGGAGGAGGTCAAAGTCCCTCCCAATCTGACGGCAGTGCCGGTTGAGTACCACGATCTTGCTGACGTCTTCAACAAGGATCTGGCACTCACCCTTCCCCCGCACCGTCCGTACGATTGTGCCATTGATTTGGTTCCAGGCGCTGAGTTCCCGTCCAGCAGGCTGTACAACCTCTCACGACCTGAGCGCGAATCAATGGAGACCTACATCCGGGACTCATTAGCTGCGGGGCTGATCCGGAACTCCACCTCCCCGATGGGGGCAGGTTTCTTTTTTGTGGGCAAGAAAGATGGCGGACTTCGTCCATGTATTGATTACAGGGGGCTGAATGAGATTACGGTTCGCAACCGATACCCGTTGCCATTGTTAGATTCCGTGTTCACCCCCCCTGCATGGAGCCAAAATCTTTACTAAGCTGGATCTTAGGAATGCATATCACCTGGTTCGGATCCGGAAGGGAGACGAATGGAAGACGGCATTTAACACCCCGTTAGGTCACTTTGAGTACCTGGTCATGCCGTTCGGCCTCACCAACGCCCCCGCGACGTTCCAAGCCTTGGTTAACGACGTCTTGCGGGACTTCCTGCACCGATTCGTCTTCGTATATCTGGACGATATTCTCATCTTTTCTCTGGATCCTGAGACCCATGTACAGCATGTACGTCAGGTCCTGCAGCGGTTGTTAGAGAACCGACTGTTTGTGAAGGGCGAGAAGTGCGAGTTTCACCGCGCGTCTTTGTCCTTCCTGGGGTTTATAATCTCCTCCAACTCCGTCGCCCCTGATCCGGCCAAGGTTGCGGCGGTGAGAGATTGGCCCCAACCAACAAGCCGTAGGAAGCTGCAACAGTTCCTCGGCTTTGCTAATTTCGATAGGAGGTTCATTAATGGCTACAGTCAGGTAGTTAGCCCCCTGACCGCCCTGACCTCTCCAAAAGTCCCCTTCACCTGGTCGGATCGGTGCGAAGCCGCGTTCAAGGAGTTGAAACGACGGTTCTCTACTGCGCCAGTTTTGGTGCAGCCCGACCCTAGCCGCCAGTTCATGGTTGAAGTGGACGCCTCTGACTCAGGGATAGGAGCCGTGCTGTCCCAGAGCGGAGAGACCGATAAGGTTCTTCACCCGTGTGCCTACTTTTCCCGCAGGTTGACCCCGGCTGAACGGAACTATGACGTCGGCAATCGAGAACTCCTTGCGGTGAAAGAGGCTCTTGAGGAGTGGAGACACCTGTTGGAGGGAGCGTCTGTGCCATTCACGGTTTTCACTGACCATCGGAACCTGGAGTATATCAGGACCGCCAAGCGGCTGAACCCCAGACAAGCCCGCTGGTCACTGTTCTTCGGGCGTTTCGACTTCCGGATCACCTATCGCCCCGGGACTAAGAACCAGAGATCGGATGCCTTGTCCCGGGTACACGAAGACGAAGTCAAAACAGAGCTGTCGGATCCACCGGAGCCCATCATTCCGGAGTCCACTATCGTGGCCACCCTCACCTGGGACGTGGAGAAGACCATCCGGGAGGCCCTGGCACGGAGCCCGGACCCTGGAACCGGTCCGAAGGACCGTCAGTACGTCCCACCAGAGGCCAGAGCTGCAGTCTTGGACTTCTGTCACGGTTCCAAGCTCTCCTGTCATCCAGGGGTGCGAAGGACCGTGGCAGTTGTCCGGCAGCGCTTCTGGTGGGCGTCTATGGAGGCCGACGTCCGGGAATATATTCAGGCCTGCACCACCTGTGCCAGGGGCAAGGCAGTACATAAGAAGGCCCAAGGACTCCTCCAGCCGCTGCCGGTGCCTCATCGCCCCTGGTCCCACATCGGCCTGGATTTCGTCACGGGCCTCCCGCCGTCCCAGGGCAACACCACCATCTTCACAATAGTGGACCGATTCTCCAAGGCGGCCCACTTCGTGGCCCTCCCGAAGCTCCCAACAGCCCAGGAGACAGCAGACCTCCTGGTCCACCACGTCTTCCGTCTGCATGGGATACCCTCCGACATCGTCTCTGATTGTGGTCCCCAGTTCTCCTCACACATCTGGAGGAGCTTCTGCAGGGAACTGGGGGCCACCGTGAGCCTCTCGTCCGGGTACCATCCACAGACGAACGGACAGGCAGAGCGGGTCAACCAGGACTTGGAACAGACCCTCCGCTGCGTCACATCCGCGCACCCGACGGCCTGGAGTAACCATCTGGCCTGGATCGAGTATGCGCATAACAGCCAGGTGTCTTCTGCCACCGGCCTCTCCCCATTTGGTGTGTGTTTGGGGTATCAGCCCCCGTTGTTTCCCGTGGTGGAGGGAGAGGTCGGTGTGCCCTCGGTCCAGGCCCACCTGCGGAAGTGCCGTCGTGTGTGGCGCTCCGCCCGTTCTGCCTTGTTGAAGGCCCGGACGAAGGCGAAGACCCATGCAGACCACCGGCGATCCCCGGCCCCTGCTTACCAGCCCGGGCAGGAGGTGTGGCTTTCCACGAAGGACATCCCCCTCCAGGTGGACTCCCCAAAACTTCAGGACCGGTACATTGGCCCCTTCAGGATCCTCAAAGTCCTCAGTCCTGCCGCAGTGAAGCTCCAACTCCCGGCTTCACTGCGGATCCATCCGGTTTTCCACGTGTCCCGCATCAAACCTCACCACACCTCACCCCTCTGTGCTCCCGGACCGGCGCCGCCTCCTGCTCGGATCATCGACGGGGAGCCGGCTTGGACGGTGCGCCGGCTCCTGGACGTCCGTCGGATGGGTCAGGGGTTCCAGTACTTGGTGGACTGGGAGGGGTATGGACCCGAAGAACGCTCCTGGGTGAAGAGGAGCTTCATCCTGGATCCGGCCCTCCTGGCCGACTTCTACCGCCGACACCCCGACAAAGGGGTGAGGGGGGGGTCCTGTTGTGTGGGCCGCCAGAAGAGGAGGTACTGCTGGCCCACCACCAGAGGGCGCCCTGCCTGAAGTGCGGGCTTCAGGCACGAGAGGGCACTGCCGCCATGGACACAGCCGGGGGTGACAGCTGTCGCTCATTACCTCTTGACAGCTGTCACCCATCTACGCAACATCATCTCACTCCATAAAGACCAGACGTCATCTCCACCTCATTGCCGAGATATCATACTTCATAGGAGGTAATATCATCAGCCTTTTGTAAATCTGTTTATTGTGAGTGTTTGCAGGAGAACCGGTCGTTTTTGAGGACGCTGTGCAAGACGGCGCTCCTTTTCAGCTGAGACCGCTGCAAGTATTGAGTGAGAGGTGGAGGTGGCATTCCCACCGTTGTTGTTACTGGGTGTACACACACCCACACTTGACTGTCTTTGTTCTTCACCAGCAGTACCAGATCCGACAGTCGGGGACGGTGATCACCTGGGAATTCGGGACTTGGCGGCTCCAGTATTCAACAGGTTCTGGGGCGGCGGAAATCGTGTGGTTCCGGCTCTCCTCAGGACAGACGTCTTCTATCCTCGAGCCTGCCCACACGTCACCTTTGTGTATTGACTGTTGTGATATTCTGAGATTGTCTGTATGTTCGTTGTGCACATTCACAACATTAAATTGTTACTTTTTGGCTCATCTATTGACCGTTCATTTGCGCCCCCTGTTGTGGGTCCGTGTCACTACACTTTCCCAACACAAAAGGTCCGAAAATTCACAGAGAAACTCACAGTAACGACCAGGTGGACGATAGATAATAACAAATAAAACTGGTTTTTGGGACTTCCAATTTGGATGGACAAGACTAAGAGTCAAGCTTTCAAATGAATTAAAGCTCTGTCTGGGTCTTTGATTAATTAATAAGCTGGAGTGGAAGATTGCTGCTACTCCTCCTCCTCGACCCGTGCTTCGAGCATTTTGACAGTTAGTGTGACTCGGGGGTGTTGACTCATTTAAACTAACATATTCATCCTGCTGTAACCAGGTTTCTGTAAGGCAGAATAAATCAATATGTTGATCAATTATTATATCATTTACTAACAGGGATTTAGAAGAGAGAGACCTAATGTTTAATAGACCACATTTAACTGTTTTAGTCTGTGGTGCAGTTGAAGGGGCTATATTATTTTTTCTTTTTGAAGTTTTATGCTTAAATAGATTTTTGCTGGTTATTGGTGGTCTGGGAGCAGGCACCGTCTCTACGGGGATGGGGTAATGAGGGGATGGCAGGGGGAGAGAAGTTGCAGAGAGGTGTATAAGACTACAACTCTGCTTCCTGGTCCCAACCCTGGATAGTCACGATTTGGAGGGTTTAATAAAATTGGCCAGATTTCTAGAGATGTGAACGGGTTGGTGGTGTACAGGGGGCTTCTGTTTAGAACTATGCTTCTTCCTCACAGTCACCCAGCCGGCCTGCTTTCCCGGCTGCTCGGGATCTTCTGGGGGACAGCTAACGGCGGCTAAGCTAGCTTGGTCCGCACCAACTACAGGGACCTGGCTAGCTGTAGGATTTTCCAAGGTGCGGAGCCGAGTCTCCAATTCGCCCAGCCTGGCCTCCAAAGCTACAAACAAGCTACACTTATTACAAGTACCGTTACTGCTAAAGGAGGCCGAGGAATAACTAAATATTTCACACCCAGCGCAGAAAAGTGCGGGAGAGACAGGAGAAGCCGCCATGCTAAACCGGCTAAGAGCTAATAGCTGCGCCATGCTAGCGGATTCCTAAAAACACACAAAGTGAAGAATATGAAAATAATTTAGAGGTGATTCAGCAGAGAGGGTGCTTTAGTTAAGGCACGTGAAGATTACACTGTGAAATAAATCGTTATGTAATTATCTAGATCAATCTAACTATGCAGATTAAACAGCTAACAGATACAGCAAAACACCGCTGTGCTCCGGAACAGGAAGTGATACAATAACGCAGTGAGAGCCAACCAACAGTAGAGTGCAGTGCAATCCCACTTTGCCACTGTGGTGACTCATGTTTTCAGAACATTGCATTTAACTATAACTGTAACCTCTTTTTGTTGTCACTATGCTACTGCAGTTGTGTTTTCAGAGCTAGCATTGCATTTCAGCATTCATTGTAACTGTGTGACCTCTTTTTTTGTTGTCATTAAAAACAAACAAACAAGAAACCCATATTTGATTTCAATGATTTATGCTTTTATGAATGCTATTAAAGATGCACTAATCCTAAATCAAACATTTGACCTAATGGTGGTGATAAAGGGAAGGTTCTAGGGTGACCAAAGTCAAAAGACTTCATCCTCAGGGGGCCATGAATGTTTCCAGATAATTTGAAAAGAATCGCATGAATGCTCTTGGAGTTAGTTAACGCGCTAATGTGAAAACTGCAGTGGTGGACATGGTGGCAGTCCACGTAAAACCATAATATCCCTCCCTGACTCATCGTTTGGGGATATAAATAGTACCACTGCATTCCTCATCCTTAAAAATGTAGGATTAGGCACCAGGATCAAGATCCTTGGTGGTCTCGAGCTTGAGCTGCTAATAAAACAAAAATTCCTGATGCTCATCTTGGAAAATGGCTGCCTCTGCAATGCCCCATAGCTAAAAATTATCTTTAGGGTATACTCGAACACTGTGCCAAATTTCATGCTTTTATCATCAAAATCACGATTCATCCACATATTTGCTCCACTATTAGTGCCGCTTTTCAGAATGAGAGTGAATTTACAGAAAAGTGTCTTTCCCTTTTTCCTGTAACCTTACAAAGTCACTTGATATTAAGATATGTTGATATTATCACTTGTGGATAATTTTACCTCGAATAATAAGGGCACCACCTATGACTGGATGATATTATAGCAAGGTTATAATATCAATGATTTTAGGGTCAGTCAATAGGAAATATTAAATCAGTCTCCAATCTTCCGGTCGGAAGTTCTACAGGTCAAGGTCTGTCTCCTCTGTAAAAACCATACAATCACAGACACTGTATACGTTTAAACATTTATTTAACTCATTCAGGGGTTGAATAACAGGACATATCACAGTAATGCAATTTTATGATAATGAAGTTCAAGGAACAATTATTATATGACGTTTATGTAATATGGTTTAGTTGCAGTAGTTTAAGAATGAATTACGACCCAGTCAGCAGGGAATTTACTTTGGCATTTATTAATGTGAGATATTGTTGATGGCAGGGAATAGAAGTAAATAAAACCATTCCGCTTAGATTCTGACAGAAAACCCAGGTCTTATTTGATGCGCAGTGTAGGTAGTTTCTGTGAGTTCAGATGCTGGGAGCCCTCTCGTCTCCAGTCGATGAATCGTCCATCTGCACAGCTGACTTGGAGGACCTTGACAAGGGACTCTGCCGGTCACCGCGCCCGGTTTCGTTGGTTACCAGGGGCGATTTATGTTGTTACACTGTGACTTTTGACAGCGTTTCAAATCACTGTGCAGCTCTGGCTGACCTGGATGTATATATCTCTGCAGCGCTTGCCGTCTGGGATCATCAAAATAAAGGTTTGAGTGTCTTTATTTTCTATTCGCCAAAAACACAAATTCGTCTTTTGTCATCATCTTTGGAAGCTAGGTCAAATCAAAACTCGATACAACAATGGTTGCCTTTGTAAGAAAAATGTTCATGAGATAAATTTGGAGTTTAAGAAGAAAAAGGTTTTAACTTGAAAAATCATCAAAGGAAGTTACTTGCGCCAGCACGTTTAACTTCACAATAAGTTTGGGTAAAAGTTATCTGGAGAAGGAAAGTTAAAAGTGATTTCTTGTTGCATGCACAGACAAGAAATCAATTCAAACAACACGTGGTTGCAAGAACAACGGGTCATAAAAAAATGGGATGGCGGAGGCAAGCATCTCAAGACCCAAGAAAAGAGAAAAGATTCAGGAGGAAGAGTCAGTGCAAGAGACCAACTGTCCCGGGGGCGCATGCTTATCAAGGGTTAAAAGCTCCACTCCCAAGAATTCTGGGTACTTGTAGTTTTTTCTGTGTTTCTTTGTCTACTTTTATAATAAATCAGTGTCCACTTCTTAAATTCCCGCAAAAAAACCAAGCAAGTCCTGTATCACAAAACTCTAGTAAACAATTTCCTTTGAAATAGCACACATCCACAATCATATGAAAAAGCACACATTCGATAAACTTTCTGCAATCTATGATCACAACAAAAGGCACAGGATATATAAATTCCATGTGTGATGTTAAATGATCACATATTTGGTTCTTTTTTTTTTCTTGTTACCACAAACAATAGTACAACTTTTTAAAATTGATACCAATTCTTCTGTGATATGAACATATTGGAATTTTGCTGGGAAGACAAAGTTCTGGATCTTTGGGGAAAAGTATGTTCTCCTGGAGTCTGTGTTTTTAGATGAAAAAGTAGGTGCTGATCATCTGGCTTTGGGAGCTGATAAGGACCCCCACTTTTCGTGAGGAATGCACTTTAAAAGTCTTAAATCCTGATGGTGGTGAGTTTTATGACACCTGGCCATCCTGTGATAGGCTCAGGAAAACATCCTTTTGGCACCTAGATATATTCCAGACCTTGAGCTGTGCTGGGTTCTTATTTGAAGAACTTTATGACTTTTTGCTTAATGCAAACTTAGGAGGTTGAATGTTGAGGACAGGCTTCTCACTACATTTCCCCACTCGATTCAACTTTGGGTCTCCAACGCTGAATCGCTAAGACAAGGAAGGTTGTGAAGGTTGGTGGGTGATGTCTTCCACTGGCAGGGAGGCTGTGAAGGGTTAGTGTCAGACTAGCAGAGTGGCGTGGGGTGATTACTACATAACTAAAGTGGTCTGACTATCATACCACATCACACATTTGCCTAATTATTTACACTATTTTGCCGCCGGTTTGGCTAAGCCAAATCCAGTAGCTCTGATGCTTGGTCGGGTTCGAGTTCTCGGTCTAAATTTGGATTACCTTTGAGATTTTCGGACGGTTTGGCCGCACGTCTTTTTCTTTGGGCTAGCCTGGCGAGGGCTCGAGAACACCTGGTTATACCATCTTGAAGGGTACTGGCGTATTTGCGCACCCACAGAGCTAAGCCGAGGGTAGTTAGGTAACCTGCGATCGTGGCTACGAACAGCAAGCTGTCAGGAGTGGACCAAGCATATGATAGAGCTTGGTATGGTCTGAGATCTTGATTTCAAATCTCTTTCAAGACTTTATCTATCAGGGCCATGTCAATGACCTGAGAGCCTTCATACTGGATTTTCTCCAGTGTTTGTTGATCTAGTTCAATAGCTGTTTGGTTATAAAAGTACACACTTCAATGGCTCCTTCATATTGGTCGGGATGCAGGTGGTAGAGGGATACCTCACCAATGCAGAGCAGGGTGTTTTCGGGTACTGTGAGCCATAAGATCTTTCGAGGGAACTCGATACGAGTTGATGTGTTATGACAGTCGTACAATAGTAGGGCTGATTTTTCAGGGGTGATGACTAGCCAGCGTTGTCCCACTATCTCTACCTGAGTGTCCGTGACCTGGCGGAATGGCGTGATGGCCGTTGGACAGTGATTCGCCCCCCTAAGGGTTTTGAGGCCACAGATGCCGGCAGTGTCGTCCCGAATGAAGGGTTTGCTGGGACACAGATAATGGATAACCTTAGTGACGGTGCACATTTTGAGATTCGGGACTAAGTACAGATCAGGATTAGCATCATTAAAAGCTACCACGGGTGGTGTGTGGATTCAGTCAATTTGTAGATCTAACCAAGGGAAGTTAATACCCCTTTTCTGTAAGGGAGCTCTGTGAATAGGGTTCACAGGTTGAAACTGGCAGCAGACCAAGCGGCCTTTGATGTAATCGCTCACATCCTTCTGCATTTTTGGCCAATATGTGCACCTGTCATATCACATTATATGTTGCTTTCGTTCTTCGGTGACCTGCGCATGCTGAATCATGCCCGTTACCTCTGACCTTTTTCCAGTATATATGGAGGTCGTGCGTAGTTATGAGGTGGTCACAAGCCACAAACAGACTGTTGTGCTTCTTTTAATTGCTGTTTCAGGAGTTTATTCTCCTCGCGTAATTCGGTGTTTTGTTCTTTCTGCCTCTTTAGAGAAAGAACTGACTGCTCCATGAGCGATTCTGCATGCCTGAGCTTCAGGGCTGTGGCAGTGGCTAACTTGCCAAGCACTGTAGCTAGGTGTTTCTCTTCCACAGTTGCTGCTAAAGTCTGACTGATGAGTTCAAACATTTCAGAAACTACGCCTTCACGTGTGGCTTGTTGCAGGTTGTGCAAGTAGCCAGGCAGTATTCCAGCGGTTAGGTCAGACAGTACATTTTCTAAAAGCTCACCTGAGTCGCTATGACTTTGGCTTTCGAAGTGTGTAGAAGTACTTGCTTTGTCAACACTGGGCGTGGCCATGTTGGCTTTCTGGGGTGGCGGTTAAGACAGCGTCCACACCAGAGACAAAACAATAAAGAGTCAACAACAAAATAATAAGATGAGCGATAATAAAAAGTATTTACAGATGAACCAGCTGCAGAAGTGTGAACTGGATTCGTGAGTTAACTGCAGGTGAAACCAGCAGTGGAGAATAGTATTATCTTATGTACACACAAGTGAAAACTTTCCTTTGTTTGGATATCGTGATGTAACACCAATATTCTCTGTCGAGAGTTCCTATGGGTTACAATTTAGTAAAGCTCTAGCACTTTTACTTAAAAAAAAATTACTCCTGAATGAGATATTCTTTTAATACGGTACTGGAAATTTGTTAATTTTTTTTTAATTAAATGATTTTCTGAGTAATCCTAATTAAATAGGATTGAAACTATTTATAAAGTTAATTTGCTAGTTGTGAAAAAAACAAGAGTAAACCAATCAAAATTAAACAACTCAATCCACTAGAAATATGTGTATACACTTGATTAATAATAAAGGAGTAGAATAAAAGAGTAATATTTCCAACTGGAATTAAAGAAATAAATCAAAGAGTTTAAAATATTATTGTGCAAGATAAAACTTGATAATAAATGTTTTGGTTAATAGTAGTTATTCTTTAAGTAGTAGAGAGAAAGTTCCAAAAGCAGACTAATTTAGAAGTCACAGAAAATTATTTGCTTGCAGTACAGGCTAGCTACCAGCAGTCAGCGGGCTATCCGGTTACTGTAGCATGCTATCAGGTTGTTAGCGGAAGCTAGGCTAACTGGTTAGGCGCTTTAGCTGTGGTGATTAGCACTTGGATTAATTCGATCGTCGGAGCCTCGGTGGTTGAAAGCAGCTAACCGCCTGTTAGCACGCTACTGCCTCTGGCTTTCCGATAGCTGATTAGTATTCAATATATGAGTTAAAGTCCGTTATAACGGCTGTAGAAGCTAGCGCATGTTAGCATTATATTAGCATGCTAGCACTGTCAAGCATAGCAAAGACAGCTGAGATCGATTGAATGGAATTACACGGAATGATTAACATGCAGGTTTCATGCAGTTAATGACCGTTAAAAGGAGCTTGGTTCACCAAGTAATACTTCAGAAGAAGAATCGTGATTATTTTCAACACAGCTTGTGACTTGCTAAACAGTTCTGAGCGGGTGAACCAAGATGGCAGCTGTTTACGTCGAGCATATGACGTAGCGTGTGTTGACGTTGGCGCGTCAAGCTGCTGATAGCATTGTGATGGCTGTGCGTTGTCTGGGATCGTCAGAATAAAGGTATGAGTGTCTTGTCCAAAAATCAAAAATCTGTCTTTCGTCGTATCTTTGGAAGCCAGGTCAAATCAAAACTCAATACAAAAATAGTTGACTGTGTAAGAAAAATTTTCACAAGAGGAATTTGGAGTTTAAGAAGAAAAGGGTTTTAATTTCAAAAATCATCAAAGGAAGTTAAATGTGCCGGCACATTTAACTTTACAAAACTTGAGCAAAAGTTATCTGTAGAAAAAAGAAAAAGTAATTTCTTGTTGGCACGCACAAACAAGAAATAAGTTTACACAACACGTGATTGCAGACAAAGGGTCATAAAAATTTGGATGGCGAGGCAGCGTCTCGAGACCCAAGAAAAGATGAAGAGAAGAGCTAAGAAGAGCAAGAGCAGGGTAAGAGAACTATTCCTATATCACCACCTCTGGGTGGAGCTGTGATTCTTTCAATCCCCCAAAATTTTAAGGATGCTGGAGAGCCATGACCGGCCTGTTTATAGTGCCTTGCCATGGCATAGATAGATTTTTTGAGTACGGATTGCTGTTTTATGTTCAGCTATCCGTAATTTAAGTTGACGTTTTGTTTGGCCAATATATGCCAATCCACAAGGGCATTTTAAAAGATATACTACATGAGTAGTATTACAATTGCTAAATGAAGAAATAGAATATTGCTTACCAGTGCGAGGATGAGAGAAACATGAAGCATTAGTGGAATTTGAACAACGTGCACAATTACCACATCTAAAGAAACCTTTTGGTGGGCTGGAGGGCCAGGCAGTTGAGATGGGAATAATCATATCTGAATGAACAAGTCTATCACGAATATTTCGGGCATGCCTAAATACAAATTTAGGCATTTCAGCACAGATGTCTTTAAGTGTGGGATCACGCTTCAGAATGTGCCAATATTTATAAATTATGTTTTTTTATTTTTCCCACAAATGGAGTATAGCAGGTAGAAAAAACAATTTAGATGTTGAAGAAGATTTAGATTTTTTCTTAAGTAAAGAGGCACGATCAGTATTTTGAGCTCTGTCCCATGCTTTACCAATATCAGTTCTACTATAACCACATTGTTCAAACAGAGTTGCTAGATAGGCTGCTTTTGACATGAAGTCCGTGATAGAACTACAATTTCTTCTAACTCGCAAAAACTGACCCACTGGTATGTTACAAACTAAATGGGGCGGGTGATTACTATCAGCTCTCAATAAAGTATTTCTGCTAAGAGGTTTATGTTAAATAGTTGATTGCAAAAAATTATTGGCATCCTTATAAATAGTGAGATCTAGAAAATCTATGTAATGACGATTATAGTTCATAGTAAAAGATAAAGAATCCATGGTGGAATTAATATAATTCAAAAATTGATGTATCTCATCATATGTGCCCCTCCAAATTAAGAGGACGTCATCAATGTATCTACGCCCTAATGATATTTTTGTTGATGTTCTTTTCAGTACTAAAGATATGTTTCTCTTCCCAAGATATGTTTCTCTTCCCAAAAACCCATCACTAAACAGGCATATGATGGAGCAAAAGCACTCCCCACAGCAGTTCCCTGTAGTTGTAGATAATATTTGTCTGAGGATTTAAAAAAATTATTCAATAAGACAATCTCAACCAATTTAAAAAAAAATCTGAAGGTGGCAGCACATCAATAGGACATTCAGCAAGATAGAAGGAAATGGCTTCTAAGCCTGCATGGTGAGGTATGCACGTACAGTAGTGTTCAGAATAATAGTAGTGCCATGTGACTAAAAAGATTAATGCAGGTTTTGAGTATATTTATTGTTAGATGGGAAACAAGGTACCAGTAGATTTAGTAGATTCTCACAAATCCAACAAGACCAAGCATTCATGATATGCACACTCTTAAGGCTTGAAATTGGGCTATTAGTAAAAAAAAGTAGAAAAGGGGGAGTTCACAATAATAGTAGCATCTGCTGTTGACGCTACAAACTCAAAGCTATTATGTTCAAACTGCTTTTTTAGCAATCCTGTGAATCACTAAACTAGTATTTAGTTGTATAACCACATTTTTCATGATTTCTTCACATCTGCGAGGCATTAATGTTGTTGGTTTGGAACCAAGATTTTGCTCATTTATTTTTGCTCATTTACTTGGGGTCATTGTCTTGTTGAAACACCCATTTCAAGGGCATGTCCTCTTCAGCATAAGGCAACATCAAATCATATCAAAATCAAATCAATTTTATTTATATAGCGCCAAATCACAGCAAACAGTTGCCCCAAGGCGCTTTATATTCTAAGGCAAGGCCATACAATAATTACGTAAAAACCCCAACGGTCAAAACGACCCCCTGTGAGCAAGCACTTGGCGACAGTGGGAAGGATAAACTCCTTTTTAACAGGAAGAAACCTCCAGCAGAACCAGGCTCAGGGAGGGGCAGTCTTCTGCTGGGACTGGTTTGGGCTGAGGGAGAGAACCAGGAAAAAGACATGCTGTGGAGGGGAGCAGAGATCAATCACTAATGATTAAATGCAGAGTGGTGCATACAGAGCAAAAAGAGAAAGAAACACTCAGTGCATCATGGGAACCCCCCAGCAGTCTAAGTCTATAGCAGCATAAGTAAGGGATGGTTCAGGGTCACCTGATCCAGCCCTAACTATAAGCTTTAGCAAAAAGGAAAGTTTTAAGCCTAATCTTAAAAGTAGAGAGGGTGTCTTTCTCCCTGATTTGAATTGGGAGCTGGTTCCACAGGAGAGGAGCCTGAAAGCTAAAGGCTCTGCCTCCCATTCTACTCTTACAAACCCTAGGAACTACAAGTAAGCCTGCAGTCTGAGAGCGAAGCGCTCTATTGGGGTGATATGGTACTATGAGGTCCCTAAGATAAGATGGGACCTGATTATTCAAAACCTTATAAGTAAGAAGAATAATTTTAAATTCTATTCTAGAATTAACAGGAAGCCAATGAAGAGAGGCCAATATGGGTGAGATATGCTCTCTCCTTCTAGTCCCCGTTAGTACTCTAGCTGCAGCATTTTGAATTAACTGAAGGCTTTTTAGGGAACTTTTAGGACAACCTGATAATAATGAATTACAATAGTCCAGCCTAGAGGAAATAAATGCATGAATTAGTTTTTCAGCATCACTCTGAGACAAGACCTTTCTGATTTTAGAGATATTGCGTAAATGCAAAAAAGCAGTCCTACATATTTGTTTAATATGCGCTTTGAATGACATATCCTGATCAAAAATGACTCCAAGATTTCTCACAGTATTACTAGAGGTCAGGGTAATGCCATCCAGAGTAAGGATCTGGTTAGACACCATGTTTCTAAGATTTGTGGGGCCAAGTACAATAACTTCAGTTTTATCTGAGTTTAAAAGCAGGAAATTAGAGGTCATCCATGTCTTTATGTCTGTAAGACAATCCTGCAGTTTAGCTAATTGGTGTGTGTCCTCTGGCTTCATGGATAGATAAAGCTGGGTATCATCTGCGTAACAATGAAAATTTAAGCAATACCGTCTAATAATACTGCCTAAGGGAAGCATGTATAAAGTGAATAAAATTGGTCCTAGCACAGAACCTTGTGGAACTCCATAATTAACTTTAGTCTGTGAAGAAGATTCCCCATTTACATGAACAAATTGTAATCTATTAGACAAATATGATTCAAACCACCGCAGCGCAGTGCCTTTAATACCTATGGCATGCTCTAATCTCTGTAATAAAATTTTATGGTCAACAGTATCAAAAGCAGCGCTGAGGTCTAACAGAACAAGCACAGAGATGAGTCGACTGTCCGAGGCCATAAGAAGATCATTTGTAACCTTCACTAATGCTGTTTCTGTACTATGATGAATTCTAAAACCTGACTGAAACTCTTCAAATAGACCATTCCTCTGCAGATGATCAGTTAGCTGTTTTACAACTACCCTTTCAAGAATTTTTGAGAGAAAAGGAAGGTTGGAGATTGGCCTATAATTAGCTAAGATAGCTGGGTCAAGTGATGGCTTTTTAAGTAATGGTTTAATTACTGCCACCTTAAAAGCCTGTGGTACATAGCCAACTAACAAAGATAGATTGATCATATTTAAGATCGAAGCATTAAATAATGGTAGGGCTTCCTTGAGCAGCCTGGTAGGAATGGGGTCTAATAAACATGTTGATGGTTTGGATGAAGTAACTAATGAAAATAACTCAGACAGAACAATCGGAGAGAAAGAGTCTAACCAAATACCGGCATCACTGAAAGCAGCCAAAGATAACGATACGTCTTTGGGATGGTTATGAGTAATTTTTTCTCTAATAGTTAAAATTTTGTTAGCAAAGAAAGTCATGAAATCATTACTAGTTAAAGTTAATGGAATACTCAGCTCAATAGTGCTCTGACTCTTTGTCAGCCTGGCTACAGTGCTGAAAAGAAACCTGGGGTTGTTCTTATTTTCTTCAATTAGTGATGAGTAGAAAGATGTCCTAGCTTTACGGAGGGCTTTTTTTATAGAGCAACAGACTCTTTTTCCAGGCTAAGTGAAGATCTTCTAAATTAGTGAGACGCCATTTCCTCTCCAACTTACGGGTTATCTGCTTTAAGCTATGAGTTTGTGAGTTATACCACAGAGTCAGGCATTTCTGATTTAAAGCTCTCTTTTTCAGAGGAGCTACAGCATCCAAAGTCGTCTTCAATGAGGATGTAAAACTATTGACGAGATACTCTATCTCACTTACAGAGTTTAGGTAGCTACTCTGCACTGTGTTGGTATATGGCATTAGAGAACATAAAGAAGGAATCATATCCTTAAACCTAGTTACAGCGCTTTCTGAAAGACTTCTAGTGTAATGAAACTTATTCCCCACTGCTGGGTAGTCCATCATAGTAAATGTAAATGTTATTAAGAAATGATCAGACAGAAGGGAGTTTTCAGGGAATACTGTTAAGTCTTCTATTTCCATACCATAAGTCAGAACAAGATCTAAGATATGATTAAAGTGGTGGGTGGACTCATTTACTTTTTGAGCAAAGCCAATAGAGTCTAATAATAGATTAAATGCAGTGTTGAGGCTGTCATTCTCAGCATCTGTGTGGATGTTAAAATCGCCCACTATAATTATCTTATCTGAGCTAAGCACTAAGTCAGACAAAAGGTCTGAAAATTCACAGAGAAACTCACAGTAACGACCAGGTGGACGATAGATAATAACAAATAAAACTGGTTTTTGGGACTTCCAATTTGGATGGACAAGACTAAGAGTCAAGCTTTCAAATGAATTAAAGCTCTGTCTGGGTTTTTGATTAATTAATAAGCTGGAATGGAAGATTGCTGCTAATCCTCCGCCCCGGTTTGTGCTACGAGCATTCTGACAGTTAGTGTGACTCGGGGGTGTTGACTCATTTAAACTAACATATTCATCCTGCTGTAACCAGGTTTCTGTAAGGCAGAATAAATCAATATGTTGATCAATTATTATATCATTTACCAACAGGGACTTAGAAGAGAGAGACCTCATGTTTAATAGACCACATTTAACTGTTTTAGTCTGTAGTGCAGTTGAAGGTGCTATATTATTTTTTCTTTTTGAATTTTTATGCTTAAATAGATTTTTGCTGGTTATTGGTGGTCTGGGAGCAGGCACCGTCTCTACGGGGATGGGGTAATGAGGGGATGGCAGGGGGAGAGAAGTTGCAGAGAGGTGTATAAGACTACAACTCTGCTTCCTGGTCCCAACCCTGGATAGTCACGATTTGGAGGGTTTAATAAAATTGGCCAGATTTCTAGAGATGTGAACGGGTTGGTGGTGTACAGGGGGCTTCTGTTTAGAACTATGCTTCTTCCTCACAGTCACCCAGCCGGCCTGCTTTCCCGGCTGCTCGGGATCTTCTGGGGGACAGCTAACGGCGGCTAAACTAGCTTGGTCCGCACCAACTACAGGGACCTGGCTAGCTGTAGGATTTTCCACAGTGCGGAGCCGAGTCTCCAATTCGCCCAGCCTGGCCTCCAAAGCTATGAATACACTTATTACAAGTACCGTTACTGCTAAAGGAGGCCGAGGAATAACTAAACATTTCACACCCAGAGCAGAAAAGTGCGGGAGAGACAGGAGAAGCCGCCATGCTAAATCGGCTAAGAGCTAGTAGCTACGCTAAGATAGCGGATTCCTAAAAACACGCAAAGTGAATAATGTGTAAATAATTTAGAGGTGATTCAGCAGAAGGAGTGCTTTAGTTAAGGCATGTAAAGATTACACTGGGAAACAAATCGTAATCTAGATAACTAGATCAATCTAACTGCGCAAATTAAACAGATAACAGATACAGAAAAACACCGCTGTGCTCCGGAACAGGAAGTGATACAATACCCAACAATAAATAACTTGTCCAAAATTAGTTTGGTTAAAATTTGAACCATAAGTTAAAAATGTATGCCTCTGGATGACTTAGGTCATATTGCCAGCATATCGGTATGGTGTTAAAGGAAATGATTTTTTTTTTTTTTTTTTTTTTTTTTGGCCTTTTCGCCTTTGTCTACAGAGGATAGAGATGCTTTTCATAGAAGCAGCTCTCTTCTGTTAGCAGAGGGTATAACTTTCCATCTGTTGCAAAACTTTTAACAGGCAGGTGCTGAACTGATTTTAAATTTTAAAAATGCTTGTCGCTGTTCAGCTTTGTTTACTTTGTTTATTGGTCTAAAAGTTACCGGAGAAAAAAATTAACTGGAAGATAATTGGTCCCATAATGGTTTTTAAAGTTATCTAAAAAGGTAATCCGATAATGAAAACATTATCTTCGATAATTATCTGTTATCGGATTATCGGAAGTGTGCCCACCACTGCATTTGAACACAAGAGATACCAACACTTGCACCCAGGGCATAGGTACTCCTGATCCAAAGGAGGCTTCTGTACACAGGTATGGTGGTACCACCTCTGACACATGTCACAGCCAATCTGTGTAAACAAGGACATGGATTGTTACTTTATTCATGACCCCTGTGGACAGCCTGGCATTTACTGTGTACACAGCCCAGAACCTCTCCCCTATTGTCTAGCAGAGCTGCTGACAACAAATCCCATTCGTTGGGGTCACGTTGCTAACCGGATGTGACGTAGTGCCGTGCTCACCTATTATATGGAATCCATATGTCTAGACCCCTTGCGGTCACATGACCACTCTCCATCACCATGTAGTCGGTCACGTGCAGGGCTTCAAGGATTATTTACACGAGAAGCAACGTACGTACTGGAAAGTGTGGGACAAGCTTTGAGATAAACTCAACATGTCTGATCATGATAGTAGAGTAAGCAAACATACCAGGCATCTTTGTGGGACTGAATTACAATGGTACAAGGACAAAATTGCCATTTTTGGGGTGCTTGTAATATACACACCAGGTGTGATTTCTTTGACTGCACCTGGAGTGAAATTATCACCACATGTGTAAGTACATTCATAGCACAGATACTGATAGATACAGCAAATTTCATCAACTTGACACCTTCAAGAGGGGAGATAGGAGGGGGTGCATTTCGTGGCAGACTGGCTTGCCGTAAAATGCACCCCCATAAAAAATATCCTTCTGTTAGTCTTAGCATGAAATGCTTTTAAGAGTACATTCATAGCACAGACACTGATAGATACAGCAAATTTCATCAACTTGACACCTTCCAGGGGGGAGATAGGAGGGGGTGCATTTCATGGCAGATTGGCTTGCTGTAAAATGCACCCCCATAAAAAATATCCTTCTGTTAGTCTTAGCATGAAATGCTTTTAAGAGTATATTCATAGCATAGATACTGATAGACACAGCCAATTTCATCAATGTGACACCTTCCAGGGGGGAGATAGGAGGGGGTGTATTTTGTGGCAAACTGACTTGCCATAAAATGCACCCCCCTAAAAAATATCCTTCTGTTAGTCCCAGCGTGAAATGCTTTTAAGAGTACATTCATAGCACAGATACTGATAGATACAGCAAATTTCATCAATGTGACACCTTCCAGGGGGGAGACAGGAGGGGGTGCATTTCGTGGCAGACTGGCTTGCCGTAAAATGCACCCCCCCTAAAAATATCCTCCATGACATCTACTCTTTATGTTTTATATACTTTAAGGATGCTAAAATCCATGGTCAATTTGACAGAGGAGGCCAAAGACTGACAAAACAGTAATAATAATGATAATACAAATAATAAAAAATAATGACATTTAAAATGAGGCTTATCTTCACAATTAACTGGTTTATTTAATAGAGAAAAAGAATCACATTTGATTTCATTGATATGGGAGTGCTGCTAACATTTCAGTTTAAATGTTCTTTTGACCCACAGATGAAGACCAAAAACTAGGGAAAAAAAGGATAACACTAGAGTGTCACATTTCTGTCAAACCTAAACCTTTTTCAGATTACTTAATGCAAAGTATTTACACATTTAGCTGAATATTTACAAATATCAAGTTACATAGTTCGCTAAATGTTGAGACAAATATGTACATTAATAAAGAGCTAATTGTTGCTCCCTGAAAGACAGATTAATAAAGCATAATATAATGTAATAATAATATTAAAATAATAAAAAAATGGCTGTTTGTGCAAAATGTTGTGGGTTTTTTGGGGGGGTTGGGCTCAAAGGGGGTCTCGCCCGGGGAGTAATTAATTGAAGAACCGCCACTGCTCTCCCCTTCCCCGCCAATAAATCTATTTCCATAAGTAACTAGTTAGACAGAAAATATATTTCACACACTTCCAAAAATACATGTTCTTTTCACTTTTGCGTTGTATTTGGAAATTAAATTACATGGAATGATAACCATTGTTTTGTGTACATTTTAATAATAATAATAATAATAATAATAATAATTCTGATGATGATTAGGATACTGTGAATAAATTAATATATTATATACAGACAATAGGAATGGACGCTAATTTCAACAGGGTCCTCAAACGTTCCACAGTGATTCAAGCTGCATATTCATTTATAACGTCAATGAATAAAATTAAAATCATTTAAACAAATGAACCCTAAAACAAACACCATCATGTGATGAAACGTCATAAAATAAACATGAAAATATCAGATGCTTCATTCCTACTGAGCTAACAAAATATGAACAACGTGAGATAGAATAAGGATCATATTGATTTGTGTACATTTTTGTCTGCACAAACTGTGTATCTGTGCTGATAAATGTGAGTTTAAAGGCGACGAGGTTCAAATGCGCGTTCCCGCGAAGGGGGTGCATTTCACGGCAGGGGTGCTGAATCCGGCACAACACCGGTCATGGCTCTCCTTAAAATTTTGGGGGATTGAGAGAATCACAGCTCCACCCAGAGGTGGTGATATCATTAAAAAACTCTTATGTAGAGAAGCATTTTGGATTTACACTTTGGGCACCTTGGAACCTTTTGGTCTGAATGAATATCTAAAATGTACTTGCTTTCTCTAATAAATGTTTTTCAGTCTGGTTTTAGCTTTATGTGTTTTGGGACAGTGTGTTTCTAATCATGAACTGATTACCAATGAGTGTTGTGTCTGACGGATGGTCATGCCCCTTTGGAAACATTAGGACACCTGCTTCTTATTAGTATTTAAGCTGTACCATCTTTGTCTTTGCAGGACTCTGAGGAAGATGTGACTCTCACATCGAAACATTAGTCCCGCTGTATATTTTTGTTTTCAGCACTTATTTCTGTGTTGCACCAGTCATTTTTCTTTTTTCGTAAATATCTTGTCTTTGTGGTGTATTCAATTGATTATAGGTTGAAGAGGATTTGCAAATCATTGTATTCTGTTTTTATTTACATTGTACACAAGGTCCCAACTTCATTGGAATTGGGGTTGTATATACAATACATATATAAACACGCATACTTACAGTATCGCCCCAGTATGAAAGCTACTGCCGGTTTTGGGTTCATAGGCTCATTCACTTTACCTCCATGAAGAACTTGCTAACAGATGGTCTGGTCATTTCAGTCTGTTTTTTCCAAGGGCGTAGGTTTGGTCTCAGCTTTGGTAGGGACAATACCACCCCCCTGCCCACCACCACCATCACCCCCTAACCCACTCATACCATTAGACGCACAAGTACAGCATAATACATAACATATGATGACATAATGCTGAATAATTTAACACTTTATTTACATTATTAAGTGTGTAGGCAGACAAAGAAATAGCTTAAATAACAAACCCAAAATCACGAATCTATTCTATAGGCCTACACCTGAGAGAACAAGACAACAAAAAAAATACTTGTGGAGCTAACAAAAAAAAAAAAGTTTTTGCAACCAAGATGTATAATCTATTCTCTTCATCAATAATGCAGTTGTAGGTATCTGGCAACCTAATTTGCCAACAAAAAAAAAGGGCTTTACAATGATATATAGGGTGTATTACGGTAAACGTAAGCCTGTGATGTCATAACGCAGAGGAAAAACACGGAAGTTTCACATTAGTGCGCCGCTGATTCTCATTACCGTAAGTTCTCATGTAAGCCCTCACGCTGAAAAATTTCAACACTGACAGCAAGCCAAGAACCCGCGCTTTCCAACAGTATGCTATATGTTGCATATATTACGGTAAAGTGCGTTCGGTGACTTTTGAAACGAGGGAAAAGTATGAAAAAGAGCGCAAAAGTGACAGAAAAGTACAGACAGCAAACATAAATGTAGTAATTTTTGAGGAAAAGGCAGGATGTTAGTGTCATTTGTGAAGGTGTGTGTGCGTGTTTGTGTGGGTGTGCAGTTTATTTTAAGTGTGGCGCACAGCATTGTTCGCAAGCCCTCCCCCGCCCTTCTTGTTTTTCTGCACCGGAGCAGTGTTGCCAGATATGAAATATGAAACTATCGTACCAAAACCTCAAAATTATCGTATTTTGGGAGAAATTATCGTACACAAACAAAACGCATACAACGTAGCTATTTTAGCTTTTTTTTTTTAATTTACAAAGAATTTTATGTCACATTTTTAAACAGTAATTATAGTAATGGGGAAACTATGGCACAAAAAGAACACAAATGCACAAGCAAATGCACTACCAGACTAGAAAGATTTTTTTTTTTCTGTGAAGGGACACAAACGTGTTAATTACCAGACTAGAAAGAGTCGAATTCAACCTCGAGGTCGCTGTCGTCATCCGATGCCATGGCCACTTGTGCAGATTTTGTTGAACACAGAAAAAAATGTTGACACCTCCATAAGGAACTTTAACTTTTTTTTATTCTTCTTGTATTTCTCTTTGCTCTTGTGTTTTGTTCGTTTGTTATTGCATCGTACATCGTACAGAGGGCAAAACTATCGTACAAATACGATAATTATTGTACATCTGGCAACACTGCACCGGAGCCACCCATCCTCTGCGCTCCGGGACCTCCCACTTTACAAATGAAGCACTGCCTGCCACGAGATGCGCTTTGTTTACGTCCATGTGAGAAGAACGTTGTTATGTGTCGGACGCAGCTCGGAGAACCGACCAGCGTTTGAAGGACCCAGTATGAAATAAGCAGAGCACGGTACAAAGGCTAACTGAATTTAATACATAACAGTGATCATAATAATAAGAAAAGGTGCGGTCTGGCGTGGTGCGCTCCCAGCAGCGCTAATGGTCCGGAGCCAGAAGCTGTTTCGGACCCAAGGACCCCGCCGACACCCCCCAGGTGGCCGCAACAACCGAGTCTGTGAAAGAAGGAACCATTATGTGAGTCCACACTCTACACACAGAACACTTAAAGGTGTACAAACAGCAAACACTTCCTGGCTTGATTACTGATCAGCTTCCAACCTGCAGGCATGGAACATCCCGTTCACAAATCACCACCGCAGTGGAAGCTGATACATGACTAACATACAGCTCAATACAATAAGGTGTGAGGGACACCACATTTACTGACTGTATAACTGTTAGTCACAAAATCCAACGTACCTCAGGAAGTGTGCTGACGAGCGTGAGACCTCACCCTCTCCTCTTTCACAGACCGTGCATCAAACCTGGACATTCTCAGCGTCCGCTGCTGATGAGATGGCTCCCAAGACGACGATCTCACCCGTCTGGTCACAAGGTCGAGTCTCTGGCAAATGCACACTGTGCACTTCAGTCTTAAATGCCAACATACTCCAATCCCTCCAGATGCACCTCAGCTGTGAGTCCTGACGAGTCGCAGGTGATCAGGGTGAAGTCCTAACAGCCTCAGCAACACAGCCACTCAGTCCCAAATGCATGCCACCTGGGAGGAAACACAAAAGGCAAACAAACCAGCAGCCAGGCCCCCCCAGCCATACAACAAACGTGAGCCAATGAAATTGCAACATGGCTAACCCTGTCACTCTGGCACGTCGAAAACACAAAACGTGCCGACTAAAATTATAGTATCGAGTTCGCAAAAAAATAGTGAATGATTTTGTTATATAAAAAAAATTTCTAAATATTGGTAGGGACTATTTTGCCATCCCAAAATACTGGTTGTGACTTGTCCCTATGGTCCATATGCAAACCTACGCCCCTTGTTTTTTCAATGCTGTTTAGATATTTATGGACTATGTTCATGTCCGACTTGGTTTTTCTAATCGTGTTTTAGCTTTCTGGTTTGTAATGAACGAATCTGATACGCAATCCGGACTGATTGTCATGGTAATCGGTCTGATGGAAATCAGCCAATCAGAGTGCGCATAGCATCATAGCTATACAATATGTAAAACCAGATATTGAGTGATCATGAAATTCCAAAAAGGTAAAGTTTGCACTATCTATGAGCAGTGGTGGGCACAGTTCCGATAATCCGATAACAGATAATTATCGAAGATAATGTTTTCATTATCTGATTATCTTTTTAGATAAATTTAAAAACCATTATCGGACTTATATTATCATTGTTTGGGTCTATTGTTGCTTTTGATGCTTCCAAAAGCAATCGTGGTGTTAAAACTCAAATTCAGCTTGTTAGTAGTTGCAAATGTACCAGAGACAATACTGGAATTTATCGGTTATCTGTAACGTCCGATACATTTTTGGGTGGTTTATATTTATCAAAGATAACTTTTCAGTTACCTGATTATCTGTTATCGAAGTTCATTTTTGGTTATCTGTGCCCACCACTGTCTATGAGTGAATGTTACAGATTTATGAGGTAAAATAGAAAAACAGATTACAAAGGTCAAATTCAGTTTGTACAGGGCTCAAAAGTTAAAGATGCTCCAATTTTAGTAAAAAGTGATGCAAATGATTGGTTTAGGTAACAGGGTTATAAAAAGGAATAGATTGCACCATCTGTCATGCTTAGTTATCCCATCATGGGGTGACATATGTTGCAGAAGCCAATGGATGTTGACCTTGTTTGACCTTTACTTTGGAGACCAAAGTAATCCTATTAGCTCCTTGCAAATTCACTGCAGAAAATGGTTCTGGGGAGCATATGGCTAAAGCCCTTCAGCATCTGGAGGCAAAGCTCCCCAGCCCCCCAGCAATTTTAAGCTTTTTTCTTTATTTGCTTCTCACAACACACGTGTTGATGAGCTTGCTGAAATATTTCATGAAAAGGAAGGAGGATGGACGTGGAGAGAAGAATAAACAAAGTTTCCCTCTATTATTATTTTTATAAGTAAATGAGGACTTTTTTTAAAATTAGGGTTAGGGTTACCAAAAATTTTCAGAGTGCACTATGCACGCGCAGTATCCCTCCAGCCGAAGTCCCACAGTTGGCAAACCTGGTCTTGATGCATGTGAAAATTAAATGACTTTTTTTTTTTTTCCTGGCAACAGCACCTGGCCCGCCCCCTTCTGTTGGGGGAGGACTGAGCTCACAGCGGTCTGACTAGCTCAGCCCGGTCTCATGTTCTTTTTAATGCCCCCATCACATTTAGCACCCGTGTTTCATGACACGTTTTTTTATTTTGGTATTTATAATCTTTCCCTCCTCCTAACTCTAACCATAACCATAGCATAAGTGTGTACCCTCCCCCAACGTTAACCATGACTCCACAGACCCCCTTCACGAAATGAATTTGTGCCCCCGTTACTAAAAGCACCCCATTGTCATAACCCCGTCATGAACCCATAGATTAATGTACTTTTCATTTCTCAGTCCCATGACCTGCCATGAGACTGGGTTGCAAAGCTAGACGTTTTGTGGATGTGGATTGCATTTTACTTTTGGCAGTGCAAGGCTGTATCTGCAGGTAACCTGAAGTGTTCAGGAAGGTTCAATAATACATGCACAGCCCAATCTAGCAGTGGCAATAGCTCATACATGTAATGGTTGACTTCATGGTACAGTGCTGCTGCCAAGTGTAATTTTGTTTTTTTGCTACTAAAAGCACATAACAGTAGTTCCTAGTTGTTTTCTTGTTTCGTTTTAACATTTACGTCTATGCCTTTCAAATACTGTAAATTGTTTATGAATTCACCCTCAAAGTTTTGAGAAATCAAGTTCTGAAAAGACCCCTTTTTACCCTTTTTTTGAGTTGGGACCCTTTTTGTCCCAACTTTGATGGTGTCCTACTGAAATAACAATACAAACCTATCAGACCCCTCCCAAATGAACAATACCTGCAATAAAATTTGTGGGATACCCTCAAAATTTCAAAATAATGGTAGGCCTACTTCAGACCTTTTTCAGCTCGGCGCATTTTGAGCGCCCCCTATTGGCGACCTTTGAGGGTGTCCCAGCAAATTTACAATATTATTGTATTGTACCCTCCCTACAGAAGCCGACAGAGGACTTCATATAATCTTTTTTAATTCACCTTGTTATCCCGAGATAAGGGCATAATTAATTAGAGATCTCGAGAAAACAAACCGTTATCCCGTGATAACGACATAATTAATTCAGGATCTCGAGAAAACACTTTTATTCCGTGATCTTGAGAAAACAGATAATTATTCCGTGATCTCGAAAAAACAAAACAATTATTTCATGATCTCGAGAAAACAACTGAGATTTCTAGCAGAGCTGCCTGCGCCCCCCTGTGTCAGACAACGAAGAGAATGTAACAGACATAACGGGGCTACATGCAACGCTGGTCTTTAGAATGTCTGGAATAATCGATCACCTAATAAGGCAATATTTTGATCAGGGGTTGACACAGGCAGAGATTGCATTAAGTCTTTTAATAAGGGATAATTTCAAAATTAGTCCGCGGCACCGCCGCAGAAGACTGGCCCAGCTTCGTCTCTACCGATGGAGATACAGTGATCCAGCTGAGGTCGTAGATTTTATCTCTAATCTTATGAACGGACCAGGACGGCTTCATGGCTACCGTATGATGCACGCAAGGTGCCTTTTAGCCGGATTCCGTGTCAGTTGTGATGTTGTTGCGGAGATTCAGACCACTCTTGATCCCAAGGCCGTGCAGCGTCGGAAAGGTAGGAGGCTGCGTAGAAGATCATACAGTGTTCCGGGGCCCAATTACGTATGGCACATGGATTCATACGACAAGCTCACCCCCTTTGGCATTGGGGTGAACGGGTGCATCGATGGATTTTCAAGGCATATCATTTGGATGGAAGCAAACTGTACCAACAGCACCCTGTGCGTGATTGCAGCCTATTTTACGCAAACTGTCTCTAAACGCGGAGGCTGCCCAAAAATCCTGAGATCAGATCATGGAACAGAAAATGTCCATGCCAACAGACTACAGACTTTTTTCAGGGAAGATGACACTGGAGAGGTCCACGGTCCCCCTTGTGTTATTCAAGGAAGGAGCACGGCAAACCAGAGAATCGAATGTTGGTGGGGGGTGTACAGGAGACAGAATGTGGACTACTGGCGAGACGTCTTCAGAGAGTTCCAAGCTACAGGTGATTTTATCGACAAGGGTCTTATTCAATTCTGCTTCCTAAAGATTATACAGGTAATCAATCAACATGTAACAGGCTATTTAGTTTGAATGTAAAAACGGTTGGAAGAAAGTGGTGGATGTGTGCGTAATTGTGTGCGTAACAGTTTGGCCATTGTGCACGCAACCAGGCCAATTTGCAATCTATTAAAGCCGTGTGTGTACTTAATTATACTTGTATACCATGCTTCTCACTCTCAGTGCCTGCCTTACAGGACGAGCTGGACACAGTGGTGCAAATGTGGGACAACCATCGCATTCGTCCGGGGAGGAATGGGCGCGATCTCTACCATGGCAAGCCAGTGATGATGTACAATGTACCTGAGCTGTATCATGCACAGAATTATCTGCATCCAGTTGAAGTGGACAAAATAAACACAATCCTAGGTGAAGACATCTGCCAGTGGAAAACAGATATTCCATGTGACATTGACCTACATGACTTATGCTTGCTGGTGATGGAACAACACAACTTGACTCGCCGCCCTGGAGCTGACGGAACCATTAAACTCTACAAAGTCATTGTTTCTGTTGTATGTTCTCGCTAAGGCCATGATTTCAGTAAACTTGCACTTGGCATGTCAGCTGATTGTCTTTTTGCATGTATTGTGGATTTGAATGACAGTATTTCCTCAGCACACTGCAGTGAAGTTAAACTCAAATGGCAATAAGTGACTAACTCGTGCAGACAATCAAATGATTCCAAGGAGTTCAAAAACTTTCAACTTTGAATGTATTTAAGAAGTGCAAGTAAGGGCAGCATACAGTATCATCAAAACTGAAGTAAGCAATGTTACACAATCCACAGTAATGAGTGTAATGGTGAGTTCAGAAAATACTGCAGCAGCAGGAAGATAACATTTTAAGAAAACACAATAGTCACACGGTCATAGCCGTTCAGACATTTAAAATGCTATGTAAGCAACAAAAGGTAGAACTCAGACAAATACCTCATCAGGAAGAACATTTGACTTCTTATAAGTTGAGTGGAAGGTAAACATATCATTAAACAACTATCATGACTTGCAAAACTGAAGTCAGCAATATCACACAATCCACAGTAATGTGTGTAACGACAAGTTCAAAAAATACTGCAGCAGAAATATCATATGACAGTAATTTTAGGATGAAATTCAATAGTCATTGTCATTGCTGGTTTTAAAACACATTAAAACATTTAAAACGTTATGTCAGCAATAAAAAGCAGAACAAGTTGTAATTCCATCAGGAAGAACATTTGCATTCTTATAAGCTGAGTAATGCAACATTCAGAAAATAATGCATCAGGAACATTCAGGAGTTATTACATAATGATTTAAAATCATAGAATCCTATCAAACAATCCTGTAAACAAATACGCTGTCACAGCAATTCAAACCTGTGAATAAAGGTGGAATATTTCACATAGATATGACCCTAAAATCAGTGTGATAGGCCATATCCATGACCCATACTCCACTCTTCAAAACGCCTAAGAATTTGGTTCGAAATTCTGTAAAACTTGCATAGGTAGATGCTAACTCCAAGCTGCATGAACAGGTGTGTGCTACTGGGCGCCTTTCAAAGTCTGACATGTTAGCAAATGTCACCTGAATGGTTTTGGACAAGAAAAGGTCAGAGCCAGTGCAGAACCTCAGAAAATGTCCAATTTCTTGAACATCCATTTCTCTGACAAATCTCAGAAGATGCAGAGAGGTTGTCCTCTCTGATTGTGACATTTCATGTGGGAAGTGAATGCTTTTTGTCAGATTTCTTGCCTTTGGCTTCAAATCATCCAGGATCTTTTCCAGAGCCTCAGCTGTGAAGGAGCGTCTCTCGGTAATAACCTTCAGGATTGGCTTCCAACATTTTATTATGAATGCAGGTTCTTGCACAAGTTCCTTGTGAGCAATTTCATCGAGAAGTTTGGCCAAATTCTGCTCTGTAGGCAGAGTTGTGCAGCTGTGACTGCCTAGAATGGTTAGCAGCTCATCAAAGTCTGCATTGTGGAAATCATTCAGAGCCTCAGTGAGGGCATCTTTTTCATTGGGGCTGATGTAGTTGAAGAAAGCCTCCATCAAGGTAGATGAAGAGGTGGATGGGTTGATGGAGAAAGCCTCTAACAGAAATGGCCTTGCCAGCTGCACTGGAAGATACCTGTACTTCCAACCAAAGGCCACGATGCAGGCCACTGCTTCCCATTCTCTTTCTTTGTAAGCATGATGCAAGGTGGGTACCTTGAATGTGGTAAAATGTCAACCAGAAGTCTGTTAGAGAGTCCAGCACGAGGCCATGGCCCACCCCATTTTCTATGTCTCCATTTTCCAGAACCCGCTGAAAAGTAATATTTGCATCCAGGATGTTAGGGTCAGAAAAGGCATTAATCATATCTGTGATGCAGTGGGCTGAACGAATAGTGAGGAGCTGCTTCTCTGCAACATTATCCGGGTTTTCAAAGAAAGAGGTGGAGTTTGCATCAGACGTCGCATCAACCACATTATCACAAGCAAGTTGGTTAGCAAAATGTCAAATGCAGGCAGAGGTGTAATTTGTGGGTCATACACAAATGTGTCATTTGTGTCGTCACATGACACATTCCTAAGATCACCTAGAAATATTACCTCTTCATCTTCCTCATTTGAATGTGTAATCACACTTGCAGGTATGGGAGGGCTTGAGGTAGACACAAGCTGTCCTATTTCAGACACTGGAGCAGGCATAGGGCTGAGCTGAGATATAGTAGAAGAAAAAGCATGTGGAGAGAGGCTGTCTGGTGTTGAAGTCTTGCTTGCTGTAGTGCAAGTACTCTCTGCAAGTGAGCTGTCTTGGTGAGGTGACTCAGGTGTGACATTCAAATTAGTTGAAGTTTCAGCATCTTTTCTCTTAGAGCAGACATACAATCGAAGAAGTTTATGACGAGTTGTGTCATAGACACTTGCAACACTCAGTGTATCTTCTAAAGGCTCACCTGAACCCATAACACAGAGTGAGAATTCAAATTCGTCCATATGTCTTTTTGTGGATTTCCCATTAGGGAAAAACATCTTTGCATCCTCAAGTATTTTTTTCATGGTGTCACTTTTCCTGACTATGATTTCCCTTGTGCCACCTCCAGCTGGACGTTGAACCTGTTTCATAACACCACTGTGGTAGTTCATCCATCCTACTTCAATCTTCCTCGTGTCTCTCTCTGCATTTCTGTTCCCCACACCAATCCTATTGCGGCTTTGAGTGGCTGTCGGTGCTGGGCCACTGGTGCTAGATAGCCTCATTTTGGACCTAAGTCGATCCACAAGGATTCGCTTCCTCTCTTCATTGCGTTCACCACTGGTCCAGTTCCTGGCAAACGCTCTGTCACCCAGATGAGGAATATACCTCGACAAGGTGTCTTCATCTATTGCTGTCATGATGTCTTGGTCCACCTGAAAACACTATTATTATTATTATTATTATCTGTGTTTATTGTTCATACATAATGCTGGTCTCTTGACTTTATCACTGCTCTGCCTTATGTACTTGCACTAGGCTACTATCATGTGCATACTGTCACACAGCACTTTGCTCTCCTGAATCACAGGGTCAGTCCCTGCTAGAAATGTATTATAAAGTACTGGAGCACAGGACTGGAGTAGAAGTACAAGCACTATATAAAAAATGACTAGAATAGAAGTTGAAGTGTCCTTTAAACAGAAGTGGGTGTAATAAAAAGCGCCTTGGGGCAACTGTTTGTTGTGATTTGGCGCTATATAAAAAAAAAGTTGATTGATTGATAATAAAGTATTCAAAATGATTTGTTTTTAACTCCAGTAATGTATTGAAGAGTAGGAGTAGTTTAAAAAAAATATTCAAGTACTGACAATAAAATAGAAATAAGTCACTGCTGGCTAAGTTAAGCCTAATGGTATCCCTTATAATAAAACAGCCCTGATGCATCACTGCCATCAAGGCAAAGGGATCGCGCATCAACAGGTTAACCACTGCCTCCAGGTTAACGTACTCAGGTTTGTCTCTTGTCTTTTAATCAACTACTTACTTCATCATATGAAACAAGTGGAAGTAGATGGAAAAACTACTCCAAAAAAGTACAGACACTGCATTTTAGTACTACTACTACTGCCACATACTGGCAAATGTTGATAATATTTTAGGTGCAGTCAACACATCCCTACGCGTCTCTCTCTCTCTCTCTCTCTCTCTCCATAACACTCCAATAAGATTTGGGAGTTCACACACGTTCGTGAATGAATGAACTAGAAGTCTAGCAGCTAATGAATGAATAGGATGTTGCTGATAAAGTATCACACTGAACAGCTAGCAGCTACTACAACGGGTCAGGCAATTGCAGACCTGTTTCAATGAGGAGAGTAGCGCTACGCTGCTTTTAGACAAAAATGGTCGGAAAAGTTACCTGAGGGCTGAGGCTGTGTGAAGATCTGATGCTTATGACATTACTGACAAAGACAACCTATCCAATCTATGCCGATTAAGGGGTGATTGACTACAAGTATGTCAGTGGCAAGGAATACGTCTGCTGTGCTGTTCTCCAGACGAATCCAGCACTATGGCCTTAGATGGTTGATATTTGCTACGCTAGTCTAGTGCTATCTACCTCTCTCTGTGCATGTAAGCTGTTCATGTATACAGCCATACATACACGATGAACACTTAGCATGCTAGGCTAGCCTCCTGCTACTTGATGCAACAGACTAGCTTTCATGAAATGCACAGATCAGCACCGTCGATAACATTTGTGAGGTTTAAACACATTCGTCTCACCTTGTCCTCTATCATCCGGGTGATGTTCTCCTCTGGAACCCCCCTCTCTCAAGGCATCGAAGAAAGCCATTCCTGCTCTGGTAAGTCTGTTACATTCTCTTTGTTGCCTGACACAGGCGGACGCAGGCAGCTCTGCTAGAAATCTCAGCTGTTTTCTTGAGATCATGAAATAATTTTGTTTTTTCAAGATCACGGAATAATTATCTGTTTTCTCGAGATCACAGAATAAGTGTTGTTTTCTCGAGATCCTGAATTAATTATGTCGTTATCACGGGATAACGGCTTGTTTTCTCGAGATCTCTATGTCGTTATCACGGGATAATGGTTTGTTTTCTCAAGATCTCTAATTAATTATGTCGTTATCACGGGATAACAAGGTGAATTTAAAAAAGTATTACAAAAAGGGCCTCTGTCGGCTTCCATACCTCCCTGTAGTTTTCATATCAAGAAACTAAGAACTGGGACACCCTCAAAGTTATGAAGAGGGGTGGGAACTTATAACTTTTTTTGTAATCACTCCAGGGGGCCCAAAATAGGGGTTGCTGTAACTTTGATCGTAAGAAGTCAACCATGGAATGGTTTGGGTTTTGAAGTTTGGGTACCATACCCATCTCACAAAAAAAAAAAAAAAAAAAAAAAAAAAAAAAAAATCCAGCCCAAACCGGGGAGAGGGGAGCATTTAGCATGAGGCAACGTAAGGGTTTAAAATATTTCAAAGATTTTTTTTTTTTTTATTGAGGGCACATTTGCTTCTTTTGTGATACTGACAGAAAAGTATGGCCTGTCAGTTAATAATTTCTTTAGATATTTACAGGTAAGACACTTTATTCAATCATCCTCCCCAGGGATTCCAGTTATGCCTCCTCGTAATTTATTGATGAGCCATTTCTGTAATGCTGAATCTAATTTCTCATATAAATTTGTCTTCCTCTTGCAATTAAACAATCTTGGGAGTCAGATCTTCAAATTACACTTAATGAGGCAGTATGGGTTGATATTTTGAGGAACATTCATCTTCAAGCTGCTCAAGACATTCTCTTATTCAGTTTAAAGTAGTTCACTGGACACAACTACACAAATCCAAACTCAACAAAATTTATCCTCAAATTGACCAACATGCGCTAGCTGCAAATCACGGGACGCTACTCTGATACACGTTTTGAACTTGTCCTAAAATCCAAATTTTTTGGAAGGATGTTTGTGAAGCACTTTCTACTGTGCTTGCAACTAAAGTAACCCCACAGCTGTTACTTTTCAGAGTCACCCCCGAAGGACTGGGTTTACCAAGTGGAGGTCATAGAGTTATTGCCTTTTCAACTCTGTTGAAAAGAAATTTTTATAAAATTTGGAAGCAGTTTGATATTTTTTGACCAATCAGAGTAGTTTTTGTTTAATGACTTTTTTTTAAGAATGATTTTGGTTGGTTATGTACGAGTATATTTATTTATGTTTCTTCTCTATTGTTTATAGACAACTATGTGCCTTTAAAGTGACAGTAAATCCACATGTTCTCTGGTACAGGGTGGGAGTTTATTTGTATTTTTATATTGTGAAAAGTTCAATAAATATATTAAACACTAAACTACAAGTCATATTTTTACTGTGCTTTTGTTACGAACATCTTATGTCAAGCGAAGTTATTAAAATGAGGAGAAACCTCGAGTCCAAGCCAAGTCCCACGCGTTCAAGTCCAGGTCATAAAACAAAATGCATTCAAAGGCTGCATTACACATGAAACTAAAAATGATCACAGTGATAAATAAATAAAATTAAGATTGTAGGAGCTATAAATGTAAGACTTTTGGTGGAGTATGCAGTTTGTGGAAACATTCTTACAAAATATGAACACCCTTTATTAATGTGTAATAATGACTCAAACCAAGAATATAATGCATTTATTTCTGAAAAGTAAGTTTTCCAAAGAATGTGGCAGAATAAATAACATTAAATATGAAGTTCCTAATCAGATGTGACAGGTTCACAATGAGGCTTTTTTGTTGAGGCTTCTGCACAGTTCCATTTCACAGATGTGAGCAGGGGGAGGACAGGAAGAAGAAGAGAGAGAAAAAAAAAAGAAGACACGTTTGATGAAGATCAATTCTCAGCAGCCACCCACTGACTGTACAGTCATGTTAAAAATCTGTTCCATGAGGACGGCACATATCAGTGACGCGGTGAAGACATAGGAGTTAGTGACACGGCACGTCAAAAATCAATCCACAAAAGTCCTCTTGCTGCCACCAGACAGTCAGCTGTGTACCACCAACATGTTTTCTCTGCAGATAAAGTCAGACAGACCATGATTCTGTCAACATAAGCTCAGTTATGAAGAAGATGACTAAACAAAAAGTGACTGTATTCAAATTCATTCACATTCCACTCCATTACAGATGATATAGACATGAACTTTGTCAATGTTCAGTAATTTCTGGACTTGCCCTCCCTCCCCCCAAAAAACCTGATGTTTGAAACTGTGAGAAGGAGAAACACAAATTAATATGCTTGTGTGCAGTGGTTCCCAAAGTGCGGGGTGTGGCAAGGCAAATAAATTTTGTTTTGTTGCAAAGTGCCTTGCTGTTGGGTTTTTAGGTATGCTTTGGCTGCATTGCTTTTTATGATTAAGCAAATGGGACAGTTAAAATCTCTCTCACACATACCTACTCTAGTCTGTCATTTTTAATAATCCCACTGTAAAACGAGATTTGTCACATTATATTGTTCAATATGAAGTTGCAGTTTTATATAAGTTAGTGTTTACAACAAGAGCATTCAGATTTCTGATGTCCGCCAATCCGGATCACCTCCAAAATTCAGTGGACTCTCCATGCCCGAATATATATCTGTGGTGAAAATGCCAAAATCCGTGCAATAGTTTTGACGTAATTCTGCTAACAGACAGACAAATGAATAAATGCTGATGAATTTATTACATCCTTGGCGAATGTAATAAATTCCAGTGGAAGCAAACTCGGGGGGGTGTCAAAAATCTTATCTACAAAAGGGGACAGCACTGCATGCACACAAATATTTCAGAGTTGTGATATAATTATGGCAGTGATGGAGTATCGGCCATTATTATCACTTACTGAGGTGTTGCTGGGCCGGTAGCATAGATTTACATTTATGCTACCTAGCTATACCCTGTGCATAAACTGATGACGTCATAGCGTGCACAGCCCAAGAACTGTCCGCAGACAAAAAGATGAGAAGTGTGTGTTGGTCCCAATATGGATATTACAGATTATTTTCTCATGGATCTGTTTAATCTGCGCAGTTAGATTGATCTAGTTATCTAGATTACGATTTGTTTCCCAGTGTAATCTTTACGTGCCTTAACTAAAGCACTCATTCTGCTGAATCACCTCTAAATTATTTACACATTATTCACTTTGCGTGTTTTTAGGAATCCGCTAGCTTAGCGTAGCTACTAGCTCTTAGCCGATTTAGCATGGCGGCTTCTCCTGTCTCTCCCGCACTTTTCTGCTCTGGGTGTGAAATGTTTAGTTATTCCTCGGCCTCCTTTAGCAGTAATGGTACTTGTAATAAGTGTAGCTTATTCGTAGCTTTGGAGGCCAGGCTGGGCGAATTGGAGACTCGGCTCTGCACCGTGGAAAATTCTACAGCTAGCCAGGCCCCTGTAGTCGGTGCGGACCAAGGTAGCTTAGCCGCCGTTAGTTCCCCCCTGGCAGATCCCGAGCAGCCGGGAAAGCAGGCTGACTGGGTGACTGTGAGGAGGAAGCGTAGCCCTAAACAGAAGCCCCGTGTACACCGCCAACCCGTTCACATTTCTAACCGTTTTTCCCCACTCGACGACACACCCGCCGAGGATCAAACTCTGGTTATTGGCGACTCTGTTTTGAGAAATGTGAAGTTAGCGACACCAGCAACCATAGTCAATTGTCTTCCGGGGGCCAGAGCAGGCGACATTGAAGGAAATTTGAAACTGCTGGTTAAGGCTAAGCGTAAATTTGGTAAGATTGTAATTCACGTCGGCAGTAATGACACCCGGTTACGCCAATCGGAGGTCACTAAAATTAACATTAAATCGGTGTGTAACTTTGCAAAAACAATGTCGGACTCTGTAGTTTTCTCTGGGCCCCTCCCCAATCAGACCGGGAGTGACATGTTTAGCCGCATGTTCTCCTTGAATTGCTGGCTGTCTGAGTGGTGTCCAAAAAATGAGGTGGGCTTCATAGATAATTGGCAAAGCTTCTGGGGAAAACCTGGTCTTGTTAGGAGAGACGGCATCCATCCCACTTTGGATGGAGCAGCTCTCATTTCTAGAAATCTGGCTAATTTTCTTAAATCCTCCAAACCGTGACTATCCAGGGTTGGGACCAGGAAGCAGAGTTGTAGTCTTACACACCTCTCTGCAGCTTCTCTCCCCCTGCCATCCCCTCATTACCCCATCCCCGTAGAGACGGTGCCTGCTCCCAGACTACCAATAACCAGCAAAAATCTAAGCATAAAAATTCAAAAAGAAAAAATAATATAGCACCTTCAACTGCACCACAGACTAAAACAGTTAAATGTGGTCTATTAAACATTAGGTCTCTCTCTTCTAAGTCCCTGTTGGTAAATGATATAATAATTGATCAACATATTGATTTATTCTGCCTAACAGAAACCTGGTTACAGCAGGATGAATATGTTAGTTTAAATGAGTCAACACCCCCGAGTCACACTAACTGTCAGAATGCTCGTAGCACGGGCCGGGCCGGTGGATTAGCAGCAATCTTCCATTCCAGCTTATTAATTAATCAAAAACCCAGACAGAGCTTTAATTCATTTGAAAGCTTGTCTCTTAGTCTTGTCCATCCAAATTGGAAGTCCCAAAAACCAGTTTTATTTGTTATTATCTATCGTCCACCTGGTCGTTACTGTGAGTTTCTCTGTGAATTTTCAGACCTTTTGTCTGACTTAGTGCTTAGCTCAGATAAGATAATTATTGGCTTTGCTCAAAAAGTAAATGAGTCCACCCACCACTTTAATCATATCTTAGATCTTGTTCTGACTTATGGTATGGAAATAGAAGACTTAACAGTATTCCCTGAAAACTCCCTTCTGTCTGATCATTTTTTAATAACATTTACATTTACTCTGATGGACTACCCAGCAGTAGGGAATAAGTTTCATTACACTAGAAGTCTTTCAGAAAGCGCTGTAACTAGGTTTAAGGATATGATTCCTTCTTTATGTTCTCTAATGCCATATAACAACACAGTGCAGAGTAGCTACCTAAACTCTGTAAGGGAGATAGAGTATCTCGTCAATAGTTTTACATCCTCATTGAAGACAACTTTGAATGCTGTAGCTCCTCTGAAAAAGAGAGCTTTAAATCAGAAGTGTCTGACTCCATGGTATAACTCTCAAACTCGTAGCTTAAAGCAGATAACCCGTAAGTTGGAGAGGAAATGGCGTCTCACTAATTTAGAAGATCTTCACTTAGCCTGGAAAAAGAGTCTGTTGCTCTATAAAAAAGCCCTCCGTAAAGCTAGGACATCTTTCTACTCATCACTAATTGAAGAAAATAAGAACCCCAGGTTTCTTTTCAGCACTGTAGCCAGGCTGACAAAGAGTCAGAGCTCTATTGAGCTGAGTATTCCATTATCTTTAACTAGTAATGAGTTCATGACTTTCTTTGCTAACAAAATTTTAACTATTAGAGAAAAAATTACTCATAACCATCCCAAAGACGTATCGTTATCTTTGGCTGCTTTCAGTGATGCCGGTATTTGGTTAGACTCTTTCTCTCCGATTGTTCTGTCTGAGTTATTTTCATTAGTTACTTCATCCAAACCATCAACATGTTTATTAGACCCCATTCCTACCAGGCTGCTCAAGGAAGCCCTACCATTATTTAATGCTTCGATCTTAAATATGATCAATCTATCTTTGTTAGTTGGCTATGTACCACAGGCTTTTAAGGTGGCAGTAATTAAACCATCACTTAAAAAGCCATCACTTGACCCAGCTATCTTAGCTAATTATAGGCCAATCTCCAACCTTCCTTTTCTCTCAAAAATTCTTGAAAGGGTAGTTGTAAAACAGCTAACTGATCATCTGCAGAGGAATGGTCTATTTGAAGAGTTTCAGTCAGGTTTTAGAATTCATCATAGTACAGAAACAGCATTAGTGAAGGTTACAAATGATCTTCTTATGGCCTCGGACAGTGGACTCATCTCTGTGCTTGTTCTGTTAGACCTCAGTGCTGCTTTTGATACTGTTGACCATAAAATTTTATTACAGAGATTAGAGCATGCCATAGGTATTAAAGGCACTGCGCTGCGGTGGTTTGAATCATATTTGTCTAATAGATTACAATTTGTTCATGTAAATGGGGAATCTTCTTCACAGACTAAAGTTAATTATGGAGTTCCACAAGGTTCTGTGCTAGGACCAATTTTATTCACTTTATATATGCTTCCCTTAGGCAGTATTATTAGACGGTATTGCTTAAATTTTCATTGTTACGCAGATGATACCCAGCTTTATCTATCCATGAAGCCAGAGGACACACACCAATTAGCTAAACTGCAGGATTGTCTTACAGACATAAAGACATGGATGACCTCTAATTTCCTGCTTTTAAACTCAGATAAAACTGAAGTTATTGTACTTGGCCCCACAAATCTTAGAAACATGGTGTCTAACCAGATCCTTACTCTGGATGGCATTACCCTGACCTCTAGTAATACTGTGAGAAATCTTGGAGTCATTTTTGATCAGGATATGTCATTCAAAGCGCATATTAAACAAATATGTAGGACTGCTTTTTTGCATTTACGCAATATCTCTAAAATCAGAAAGGTCTTGTCTCAGAGTGATGCTGAAAAACTAATTCATGCATTTATTTCCTCTAGGCTGGACTATTGTAATTCATTATTATCAGGTTGTCCTAAAAGTTCCCTAAAAAGCCTTCAGTTAATTCAAAATGCTGCAGCTAGAGTGCTGACGGGGACTAGAAGGAGAGAGCATATCTCACCCATATTGGCCTCTCTTCATTGGCTTCCTGTTAATTCTAGAATAGAATTTAAAATTCTTCTTCTTACTTATAAGGTTTTGAATAATCAGGTCCCATCTTATCTTAGGGACCTCGTAGTACCATATCACCCCAATAGAGCGCTTCGCTCTCAGACTGCAGGCTTACTTGTAGTTCCTAGGGTTTGTAAGAGTAGAATGGGAGGCAGAGCCTTCAGCTTTCAGGCTCCTCTCCTGTGGAACCAGCTCCCAATTCAGATCAGGGAGACAGACACCCTCTCTACTTTTAAGATTAGGCTTAAAACTTTCCTTTTTGCTAAAGCTTATAGTTAGGGCTGGATCAGGTGACCCTGAACCATCCCTTAGTTATGCTGCTATAGACGTAGACTGCTGGGGGGTTCCCATGATGCACTGTTTCTTTCTCTTTTTGCTCTGTATGCACCACTCTGCATTTAATCATTAGTGATCGATCTCTGCTCCCCTCCACAGCATATCTTTTTCCTGGTTCTCTCCCTCAGCCCCAACCAGTCCCAGCAGAAGACTGCCCCTCCCTGAGCCTGGTTCTGCTGGAGGTTTCTTCCTGTTAAAAGGGAGTTTTTCCTTCCCACTGTAGCCAAGTGCTTGCTCACAGGGGGTCGTTTTGACCGTTGGGGTTTTACATCATTATTGTATGGCCTTGCCTTACAATATAAAGCGCCTTGGGGCAACTGTTTGTTGTGATTTGGCGCTATATAAAAAAAAAAATTGATTGATTGATTGATTGATTGATTGATGGATCTGACAATGAACAGCAGCCAAGGCAGCCAGCTTTATCAGGACGCACTGGCGAATTTGGAGAGCAGCGCGGTACCAGCCAACATGACAAAAGTTAAAGTGAGCCAACTTTTTATGTACGCGTTTGCTGGGTGTCCTGCATTTTGAAATTACATTAAATATTGTTAATGTGATTCCACGTGTTGTGTATCTCAGTAAGTGATAATGCAAACAACATGCACTTGTCATGCTCAAAATGACCAATCATTTTGGGCAACTAGGCATGGACGTCAGGCCTCTGAAAATGCATACCGCCCTCCAAAAGCATGTTATTGTATGATAACATTCCTTTGCAGTGCACAGTAGTAGTTGTCATATTTATCACAGTACCTGTGTACTAGTTCCCTTCAGTCATCCTTCTTGTTGTCAATGAGCTCCTGTGTCTGCTGGGCCAGCCTCCTACGTTCCTCCTGCTGTTTCTTCAGGGCTGCTTCTGCTTTCTTACTCTGGTAGATCTTGACCCCAGCGAATGCCAAACACAGCAGCAGCGTCTTCAGGGCCAGGATGTACAAGAGGAGGGGGACATTGTCCATAGCCTGAGGACAGACGGATCCAACAAAAGCAGAGATTTAAATTAAAAAAAGGACAGGGCTGTGGTGGATACAGTTACTTTAAAGACTTGACAGCTGCCATCAAACCTACAGTAGTGTTCAGAATAATAGTAGTGCTATGTGACTAAAAAGATTAATCCTGGTTTTGCGTATGTTTCTTATTATTATATGGGAAACAAGGTACCAGTAGATTCTCACAAATCCAACAAGACCAAGCATTCATGATATGCACACTCTTAAGGCTATGAAATTGGGCTATTAGTAAAAAAAAAAAGTATAAAAGGGTAGAGCTGAAACAACAAATCAAGTTAATCGATTAAAATAGATGTCAACTAATTTAGTCATCGATTAGTTGCTAAATAACTTTGTTTTACCGCAAATGTTTTGTTTCTTCCATATAATCAACCGAGCTTTGCTTTGAATCTTGAACCAATGAAGGAGTGCTTTGAGCTGCTGCTTTGTTGGTTGCATTTGTTTTATTTCGCTTTCTTAATTTTTCCCCACTAAAACCCAAAAGAGCATATGTCTGTGAGGAATATTTACCTTTTTATGTTAAACTGACCTGTTATGGTCTTCTGAAACAGTTGATAGATGTATTTTATGCTAATGTCAATGCTAACATGTTAGCATGTCTGTGGCGTTTTCAATGTTAAAGTTAGCATTAAGCTGCTGGCATTTCAGCATGTTTGTGCATTTGTTTTCTGTATAATAATTAATAGCTCAGCATTTGTTGTAAAAGAGTCAAATGTACTGCAAATTATATTTTTTATTGATATATTAATAATAGCAACAATAATAACAGTAATAATAACTGATAATGCTACAATACAATTTTAGAGAAAGAGACATGAGTCACATGTGTCACTGTGAAATGACCACATAGTTTACAAGTTATACAGAGAATGTTGCGCATATTTGTCAGGCTACAGTTTTTGATTTAGGTTTTATGGTTAACTGGTTATGCTAATTGCTCATTTGCAGCAACAAAAATACCTCTTTTTTTCACCATATATTTTATAACATTTATATGTTTCAATGTTTTATGGCAACTCAGGACTTTGATAAAGCAATGCCATTTGAAATAATTATTTTTGTTCTTTATTATAAACTGCTTTATTCTTTATTATTTTATATTTCAACAGCCAAGGGACATTTGACAATTTGTTGATTTTCAACTATTTTAAGTTTTCAAATAATGTTCTGTTGTTAAATAAAGTGATGGAAGGAGAGAAAAATTGTTTCCCTGGCACATTTTTAAAAAAATTCCCCGCTAATCCGATTAATCGTGTCGAAACCCCGTCAGATTCATTGGTGAGCCAAATAATCATTTGTTGCAGCCCTAGAAAAAGGGGTGTTCACAATAATAGTAGCATCTGCTATTGACGCTACAAACTCAAAACTATTATGTTCAAACTGCTTTTTTAGCAATCCTGTGAATCACTAAACTAGTATTTAGTTGTATAACCACAGTTTTTCATAATTTCTTCACATCTGCGAGGCATTAATTTTGTTGGTTTGGAACCAAGATTTTGCTCGTTTACAAGCGTGCTTGGGGTCATTGTCTTGTTGAAACACCCATTTCAAGGGCATGTTCTCTTCAGCATAAGGCAACATGACCTCTTCAAGTATTATAACATATCCAAACTGATCCATGATACCTGGTATGCGATATATAGGCCCAACACCATAGTAGGAGAAATATGCCCATATCATGATGCTTGCACCACCACTTGCACAGCCTATAATTTTTTGCACCTGCGTATAAGTTTTCCCCTCTCCAATCAACTTTTAAATCAAGCTACGCTGTTCTTCTGAACAATGTCTTGAACGTCCCATTTTCCTCAGCCTTTCAAAGAAAAAAGCATGTTCACCAGGTGCTGGCTTCATCCTTAAATAGGGGACACCTGATTCACACCTGTTTGTTCCACAAAACTGACGAACTCACTGACCGAATGCCACACTACTATTATTGTGAACACCCCCTTTTCTGTTTTTTTTTTTTTTACTAATAGCCCAATTTCATAGCCTTAAGAGTGTGCATATTATGAATGCTGGATTTGTGAGAATCTACTGGTACCTTGTTTCCCATGTAACAATAAGAAATATACTCAAAACCTGGATTAATCTTTTTAGTGACATAGCACTACTATTATTCTGAACACTACTGTAGGTCTGTCCAGGCTACAATGGGGAATTTTGGATTGAGTCGGTCTGCTCAATCATCCCGGCTGCCTGCCTCGCTCTGCCCGAGGATGAAGCCTGAACTCTGGCTCCTCCATTGCGGGCCTGCACACTGTCGTGGTTCGATCGATACCCCACTAAGTTGTCAGTCCCACCTTGGCTTTGTGTCACTCTGTAAAGTAGCTGAAACATGAATAAATAAATAATTTAAAAAAATAAAGCTTCTCCCAGCAGGGTGATGGGAGAATTGTTCTAATGCTGTTTTTTTAAAGCTTTTTCGTGGTTCTACAAAGTCAATGCAAGATGTCGATCGCTCAGCTTTTTCTAGTTGTGGAACAAGCCAGAGTGTGACGTAGCAATCCCCCCTGTGCAGGGATGACTCCTATTTAAAGTTTGTGTTGGACTGTTGATGTCAAAGCACCAGTGATGAACACCAAAATGTAAGTCCCTTTTCTGTTTATAAATTAACAAAATATAAAATGACATGGGTCTATTGTTTCCATTATATAAAACAAATAATTCATCATTTGTAATCATTCTTTCAATGTTACGAAAATTTCATGAGGTGAAAGATGGAACGTTCCATCTTTCACCTCATGAAATTTTCATACCATTGAACTCAAACATTCAGGATTTGTATACTATATTATTTTAATAATATGGCCAGAAATATATGTTGTTAGTAACCACAAACTACGCAAACACTAATAACTACGCAATCCGGCAGGTGCGGTGGCCAAGTGGTTAGTGCACAAGGTTCAAACCCCACCCCTGCCACATTTCTCCATATAATGTGAAGTTGCGCCAAGAAGGGCACCCGGCGTCAAAATTGTGCCAAACCAACATGCAGATCCAACTCAAATTTTACGGTTGAGAATGAGTGCAAACAAGGGAGCAGCTGAAGGAGTTACTTTAATAACTACACAATCCAATTTTAAGGTTTCGGGGTGGAGTGATTTTGCGCTATAAAAGTGCCTTAATAATACTTCATGCATTTCCCGTTCAACAATCGAGGAAAACAGTTGCAACTAATTATTAACTGTTCTGATAATCAGTTAATTGTTTTATTTTAAATTCCAAATTCTGATTTCAGCTTCTGAAACGAGTACTTTCCTGGTTTATTTGACCATATTCTTTCCTCATTTCTAGTGGCAGAACTGTGCGATATGGTGATATGTATTGTACATTACAAAGCGGCCCACTACTCTGATTTGATCAGCAAAAAGGAGCATAATTCAAAGTTCCTGTTCGACACAGTGGCAACACTTATTCATGGACAACCACCTGTTAAGTCACTCTCCTTTTACAGCCCAAGATTTTTTAGATTACTGTTGTGATTTGGCACTATATAAATGAAATAAATTAAATACAATGATAGTCATTATGGTCTGTCATATATTTTATGGTGTGCATCCTGTTTAGCAAACCACTCTTATTTTGCCTGGGGGCAAACAAGCTCACCCACACGCATTTACGCCTCCCTAAAAATCCAAGGCTCTGTATCAAATTCCACAGCATGGCTGTTGATCAGAGAGTACTAGAAGCAGAAAACTCTGGTGAAGTCTTCAATGACAGATTTCAAACTACCAAGTTAGTCCAGTGCAACTTACTCTCCACATCCATTTTACAACTGGGTTGTCCAGATAGTCAGACAGGGAGCATCAAATGTTTGTGCCTGGAGCTGAACAACTGGACTCATTTCTTCACTCTCCAACTCCTTAAAGTGATGAGCATATCAGAGATGAAATACAGATCTTTGACAACATGTGAAACACTGCTTCAGGTCATTTCAGAATGCAGCTCACAATCACGTGTGTCCCACACAGGAACAAAGATCAGTGTGTAGAACTGTGTCTGACAAAAATGACTGTACATCAGGCGTACCATTTTAAAATGATCAGAAATCCATCTGCATTAGTTATTTGTGGTATAAAAGTCAATATAAATGATGAATATGGATAGTGACATGAGTGGCTCTAAAAATAAAAACTGCTGTAAATGAAATGAATGAAACTTAATATGCAGGGTTTTTTTAGTGTCATTTTTAGGGCTGAAATGATTTTTTGTAATTCGATTACAAAAAATGTTTGAGGCAAATTCTGTGCCTTGAAAGCTTTGTTTAACGTTGTAGTACATATGCCAGGCCTGTGTGTGGCGCTGTAACATCTCCAGAAAAAACAAAACAGAAGAAGACTAGAGCAGGCCCATCACCCTACTCAGCGTGCTGCTCTCGGAGCGACAACACACAGAATGTGTCTCTTCCTAGATTGATCTCTTTCAGTGCAGCTTCTTGTTCTGACTTTAACACAAATTTAACACCCAATTTTTTCATCGCCAACTGTAAATGGAAATCAAAACATTGCAATTGTATCTTTCTGAACTCTTCCGCATCAAACTCCATTGTGTCAATGTTTACAATGTGCTTGAGCGATAACAGGTGAAGTTGCTCATAAACTTTAAGTTTCTTAAATATTTATTACGGCCATCTGAAATAGACTTACTGCGCATTTAAAACAAACCAGTGTATTTGTCTACTTAAAAAAAAAAGAAAAAAAAACACACAACACACAGCCCGCTCTACGTGGGGAGTGACTCGCCTGGCGGCCACAGCTGCTTTCTTTACCCAGTGTGAGAGGCTCTCAGCACTCTGCTCACACCGGGCAAGTCACAGCTCCATCCCCGGACACACTGACAAACAGTTTCTGAAAGATCCTCTCAGCAAAACTCCACTCTATTCTGTGTTTAGCTTTTTAATTTTCACTTTTTGGGGGTAACACACAACGCTTCACAAACACCGTAACTTAAATAAAATAATAGTAAAAAAAAGTAAACTGACTTCAAGGCTTGCATGTTCAACCTCCAGCTGAAATGCAGAGAAAGAGGGACAAAAATAAATAAATAAATAAATAAATAAATAACGCAGGGACCCAGTCCAACCTTTACAAAAAAAAAAAAAAGAAAAAAAAATCAAAAATGGTTAAATTTTACAAGTTGGGGAAAAGACATAAAACAGAAACCACATCCCATCGCCTTTTCTGCAAAATGTCAACACTGGTGCAGTGACATTGCGGCGTTGCTTAGGGAGAGCCCTGGACTGTTAATGTTGTTTAAAAATGCAAAAGTACTTTTTATCTGATTAATTGCCAGAATAATTGATAGAACACTCAATTACTAAAATAATAGTAAAGCACTCAAAAAGTTAGTAATATACAGTGATAAACTGCATCTTCATGCAATATGAAATTATTTAATTATTTTATTTATTTTATTATTATTTATTTATTAATTATTTACACATTCACTTTGTGTGTTTTTAGGAATCCACTAGCTTAGCGCAGCTATTAGCGCTTAGCCGGTTTAGCATGGCGGCTTCTCCTGTCTCTCCCACACTTTTCTGCTCTGGGTGTGAAATGTTTAGTTATTCCTCGGCCTCCTTTAGCAGTAATGGTACTTGTAATAAGTGTAGCTTATTCGTAGCTTTGGAGGCCAGGCTGGGCGAACTGGAGACTCAGCTCCGCACCTTGGAAAATACTACAGCTAGCCAGGCCCCTGTAGTCGGTGTGGACCAAGGTAGCTTAGCCGCCGTTAGTTCCCCTCCGGCAGATCCCGAGCAGCTGGGAAAGCAGGCCGAATGGGTGACTGTGAGGAGGAAGCGTAGTTCTAAAGATAAACCCCGTGTACACCGCCAACCCGTTCACATCTCTAACCGTTTTTCCCCACTCGACGACACACCCGCCGAGGATCAAACTCTGGTTATTGGCGACTCTGTTTTGAGAAATGTGACGTTAGTGACACCAGCAACCATAGTCAAATGTCTTCCGGGGGCCAGAGCAGGCAACACTGAAGGAAATTTGAAACTGCTGGCTAAGGCTAAGCGTAAATTTGATAAGATTGTAATTCACGTCGGCAGTAATGACAACCGGTTACGCCAATCGGAGGTCACTAAAATTAACATTGAATCGGTGTGTAACTTTGCAAAAACAATGTCGGACTCTGTAGTTTTCTCTGGGCCCCTCCCCAATCGGACCGGGAGTGACATTTAGCTGCATGTTCTCCCTGAATGGTGTCCAAAAAATGAGGTGGGCTTCATAGATAATTGGCAAAGCTTCTGGGGAAAACCTGGTCTTGTTAGGAGAGACGGCATCCATCCCACTTTGGATGGAGCAGCTCTCATTTCTAGAAATCTGGCCAATTTCTTAAATCCTCCAAACCGTGACTATCCAGGGTTGGGACCAGGAAGCAGAGTTGTAGTCTTACACACCTCTCTGCAGCTTCTCTCCCCCTGCCATCCCCTCATTACTCCATCCCCGTAGAGATGGTGCCTGCTCCCAGACCACCAATAACCAGCAAAAATCTATTTAAGCATAAAAATAAAAAAAAAAATATATATATAGCACCTTCAACTGCACCACAGACTAAAACAGTTAAATGTGGTCTATTAAACATTAGATCTCTCTCTTTTAAGTCCCTGTTAGTAAATGATATAATAATTGATCAACATATTGATTCATTCTGCCTTACAGAAACCTGGTTACAGCAGGATGAATATGTTAGTTTAAATGAGTCAACACCCCTGAGTCACACTAACTGCCAGAACGCTCGTAGCATGGGCCGAGGATTAGCAGCAATCTTCCACTCCAGCTTATTAATTAATCAAAAACCCAGACAGAGCTTTAATTCATTTGAAAGCTTGTCTCTTAATCTTGTCCATCCAAATTGGAAGTCCCAAAAACCAGTTTTATTTGTTGTTATCTGTCGTCCACCTGGTCGTTACTGTGAGTTTCTCTGTGAATTTTCGGACCTTTTGTCTGACTTAGTGCTTAGCTCAGATAAGATAATTATAGTGGGCAATTTTAACATCCACACAGATGCTGAGAATGACAGCCTCAACACTGCATTTAATCTACTGTTAGACTCGATTGGCTTTGCTCAAAATGTAAATGAGTCCACCCACCACTTTAATCATACCTTGGATCTTGTTCTGATTTATGGTATGGAAACTGAAGACTTAACAGTATTCCCTGAAAACCCCTTTCTGTCTGATCATTTCTTAATAACATTTACTCTGATGGACTACCCAGCAGTGGGGAATAAGTTTCATTACAGTAGAAGTCTTTCAGAAAGCGCTGTAACTAGGTTTAAGGATATGATTCCTTCTTTATGTTCTCCAATGCCATATACCAACACAGGGCAGAGTAGCTACCTAAACTCTGTGAGATAGATTATCTCGTCAATAGTTTTATATCCTCATTGAGGACAACTTTGGATGCTGTAGCTCCTCTGAAAAAGAGAGCCTTAAATCAGAAGTGCCTGACTCCATGGTATAACTCACAAACTCGCAGCTTAAAGCAGATAACCCGTAAGTTGGAGAAGAAATGGCGTCTCACTAATTTAGAAGATCTTCACTTAGCCTGGAAAAAGAGTCTGTTGCTCTATAAAAAAAGCCCTCCGTAAAGCTAGGACATCTTGCTACTCATCACTAATTGAAGAAAATAAGAACAACCCCAGGTTTCTTTTCAGCACTGTAGCCAGTCCGACAGAGTCAGGGCTCTATTGAGCTGAGTATTCCTTTAAATTTAACTAGTAATGACTTCATGACTTTCTTTGCTAATAAAATTTTAACTATTAGAGAAAAAATTAGTCATAACCGTCCCAAAGACATATTCTCTTTGGCTGCTTTCAGTGATGCCGGTATTTGGTTAGACTCTTTCTCTCCGATTGTTCTGAGTTATTTTCGTTAGTTACCATCAACATGTCTATTAGCCCCCATTCCTACCAGGCTGCTCAAGGAAGCCCTACCATTAATTAATGCTTCGATCTTAAATATGATCAATCTGTCTTTATTAGTTGGCTATGTACCACAGGCTTTTAAGGTGGCAGTAATTAAACCATTACTTAAAAAGCCATCACTTGACCCAGCTATCTTAGCTAATTATAGGCCAATCTCCAACCTTCCTTTTTTCTCAAATTCTTGAAAGGGCAGTTGTAAAACAGATAACTGATCATCTGCAGAGGAATGGTCTATTTGAAGAGTTTCAGTCAGGGTTTAGAATTCATCATAGTACAGAAACAGCATTAGTGAAGGTTACAAATGATCTTATGGCCTCGGACAGTGGACTCATCTCTGTGCTTGTTCTGTTAGACCTCAGTGCTGCTTTTGATACTGTTGACCATAAAATTTTATTACAGAGATTAGAGCATGCCGTAGGTATTAAAGACACTGCGCTGTGGTGGTTTGAATCATATTTATCTAATAGATTACAATTTGTTCATGTAAATGGGGAATCTTCCCTTAGGCAGTATTATTAGACAGCATTGCTTAAATTTTCATTGTTACGCAGATGATACCCAGCTTTATCTATCCATGAAGCCAGAGGACACACACCAATTAGCTAAACTGCAGGATTGTCTTACAGACATAAAGACATGGATGACCTCTAATTTCCTGCTTTTAAACTCATAAAACTGAAGTTATTGTACTTGGCCCCACAAATCTTAGAAACATGGTGTCTAACCAGATCCTTACTCTGGATGGCATTACCCTGACCTCTAGTAATACTGTGAGAAATTTTGGAGTCATTTTTGATCAGGATATGTCATTCAATGCGCATATTAAACAAATATGTAGGACTGCTTTTTTGCATTTGCGCAATCTCGCTAAAATTATAAAGGTCTCGTCTCAGAGTGATGCTGAAAAACTAATTCATGCATTTATTTCCTCTAGGCTGGACTATTGTAATTCATTAATATCAGGTTGTCCTAAAAGCTCCCCAAAAAGCCTTCAGTTAATTCAAAATGCTGCAGCTAGAGTACTGACAGGGACTAGAAGGGGAGAGCATATCTCACCCATATTGGCCTCTCTTCATTGGCTTCCTGTTAATTCTAGAATAGAATTTAAAATTCTTCTTCTTACTTATAAGGTTTTGAAATCAGGTCCCATCTTATCTTAGGGACCTCATAGTACCATATCACCCCAATAGAGCGCTTCGCTCTCAGACTGCAGGCTCCTCTCCTCTGGAACCAGCTCCCAATTCAGATCAGGGAGACAGACACCCTCTCTACTTTTAAGATTAGGCTTAAAACTTTCCTTTTTGCTAAAGTTTATAGTTAGGGTTGGATCAGGTAACCCTGAACCATCCCTTAGTTATGCTGCTATAGACTTAGACTGCTGGGGGTTCCATGATGCACTGAGTGTTTCCTTCTCTTTTTGCTCTGTATGCACCACTCTGCATTTAATGATTAGTGATTGATCTCTGCTCCCCTCCACAGCATGTCTTTTTCCTGGTTCTCTCCCTCAGCTCCAACCAGTCCCAGCAGAAGACTGCCCCTCCCTGAGCCTGGTTCTGCTGGAGGTTTCTTCCTGTTAAAAGGGAGTTTTTCCCTTCCCACTGTCGCCAAGTGCTTGCTCACAGGGGGTCGTTTTGACCGTTGGGGTTTTTCCGTAATTATTGTATGGCTTTGCCTTACAATATAAAGCGCCTTGGGGCAACTGTTGTGATTTGGCGCTATATAAATAAAATTGATTTGATCTGAATATGTAAAATTACACCTTTTCATTTTGGACATTATTACACAAGAATGTTAATCCACATGAATAAATGGATATTTTCAATGAAGATTCAAATAATTTTGTAATAAAAAATACATTTGATTTTTCCTGCTTTAATTTTATGTGTGCAGCTATGTCAATGTTTTGTACAGTACCCATTATGTTTGTATTTGATGCATTTTTAAAGACCCAACTGTTTTTGGTTCGTTTTTTTGTTAAATTCAAATTTTTTAAAAAGTTCAATTTTTTACCTTCCTGGCAGAAATAGCGAGGCTTCGGGATCATAACACTGACATGGGAACACACGCATGACTTGATCATCTCCAAGCACAGCACATCATGCAATGTAAATAAATTAACGGATAAATCCTTGTGATGTTGTTGTTCCAAGAGCCTAATGATATGAAATGTCCATCTTGGCACAAAATAATGCTTGAAGTACACTCTGGAGTTGACGTGGGATTTAAGAGAGTGAATGCATAGTACATGCATTTCAGTAAAATCCCAAGTAAAACCCATCTGAAAACACTGCAGCATGATCACACTGTGATCATGCTGCGTAACACTGAACTGTGTGGTAAACTTTTGCCCCCATTGATAATGGTGGCACATGCTCCTTGTCGGCACAGGGCCAGGCATGACTCCGCCCTCTAGCATTCCTATAGACAACTCTCTGGTACACACTGATATACATTTTTCTTCGTATATTACAATACATTAAGCCAATAACTGTGGTGAACCCATTTATAGCACTAACACCTTGGCCACAAGAAATAAAGGTGTATTTTCAAAGAGGATTTGCAGAATTTTCTAAAATATATTTCCTTTTTATTTCAGCTTTAGAGCCAAATTATTTTTGTATACAGTGTTATTGACAAGTATGTGACTGGGTCAGAAAGCTGAGGTTGTTCTGGACATTTTAATATGAAATGCATGGGCATCATAGTCAATTTGACCTCCCCCAGAAAATTTTGAAATGTCACATACAATTCTTAAGCCAAGACAGATTTCTCACTCCCATTTAGTGGAAAAAAGCATATTTTCCCCATATTAGCAAGATGATGGACCTATAATACATTCTGTCATATGGATTAGAATACATTACTATTTCAGAAACCAACATATTTGCATTGGATTATTACTGTTGTCACCAATATCACTTTCAGTTCTCAACAACACTTACTGTCACCCTACTGTGACAGTCGGGTGAGGGGCGTGCCAGACTCTCCCAAACTGCAGACTGTATGCCAGTTCCTCTGTGTGACCAGGGCTTTAGTGGTTCAGTAAACCAACTCCATCAGACATTAAATCCCTCCATTTTCTATACGTGCTTATTCTAATTAAGGCCACAGGGGGCTGGAGCCAGGCTTAATTTGTAAAGTGGAGGTCCCGAGCGCAGAGGAGGGTGGCGCCGGTGCAGAAAAAAAAAAAAAAAAAAAAAAAAGGGCGGGGTGGTGGGGGGGGCTTGCGAACAACAATGTGCGCCACACCGAAAATAAACTGGGCATGTATTGTAGGCCTAATAACACTAGTCACACCAAATCCGGATAGAGTACAAATTCCTGTTTAATGATGTACAGTGGTCCCTCGTTTATCGCGGGAGTTACGTTCTCCGCGTTCACACCGGGCGCGACTGCAGCCACAGGTTGCCATGTAATCCCTATGTAAGGACGCGTTTTGGCGCCAAACCGCACAGCGTGACGCTATGGACGCGAGTGAAGCAATGCAAGTGAAGCGATTTTGAGCGTTTGTGGCACATCATGTCGCGTTGCCCTCCTCCCCAAGTTGAAAAATCTGAACTTTTTCGTCTCGTCGCGATGACCAATCAGGGACTGAATATGTAGTGATGTGGAGATGTCTGGAGTTTGACTGAGGATGTGAACATGTCCTGTATCTGGTAGCAGCCTGTGAGCAGGACTTATGTCTCTTTTGTACTTTATTTCACAATTATGACAGAATTTTTGGAGCGAGCAGCAGCACCACAGCAGGGGGAGAGGAGGTTTTCTTTTTATTTTATGTGCGCGCGCGAGGGAATCATCCATGGAGATTATTTTACTTATTAACTACACAGATGTATAATAAAACAAATGGTGACTGGTTTCTAAAGACAATTATGACAGTTTTTGGGGGAAGAGCGAGCTGCAGCAAGCAGCGGAGTTTCTTTTTTTTTTTTTATTGTTTACATGTGCGCACGTGAACGGGACAATTGGTCCTCAAACTGGGTCCCGCAGAGGCGGAAGGACCGCTGAAAGCAGCCGTCATCCAGACGCAGCTCCTGCAGCAAATAATGATACTCTCTGTATTGGGAGCTTTTCACAACAACTCGCTCCGTGTGATCAAGGTCCGTCATGATGACTTGACGCCGAGCGGAATGGAAGCTCCTCCCATTTGATGACGCTTGGTGTGAATGCGGCATTAAATCCGCGAAGTAGCGCTATTTTTTTACACTTATTATAGATGTTTTAAGGCTGCAAAACCCCTCACTACACACTTTTCTCAAACAGGCATTAACATTTTTTCACTTTTCTCTCTTGTGTAAACACTCTCTTCTGTGCGAGAAGATTATAAACAGACACACGCAGAACACAATGCGTGGCTCTCCCTTCACCCACTGCTTCCGGAGGTACGGATGCGGGACCCGCAAAGAATCCAAGTCCTCTCTCGGTGGCCACGGAGCTCTGCGGCTACGGTCAACATCCGGATCAAAACAGTGAGCGTAGCCTCTGGACCTGTTGCCAGATTTGGCACAATTCCACACAGCAGACAGGAGGGCAGCAGTGTGATTGGCAGTGAGAGCAATCGCGGTGATTTTTTTAAATTTTATTTTATATATTTTGTTAGTTAAGAGAGATGGCGGATCACGGATCCAGTATAAATAGGTGGCGGAGCCAACGTCAGAGGTTCCGGAGCGTGCTCCGGCTTGCTCCCCCTCAAATTAAGCCCTGGCTGGAGCCTATCCCAGCAGCAGTGGTGGGCACAGATAACCAAAAAATTAACTTCGATAACAGATAATCAGATAACTGAAAAGTTATCTTTGATAAAGATAAACCACCCAAAAATGTATCAGATAAATCGATAAATTCCAATATTGGCTCTGGTACATTTGCAATTACTAAGATTCTGAAATTGACTTTTAACACAATCACTTTTGAAAGCATCAAAAGCAACAAGAGACTTAAAGAATGAGCCAGTATTTCCATGTTTGACCATGCTGCCCCCTGTAGGAAGCTGCACAGAAAAATCCTGAGAACGCCCACAAAATGAGCTCTCTACTAATCATAATGCTCCGGTCAGGCGGAGGTCTTGAAAAATAAAGTCATACTAACTTATGGTTTTGTGAAAATACTGCTAGAATAACTCCATTAATGTCAATTCTGTCATTTGTACAAAGTTAAAATATAACATATCTTTCAATGTTGAATAATGCACTAATTCTGAGGTTTTGTAACAAACACAGACTGCAAAGCATTCTGGGTAAAAGTGCCCTGCTAAACACTGATTGATTCAGTCATTCATTATGTAAACCAACACGTTAATGTGACGTGTGTTGGTTTAAAGATAAATGTGCTTTTGTAAAATGTTCCAGTTTTTATTTGTAAAAACAGGCATTTTTACGGAGCCCTGGAAGTGTCATCGCAGAATGTTTTGCATGTGGAGAGAATGTTTGATGATGTGCGCACATTTTATGATGTTGTAAAACGTGCACTCAATATTAGTAAGTAAATTTATTTATATAGTGCCTTTCACAGACATAAGTCACAAAGCACTTCACAGGTTAAAATGCAATAATAAAAACATAGATAAAACAAAGGACAAGGTTAACAATTGGTCAGTTCTGAAAAGCCTTATCTTGACACATAAATGTTGGCTTTACACTGTGCGTGTTTTGGCCATTTTTCAGATGATTTTTCATTCGTGCAAGAATTTTTTTGTACGGAGTTTCAGGTTAATCGCGCGTCCTGCATCGTGTAGTGGAGTAACAAGCTTTAACATCTCACGACCACCTCCTGCTGCTGAAGAGCTACAAAGTATCCAACCGCAGAGCTGTCTTGTAATGTTTTTTGTTGTTGTTGTTGTTTTGTTTTTAAACTTAATTTGTAAAGCCATTTGCTAAGCCAAAAAGTTGATTTGACCACCATCTGATATAACCGGGTCAAAATAAATAGAACACTGCCATCTACTGGTGCCCAGACGCTTAGTACTTGGGGCGAATACTGCCATGAACACTACTGGCCAGTAGATGGCAGTAGCAGCCTTGAAAACTTGCCAAACAAAATTCCAGATAATCCGTCTGCTACATTTAAGATGTGTGGAATTTAAACACAAATACAATAACGTCTATAAACCCAGAGAATATATTCACGAGAGTTTTAGGCACTAGAGTTTAATGCTTTTGTCCGTGGAGCCTGAACAGAGTATCTGAAATGCATTTGTCCTGTCGTCTGAGATTACCCTATGCTACCCATAATGCATTGCTGCCGGGCACAGCATGTGCTCACAAAACCTTAAAAATTAGCACATTACTTTAAAACGAAAACATACGAGGGCTACCCATAATGCATTGCTGCCAGGCACAGCATGTGCTCACAAAAGCTTAAAAATTAGTACATTACTTTAAAACGAAAACATACGAGGGCTGTCAATAAAGTATAGGTCCTTTTTATTTTTTTCAAAAACTATATGGATTTCATTCATATGTTTTTACGTCAGACATGCTTGAACCCTCGTGCACATGCATGAGTTTTTCCACGCCTGTCAGTGACGTCATTCGCTTGTGAGCACTCCTTGTGGGAGGAGTCGTCCAGCCCCTCGTCAGAATTCCTTTGTCTGAGAAGTTGCTGAGAGACTGGCGCTTTGTTTGATCAAAATTTTTTCTAAACCTGTAAGGCACATCGAAGTGGACACGGTTCGAAAAATTAAGCTGGTTTTCGGTGAAAATTTTAACGGCTGAAGAGATTTTGAGGTGATACTGTCGCTTTAAGGACTTCCCACGGTGCGAGACGTCGCACAGCGGTCCCAGGCGCTGTCGTCAGCCTGTTTCAAGCTGAAAACCTCCACATTTCAGGCTCTATTGATCCAGGACGTCGTGAGAGAACAGAGAAGTTTCAGAAGAAGTCGGTTTCAGCATTTTATCCGGATATTCCACTGTTAAAGGAGATTTTTTTAATGAAAGACGTGCGGACGGGTCCGCGCGTCGGGACGCAGCCGGCGCGGTGGCACAGGAAAAACACCTCCGTGTTGATAACCATTTGTAAAATCCAGGCGGCTTTTGATGGCTGTCAGTGGAGTGAGTATATGAGAAATTGTTTAACAGCTGGACATGTTCCAACTTGTCCTTAAGGCTTCCAACAGAGGTGTTTTTCCTGTGGCGCAGCGGCGGAGCGTCGCAGCGGCTGCGAGCCGACGCTGCAATCCGTCCGCACGTCTTTCATTAAAAAAAAAAAATCTCCTTTAACAGTGGAATATCCGGATAAAATGCTGAAACCGACTTCTGAAACTTCTGTTCTCTCACAACTTCCTGGATCAATAGAGCCTGGAATGTGGAGGTTTTCAGCTTGAAACAGGCTGACGACACCGCCTGAGAGCGCTGCGCGCCGTCTCGCACCGTGGGAAGTCCTTAAAGCGACAGTATCACGTCAAAATCTCTCATCAGCCGTTAAAATTTTCACCGAAAACCAGCTTATTTTTTTTTAACCGTGTCCACTTAGATGTGCCACACAGGTTTAGAAAAAATTTTGATCAAACAAAGCGCCAGTCTCTCAGCAACTTCTCAGACAAAGGAATTCCGACGAGGGGATGGACGACTCCTCCCACAAGGAGTGCTCACAGGCGAATGACGTCACCGACAGGCATGGAAAAACTCACGCATGTGCACGAGGGTTCAAGCATGTCTGACGTAAAAACATATGAATGAAATCCATATAGTTTTTGAAAAAATAAAAAGGACCTATACTTTATTGACAGACCTCGTATATCTGATATTTTCACTTTATAAAACTTCAGACATGACAGTAATTTTAAATAACTTGTCCAAAATGAGTAGGTTAAAATTTGAACCATAAGTTAAAAATGTATGCCTCTGGATGACTTGGGTGATATTGCGGTTATATCAGTATGGTGTTAAAGGAAATGATTTTTTTTTTTTTGGGTCACCAGTTCTCCTTTGCCTAGAGAGGATAGAGTAGTTTTTTTTCTGAAAACAGCTCTCTTCTGTTTGCAGAGGGTAGAAGAATATACCTACTAGGAAACTTTTAACATGTAGATCTCAACTGCTTTTAAGTTTTAAAAATGTTTTTCACTGTTCAGCTTGGTGTATTACGTTATCGGTCTAAAGATTATCGGTCGGCAATTCATTGGAAGATAATTAGTCCGATGATGGTTTTTAAAGTTATCTAAAAAGATAATCCAATAATGAAAACGTTATCTTCGATAATTATCCGTTATCGGATTATCGGAAGTGTGCCTACCACTGCCCAGCAGTCACAAGGCATGAGGCGTGGTACATCCTGGACAGGAGTCTGTCAGGGCCACATATAGACAAACAAAGAAACACCCACACCTACAGACAATTAAAAGTTTGCAATTCGCCTAACCTGCGTGTCTCTGGATGTGGAAGGAAGCCGGAGCACCCGGAAGGAACCCGCGCAAACATGGGGAGAACATGCGAACTCCACAGAGAAAGGGTGGGAAGTGAACCCACAAACGTCTTGGTGTGAGGCAACAGCGCTGCTAAATTAAATACTACAAAGCAATTTCGGTCACTCCAGAGAATTTGTTTTTTTAAAAAACAAAAACAGTCCACAGCAGAGACCCCATCCCATGAAAGTGTGATGACGTCACAGAGCAGCCGTGACATGCAAAGGCAGCTGCAACTTTTTGCACTCCTGTACATTATTCATTTTAACTTTCTTTGGACAAACTCAAACGAATGGCAGATCAATGCAACACAAGATTTCTAGAAGATTCTCCAATTATAAAGAAAGACAACAAAGACAAGAAAGACATTTATCCCACAACATTGATCTCAGCTGAGTTACTGTAAACCTAAACAGACATGTATTAAGAATTTAAATGTGATTAGCGTTAAAATATTACAGTACTTTACACGTTTTTACTTCCCCAAATTCCTGTTAAATGCTCCGTTTCATTTTGCTTAACAGAGATAACGAACGAATATATAAAACGCGTCCAAAACAAAACCAGCCATGTCATGACGATAAGAAAACAGAAATAAATCCACTCGCTTATTTACCTTCCAGTTAATCATTTTGACAGCTTGGTGGCAAAATTTGCTCGTTTACTCAATGGACGGCATGATCTATTAATGCTCACAGAAGAAGGCGTGGCTTTCAGCTCTGCGCCAATGAACATCCACGTTCTGTGGACGCAAATGTGTTGCATTCAAGATCCATGGGGAAAAGTGGGATTAAATGTTTCGGATTACGCGAGCACTTTCTAGAAGCAAAAGTAGATCACAGGTGTCCCTGAGATGCGATCTGTTTCTGTGCTTTACAACATTATAGCATTTGAATTTGCTGAACTTGAAACCCAAACCATATTTACATGTAAAACAAATACTTCGCACAGTAAGTCCCATTTCACATTAAAAATTGTGTACGCAAAAGAATAAATTTAATTAATAAATAATATAAAAATACGCACGCAAAAGGTTCCAGTTAAAGTTTGTGATGAACAGTAATATACTGTATATGCACTTAGTGATAGAGACAGTGTTTTATGTTAACAAATGTAAAATATTATCTAATAAAACGAATGCTCATCGATAATGCAAGGCAACATCGAGTGCAAACATAAATATTGTGTGAATTTTTAACGTAAGGACAAATGTAGATTGTACACACATTTATTATTCTCTTCCTTGAAATTATTTAATTTCACTACTTATTTTATTAACGTCACATATATATGCAATTCAAATTACATATCTTTGAGCATTATTTTCACGCTGCTTGTGGGCATTTAGTTAGTCCCTTAGTGGTGTGTGACTGCCATCTAGTGGGCATTATGATGTAGGTTTGTGGATTGAACTGAAGCTAAATTGATTATTTAGCCCAAACATAATGCAATGCAATAATGGCCTGGCAGCAAAACGATCTGCTCTTTTAACTGTTTGAGTTGATAACAGTTCAGTTTTGTGGTTGGGGAGAAAAAGGCGATCATCAGCAATTTCCATGATTTTTCACTATCTTTTTTTAAAGGGTGCACATATTTATTTATTTGTTTCTTTGTTTGTGTTTTTGAGCCAGTACACAAAGTACAAACGCAACGCGACACCAGATTTATATATTCGCAGTAATCTGCGCATGCGCACAAATGGGGAGCTCGTCCTGCACTCAGTTTATCCTTTAGTGGAAAAAGGACTAAAAGTAAGTCCCTTCGGCTGCTCCCTTGTTTTTGCACTCGGGGTCGGCACAGCAAATCCAAGGTGGATCTGCATGTTGATTTGGCACAGGTTTTACGCCGGATGCCCTTCCTGACCCCAACTCCACATTACATTGAGAAATAGTGGAAAAAGTACTGAGAGGAGAAAATAGCTCGCCTGCAAACCTGATTTCGGTCTGCACTCAGATAGGTTTGGGTGTCTTGCTGTTGCTGTCTTCAAATATGTAAGAATTCCACAGAACATCCGCTTTGTGGAAGTCACTCCGGGTAAGTAACAAAACACCCAACTAAAGACAATAAAAAAGTGAAAAACAAGTATGTAACATGAACATTCTGTGTCACGCAAACATAAAAAAATCTGGTTTTCTGACCGGCTGAATGCATAAATTAACGTTTTTTGTTTTAAAATACATTCCAAAATATATTTTGAAATGTAAACTTCAGAAATATTGTATTTCCCAGTTCAGTGAACGCAGCACGTTGTGCCGTGTAATTGTTTATAAGCGCGTAATAATTTTACGATGAATATACCGAAAACAAAAATATTATCTGATGTAATCATAAACATATAGAAAAGTAACGTTATAATGGTATTGTTGTTCATACACATGCGTAGTCACGGTGGCCGAGAGGTTAAGGCGTTGGACTCGAAATCCAATGGGGTTTCCCCGCACAGGTTCGAATCCTGTTCGTGACGACTTTTTTTTCTTGACTGTGTTTTTAGATGGATCTGCAGACGGCCACACATCTTCGTTGTCGTTTTCGTCAGACATTGAAAGGCAGTTCTGCGTTCTTAAATAGCAGCATCAGACACACACAAAGCAATATATATTTTGAGGATTATGCCAAAACTACTTTTTCACCAAATTTGCACCACGCATTGGTGTTAGGCCTTGGAAAACTCAACTAAATTTTGGAGGTGATCCAGATCCGGATTCTGGAACAGGATTTAACTTTGCAGATTTTTAAGGATTACGTCAAAACTACTTCATGGATTCAACATCACAATATAAAACCAAGATCAGGAAGACATTATTTTGTTTCAGCTTGTAAATTAAATATCAGATTGCAACATCTTGATCAGGCAGACCACACTGGATCAGTATGAAATTATTGCATTGTTATGAAATCCAGATCCAGGTAAACTCCAGGTCACGATGTGAATCACATATCTGAAAGCAGGCATGTTGTGTTTGTGTTGTCCTGTATGAAAGAGACCAATGATAGCCCAAAACGTGCAACAGACGTGTTTCCCATACATGCGTTCTCTTGCATTTACATAGCATGTCACATACTGTACATGTACTACATAAATAAGTACACCATACTCTGGCAACAGCTGAAAATATGTAATAGTGGCACCTTTTATGATTAACAAAACACTCAATCATATTCAAGTCTATTAATAGTAGCATTCCTGATCTATAATAAATGTACGCTGAATGTTTTTCACTCCATGCAAGGATTGCACAGACATCTTTATTTGGGAACTGAACCTTCTCCACACTTTTTGGCAAGGTGCCAAGCACTCAAAAATGAGGAAATCCTGAAATTATGAACTGAGCAAAAGATGATGTGGTTTCTGTTGAACCCTCATAACTAAAATAACACACTCCTAAAAGAAAACTGCTATGTAGTGCTCGCTATTTATATAGCCATAGATTTTTACAGACACAAAAATGATATTCAAGTGGTTGCCCCATCCTCCTGTCACCACCATCTAAGTCATTTTCTATACCCGCTTATTCCAGTTAAGTGTCATGGGGGCACTTCACCTGAACTGCATGGCGTTGGAGGGGGTAGGGGAAACTGCTGCAGCACCAGTAGGGAACCCACACAAACATGGGGAGAATGTGCAAACTCAAGACAGGAAGGACCATCTAAGACGTGATCCCAGGACCTTCTTGCTGTGAGGCAACAGTGCCAACCACTAATCCACTGTGCCCCCCCACCATGAAACTGACACAGCAAAATATGGATTTACCCACAATTTATATTCAGTATCAAAGTGAATCAGGTTTGCGCAATCTCTTGCTCTTCAGTCGACTGCAGATTTAGGACTCTGAGTTGCTGTTCAGAGCGGTTCATCTTAAACTCAGGAGCAGTGGAAGCTGGGCAGCAGACTGACTGAAAAAAAAACCCCAAATGCTCAGATCATGGTCTTTGGAAAACATATTCAAAATGTGGAGCACTGTCTTTCTCTACTCAAGTATGGCATGAACTAGATGATATGTGAACTCTTACACACCTAGCAACATAAATTTGGTAAAATAAACGTATTTCAGGAAACATGGCTTTTATTGTATATCACGAGACACCAAATCTGACATTTAAAAAAATAAATAAAGAGGGGTCTTGTAAATATAATGGTAAACATAAAAGCTCTGCATTTTCCCCCATTATTTTTAAAAATAACGAACTACAACCCCTGGCAAAAAAATTTTGGAATCACCGGCCTCGGAGGATGTTCATTCAGTTGTTTAATTTTGTAGAAAAAAAGCAGATCACAGACATGACACAAAACTAAAGTCATTTCAAATGGCAAAAAAAGACAGAAAACTTAAAGCAATATGTCTCAAAAATCGAAAAATGTACAACAAAACAAATGAGGAACGAATGGGAGGAAACTGGAGTCAACGTCTGTGACCGAACTGTAAGAAACCGCCTAAAGGAAATGGGATTTACATACAGAAAAGCTAAACGAAAGGCATCATTAACACCTAAACAGAAAAAAAACAAGGTTACAATGGGCTAAGGAAAAGCAATTGTGGACTGTGGATGACTGGATGAAAGTCATATTCAGTGATGAATCTCGAATCTGCATTGGGCAAGGTGATGATGCTGGAACTTTTGTTTGGTGCCTTTCCAATGAGATTTATAAAGATGACTGCCTGAAGAGAACATGTAAATTTCCACAGTCATTGATGATATGGGGCTGCATGTCAGGTAAAGGCACTGGGGAGATGGCTGTCATTACATCATCAGTAAATGCATACGTTTACGTTGCTATTTTGGACACTTTTCTTATTCCATCAATTGAAAGGATGTTTGGGGATGATGAAATCATTTTTCAAGATGATAATGCATCTTGCCATAGAGCAAAAACTGCAAAAACATTCCTTGCAAAAAGACACATAGGATCAATGTCAATGAGCAGATCTGATTTGATGCAGGTGTTAATTTGGGGGATGAAAATTTACAGGGTGATTCCATAATTTTTTTCCTCAGAATTGAGTGATTCCATATTTTTTTCCTCTGCTTGGTCTAAAAAAGTAACCGTTACTGACTGCCACAATCGTTTTTTCTTGGTTTCTTATAGTGTTTCTTAAAGCCAGAAAGTTGCCATTTGAAATGACTTTAGTTTTGTGTCATGTCTGTGATCTGCTTTTTTTCTACAAAATTAAACAACTGAATGAACATCCTCCGAGGCCGGTGATTCCATAATTTTTGCCAGGGGTTGTAGATTGCTGGGGTTTTAAGTGTCTGTGTCTTTTATTTCTTGGCCTGTCTTCCTGTGGTCTGTGTCTTTTTGTGTGTCCTTGTCAGAGTCCTTGGCTCCTGTCCTGTTCTGCATCCCAGTGTGTGTGTGTGTGTGTGTGTCTGTGTATGGAAGTGAGCACGTGTCTGTCTCCCATGGTGTTCTTATGTGTGTGTGTGGGGGGGGGAGGTGTGTATGTGTTCTTATCTTTTGTGTGCTCCTCCTCCTGTGGTCTGTGTGCTCAAAAGTTTACATACCCTGGCAGAATTTTTCTTTTTTTGTCCTTTTTTCAGAGAATATGAATGATAACACAAAGCTTTTTTCACACATGGTTAGTGGTTGGGTGAAGCCATTTATTGTCAAACAACTGTTTACTCTTTTTAAATCAGAATCAGAATTAGAATAGCCTTTATTTGCCAAGTATCCACAGAATAAGGAATGTGACTTCAGTTTGAGCTGCACTCTCTCTGTACGGCACGTATAAATACACATTAAACACTGAATAATTCACCGTAATAAAATGTGCAAGTAACTCAGCCACATGGGGTGTGCAGCCAGTACATTCTGAGTGCCGGTCCCAAGCCCGGATAAATGAGGAGGGTTGCGTCAGGAAGGGCATCCGGCGTAAAACAAGCCAACCGAACTATGCAGACTCAGAATCGAATTCCCATACCGGATCGGTCGCGGCCCGGGTTAACAACGTCCGCCACCGGTGCTATTGCCCAACAGGGTGACGGTGGAAATTGGGCTACTGCTGGGCGAAGACGACGAAAAAGAGGAGGAAAACGTTGCCACGAACAGCGGGAGAAGAAGAAAACTAGAAGGGTGGAAATGAGAGTGGGGACTTTGAATGTTGGTAGTATGCCTGGTAAAGGGAGAGAGCTGGCTGATATGATGGAGAGGAGAAAGGTAGACATATTGTGTGTGCAAGAGACCAAGTGGAAGGGAAGTAAGAGCAGGAGCATCGGCGGTGGGTACAAGTTGTTGTACCATGGTGAGGACAGGAAGAGAAATGGTGTTGGGGTCATTTTAAAGGAAGAGTATGTTAAAAGTGTGTTGGAGGTTAAGCGAGTGTCTGACAGGGTGATGAGTGTGAAGTTGGAAATTGAAGGGGTGATGATGAATATCATCAGTGCATATGCGCCACAGGTTGGTTGTGAGATGAAGGAGAAAGAAGATTTCTGGAGTGTGTTAGATGAGGTGGTGGAGAGTGTGCCCAAGCATGAAAGAGTGCTGATAGGAGCAGACTTCAATGGGCATGTTGGTGAAGGGAACAGAGGTGATGAGGAAGTAATGGGTAGATATGGTATCAAGGATAGGAATGGGAAAGGACAGATGGTAGTTGATTTTGCAAAAAGGATGGAAATGGCTGTGGTGAATACCTACTTTAAGAAAAGGGAGGAGCACAGGGTAACATATAAGAGTGGAGGAAGGTGCACACAGGTGGACTACATTCTTTATAGGAGATGCAAGATAAAATAAATCACAGACTGTAAGGTGGTAGCAGGAGAGAGTGTCACTAGACAGCACAGGATGGTTGTTTGTAGGATGACTTTAGAGGTAAAGAAGAAGAAGAGAGTGAGAGCTCAACAAAGGATCAGATGGTGGAAGCTGAAGGAGGAAGACTGTTGTGTGAAATTTAGCGAGCAGGTGAGAGAAGCACTGGTTGGAGGGGAAGCAATTTTGGACAACTGGAAAAGTACTGCAGATGTGGTGAGGGAGACAGCTAGGACAGTACTGGGTATGACATCTGGACAGTGGAAGGAAGACAAGGAGACTTGGTGGTGGAATGAAGAGGTCCAGGAAAGCATAAGGAGAAAGAGGTTGGCGACAAAGTTTTGGGATAGCCGGAGAGATGAAGAAAGTAGACAGGAGTACAAGGAGATGCAGCGTAAGGCAAAAAGAGAAGTGGCAAAAGCAAAGGAAAAGGCATACTGCGAGCTGTACAAGAAGTTGAATAGTAAGGAAGGAGAAAAGGACTTGTACCGATTGGCCAGAGAAAGGTACAGAGCTGGAAAGGATGTGCAGCAGGTTAGGGTGGTAAAAGATGCACATGGTAATGTGCTGACAAGTGAGGAGTGTGTGCTGAGAAGGTGGAGGGAATATTTTGAAGAGTTGATGAATAAAGAAAATGAGCGAGAGAAAAGGCTGGATGACGTGGTGAGAGTAAATCAGGAAGTACAAGAGATTAGCAAGGAAGAAGTGATGGCTGCTATGAAGAGGATGAAGAGTGGAAAGGCAGTCGGTCCAGATGACATTCCAGTGGAGGCATGGAAATGTCTAGGAGAGATGGCAGTAGAGTTTCTAACCAGATTGTTTAATAAAATCTTGGAAAGTGAGAGCATGCCTGAGGAGTGGAGACGAAGTGTGCTGGTTCCTATTTTCAAGAACAAGGGTGATGTGCAGAGCTGCAGTAACTACAGAGGCATAAAGCTGATTAGCCACAGCATGAAGTTATGGGAAAGAGTAGTAGAAGCTAGGCTTAGAAAACAGGTGAAGATCTGTGAGCAGCAATATGGTTTCATGCCGAGAAAGAGCACTACAGATGCAATGTTTGCTCTGAGAATACTGTTGGAAAAGTACAGAGAAAGACAGAAAGAGTTACATTGTGTATTTGTGGACTTAGAAAAAGCTTATGATAGGGTGCCAAGAGAAGAGTTGTGGTATTGTATGAGGAAGTCTGGAGTGGCAGAGAAGTATGTTAGGGTAGTGCAGGACATGTACAAGAATAGTGTGACAGCGGTGAGATGCGCAGTCGGAATGACAGACTCATTCAAGGTGGAGGTGGGATTACACCAAGGATCAGCTCTGAGTCCTTTCTTGTTTGCAGTGGTGATGGACAGGTTGACGGATGAGATCAGACAGGAGTCCCCATGGACTATGATGTTTGCAGATGACATTGTGATCTGTAGTGAGAGTAGAGAGCAAGTTGAGTCTAGTCTGGACAAGTGGAGATATGCTTTGGAGAGAAGGGGAATGAAAGTCAGTAGAAGCAAGACTGAGTACATGTGTGTGAATGAGAGGGAGCCCAGTGGAATAGTGCAGTTACAAGGAGTAGAAGTGGTGAAAGTAGATGAGTTTAAATATTTGGGGTCAACTGTTCAAAATAATGGAGAGTGTGGTAGAGAGGTGAAGAAGAGAGTGCAGGCAGGGTGGAGTGGGTGGAGAAAGGTGGCAGGAGTGATTTGTGACCAAAGAATATCAGCAAGAGTGAAGGGGAAAGTTTACAAAACAGTAGTGAGACCAGCTATGTTGTATGGTTTAGAGACAGTGGCACTAACAAAAAGACAGGAGGCAGAGCTGGAGGTGGCAGAGCTGAAGATGTTGAGATTCTCTTTGGGAGTGACAACAATGGACAAGATTAGGAATGAACATATCAGAGGGACAGCTCAGGTGGGACGGTTTGGAGACAAAGTCAGAGAGGCGAGATTGAGATGGTTTGGACATGTGCAGAGGAGGGACCCAGGGTATATAGGGAGAAGGATGCTGAGGATGGAGCCACCAGGCAGGAGGAGAAGAGGGAGACCAAAGAGGAGGTTCATGGATGTGCTGAGAGAGGACATCAGGTGGTTGGTGTGACAGAGGAAGATACAGAGGACAGGGTGAGATGGAAACGATTGATCTGCTGTGGCGACCCCTCACGGGAACAGCCGAAAGACAAAGAAGAAGAATAAAATGTGTGAAACAGACACATTAAGTTGTACATGACATATATGGATTAGTGAGTTTTTTGGCAGGTTAAATTGTTGATCAGTGTGCTGGCCTGTGGAAAGAAACTGTTCCTGTGTCTCATTGTTTTGATGTACAGAGCTCTGTAATGTCGACCAGAGGAAAGAGTTTAAACAGTGTGTGTCCAGGGTGTGAAGGGTCTGCACAGATGTTACCAGCTCACCTCTGGTCCTGGACCGGTGTCGCAGACCGAACAGAACCCCCTAAAACTCGATCCACCCTGCCTTCACTGCACATGCATCATTAGCCGCGGTTCACCGATTATCACCTCGTTTCTGCTTTAAACTGCACTCCAGTCATCATCTATCCAGAGCTCTCAAGTCTCACTCATTCAGAGTGAGACTCATGCTTTAAAACAGTCCTGTCAGGTCTCATGCACTCGGCATGAGACTCAATATGTTGTCACGCTCTCATGCTAATGCACGGCATTCCACCAAAATGACCTGCAAGACAAAATTTGGTGGAAAATAACTCCTGTCTATCTCAGCGACAGATATCTGAAGCTTATCTACAACAATCATTTCCACATAAATTCAGCATTATTTCATAATAAAAGATGAAGTGATCAGAGTATTGCCTCTTTTCTGCTTAAAATGGCCTTGTTTCTGCTTAAAACTAACTTTAGAATGCTTTTAAGAGTTTTATTTTGTCATCTGATGGTTAATAATCACATTCATCCATTTGATCGCTTTGGGTTAAGAGACTGTCTCAGATGAGCTGCTGAGCTCCAAAATGATGCATGCGCAGTAGAGGCAGGGCAGACCAATCTTTGGGGGCAGACCGTTTGGGCTGCGACACCGGTATAAGTCCTGGATGGAGGGCAGACTGGCTCCAATGATTTATTTCTGCAGACCTGACAGTTTGTTGAAGTCTGTGCCTGTCATGTTTGGAGGCAGAGGGAAACCAAATAGAGATGGAGATGCACAGGACAGACTGGATGATGGATGTGTAAAAGATGATGAGCAGTTCCTTGGGCAGGTTGAACTTTATGAGTTGTCTGAGAAAGTACATCCTCTTATGTACCTTTTTCCTAATGGAATCTATGTAGGACATCCACTTCAGATCTTGGGAGATGGTGGATCCCAGGAACCAGAAAGTGTCCACAGTAGGCACAGTGCTGTTGACAATGGAAAGGGGGGGGGTGTGGAGTCCATGAACAGGATCCTCATGTACATCTTTGCAGAGTCCAGGTGCTGCAGGGGTATCCGGACATTTGGCCAACACCTGTTTGGCCAATGGACATTTGGCCAACAGACATGTAATTTGTGATGTGAGGGTGATGTGAGAGTGGCTTCTCTTATACAGCTTGGTGAGTGTGGCTTCTTTTCTTGTTATCATACATCTGGGTGAGAGTGGCTTATTTTTTTTGTTATTGGGCATCTGGGTGAGTATGGCTTCTCTTTTTGTTATTATGCATCAGGGTGAGAGTGGCTTCTCCTTTAGACTTGAAATTGACATTTTTATCAACTGTGATATTGACAGTATTGTATGATATTGACAGTATTTTTCAATTTTATTGTTAACTAACAAATCATCAGCAGCAAGTGCTACTCTTGTAATGAAAAACATTGACTTTAGGGTATCAAATTTAACAATCAGCGGCACAAGCCCAGATTTCCTGTGTAAAGGTATTACGTATCAAAGGACATAGTGAAAGCACAGATATTGTACGTCCTTTTACATGGATGAAATCATCATTATTCTCAAGAGTATTTAAAAAGAGCAGTGATTTAACAATAAATGGCCTCACCCAACCACTAACTATGAGTGAAAAATAGTTTTGTCTTATTATTATTCTCTGGCTGTCTTCTGCATTGCAGAGGGTTCTGCCTCTTGTGTTGTTTTCCCGTTGTTCTTTGTGTCATTTATGTCTGAACCTAGCGATTTAGTTTGACCCTCTTTTTTGTCATTTACAACCCCAATTCCAATGAAGTTGCGGCGTTGTGTAAAATGGAAATAAAAACACAATACAGTGATTTACAAATCCTCTTCAACCTATATTCAGTTGAATACGCCGCAAAGACAAAATATTTAATGTTCAAACTGATAAACTTTATTGTTTTTGTGCAAATATTTGCTCATTTTGAAATGGATGCCTGCAACATGTTTAAAAAAAGTTGTTTAAAAAAAGTGGTATGTTTACCACTGTGTTACATCACCTTTCCTTCTAACAACACTCAATAAGTGTTTGGGAACTGAGGACACTAATTGTTGAAGCTTTGTAGGTGGAATTCTTTCCCATTCTTGCTTGACGTACGACTTCAGTTGTTCAACAGTCTGGGGTCTCAGTTGTATTTTGTGCTTCATAATGTGCCACACATTTTCAATGGGTGACAGGTCTGGACTGCAGGCAGGCCAGTCTAGTACCCACACTCTTTTACTACGAAGCCACGCTGTTCTAACACGTGCAGAATGTGGCTTAGCATTGTCTTGCTGAAATAACCAGGGACATCCCTGAAAAAGATGTTGCTTGGATGGCAGCATGTGTTGCTCCAAAACCTGCATGTACCTTTCAGCATTGATGGTGCCATCACAGATGTGTATGTTGCCCATGCCATGGGCACTAACACAACCCAATACCATCACAGATGCTGGCTTTTGATATTTGCACTGGTAACAATCTGGATGTTCATTTTCCTCTTTTGTCCAGAGGACACGACGGCCATGATTTCCAAAAACAATTTGAAATGTGGACTCAGACCACAGCACACTTTTCCACTTTGCATCTGTCCATTTAAAATGAGCTCAGGCCCAGAGAATGCGGTGGTGTTTCTGGATGTTGTTGATGTATGGTTTTTGCTTTGCATGGTAAAGTTTTAACTTGCACTTGTAGATGCAGCGACGAACTGTGTTAACTGACAAAGGTTTTCTGAAGTGTTCCTGAGCCCACGCGGTAAGATCCTTTACACAATAATGTCGGTTTGTAATGCAGTGCCGCCTGAGGGATCAAAGGTCACGGGCATTCAATGTTGGTTTTTGGCCTTGCCGCTTAAGTGTAGAAAATTCTCCACATTCTCTGAATCTTCTGATTATGTTATGGACTTTACATGATGGAATCCCTAAATTCCTTGCAACTGAATGTTGAGAAACATTGTTCTTAAACTGTTGGACTATTTTTTCACGCAGTTGTTCACAAAGTGGTGATCCTCGCCCCATCTTTGCTTGTGAACGGTTGAGACTTTTGGGGATGCTCGTTTTATACCCAATCATGACAATCACTTGTTTCCAAACAGGTGTTCTTTGAGCATTCATCAACTTTCTTTTGTTGCCCCATCCCAACTTTTTTGAAATGTGTTGCAGGCATCCATTTCAACATGAGCAAATATTTGCACAAAAACAACAAAGTCTATCAGTCTGAACATTAATTATCTTGTCTTTGTGGTGTATTTAATTGAATATAGGTTGAAGAGGATTTGCAAATCATTGTCTTCTGTTTTTATTTACATTTTACACAACGTTCCAACTTCATTGGAATTGGGGTTGTACTTCTATCCCAGGGCTATGGCATTTCTGTTGCTTACCTGTTGTCTCTCCTTTGTGTTGTTTTTTGTGATGTTGTAGCCGAGCTGTCACCGTTTTATTTCCACGTTTGATTTCATGTTTTGTTTTCGTCCACTGTTGATTGGTGTTGAAGTCTCATTTGCTGTGTTTGTCCCTCCCTTGATGGTTACACCTGTGTTCATTAAGTCAGTTTGTTTTTTATGCCACGCCTTTGTTAATGTTTTTTGCTTGTCAATCACTTTTACTCTCTGTGCATTCCCATACGTCCAATCCTTGATTTTCCAGTGTCACATAACTCGTCCAGCTTCACCTGTGGTTCACCGTTTAGTAAGTGCTTTTTCCCTCGCCGTTGTGTTTTGACACTTTTTTTGTTACCCACCGTTTATTAGTCACCTAGTCTCTTTCAGTTTTTTTTTTTTTTTTGGTTTGTTTTATTCACCTTGGAGTTTTGTGTCACTTTCATGACAGATTCCACCCAGCATCTTCTTTGTACACAACCCCCCAAACAATGAGAATGCACCAAATGACAGCTGTGCTTTTTGAACTTTGTGTAAAACCGATCCTTCTCACATTCCAAACTTAGTTCCTGCCATCTTTCAGAGAACAGAAGAAAAGCTGGAATGATTCTTTGTGTTTAGCAGTGACAAGTGCTGTGATTCGAAATTCCGCCAAAGACTATAACTGTGGCACTGTAGAGAGGTTTACCTGAACATGAGAAACCTCTCAACGGTGCAGATGATGGATTGTGTTGTAAAGATCCACACAGCTGCAGTGTATCGGTTTAAAGTGGTGTTTTACCTTTGATAGCACGTACCTGTTCTCCATGTGATCATGCATTAAATGTCTGCTCAGCAGCATGTTGCATGTGTTCCAGCCAAAAAAGCAACTGTGACTGGAGGTAGGCTGTTGCAGTAAATAATGTAATACCTGCTCATTTTGCAATGCGTACTTTGCTTCCACAGGCTTTCGATAAAACTCAGTGTGTTATAATGTCCATTATGCTCCCCGCAGGAAAGATCTTCTGGGCTCTCTGGTCTGTTCTTGGTGAATTCTTCCTCTCCTGATGTGAAGGAGATAAAGTCTCACTGTCCTAACATGTTGACCCTCATGAACCATAATTCCGCCACTTGTGCCAGCAGTTGGGCTCAGTAGCGCCCTCTGTGATTTGTCCTGGACATAGTGAGTGGCAGTGACACAGAGGAGAGAGAGGAGACCTCCCAGTAGAGTGAACGAGACAAGAAGAGCTGGTACAGAATCACCATGGAGATGGACTGACAAAGGATCACACCAATGGTTACCACCTGCAGAGCAAACACAGATTGTATGAGACACAATAACATGTAAAATCTCCATATCCAAATAAATCTACATGTGTATGATAAGCTGTGTGATATGATGACAGAAAAACATCTATTGTTTCATATTATGTTCTTTTGTTTACTTTTTGGTGTTGCACTGTTTTGATAAAAGCTCTGGTTTTGCTCTGTGTGGCAATTCCAGCATAGAGTCATCTCTACGAGGTCTATTAGAAAAGTATCCGACCTTATTATTTTTTTCAAAAACCATATGGATTTGAATCACGTGTGATTCAAATATTGTATGAATCACACGTGATATATATATTGCGCCTTATATTGTATGGCCTTGCCTTACAATATAAGGCGCCTTGGGGCAACTGTTTGTTGTGATTTGGCGCTATATAAAAAAAAAATTTATTGAATTGATTGATTGCGTCAGACAAGCTTGAACCCTTGTGCGCATGCGTGAGTTTTTCCACGCCTGTCGGTTGCGTCATTCGCCTGTGAGCACGCTTTGAGTGAGGAGTGGTCCACCCCCTCGGCGGATTTTCATTGTCAGGAAATGGCGGAATGATTTGGGCTTTTTTTCCATCAGAATTTTTTCAGAAACTGTTAGAGACTGGCAGCTGGAAACCATTCAAAAAATTTATCTGGCTTTCGGTGAAAATTTTACGGGCTTCACAGAGAATAAGGACTGTTATTACAGCTTTAAGGACGCTCGGTGCACCGCGCTCCGTGCTGCCATCAAGAGCCACAAACCACCGGATCATTTCTAAACGGATGGCTCTGTGGAGCCGGGACTTTCTCTGGTTATCATAAGAGCTGGACATCAACCATTTTCCGGCAGATTTCACTTTTAACAAGCGATTTTGTCATGGAAAGCTGAGTGGAGGCTTCACGCGTCACGATGGATTCGCTACTAGAGCGAGACAAAACCACCTCCGTTTTGGTCTCACAGGACGGCTTTGAGATGGCATTCAGACAACTGTCGGTGGTTTTTCCATCGAGTGATTATCCGAGAAATTGTGGATGTGCCTGGACAGAGCCATCCGTTTAGAAATGATCCGGTGGTTTGTGGCTCTCGATGGCGGCACTGCGTGCCGGCGCGCTGAGCGTCCTTAAAGCTGTAGTAACAGTCCTTATTCTCTGTGAAGCCTGTAAAATTTTCACCGAAAGCCAGATAAATTTTTCTAAGGGTTTCCAGCTGCCAGTCTCTAACAGTTTCTGAAAAAATTCTGATGGAAAAAAAGCCCAAATCATTCCGCCATTTCCTGACAATGAAAATCCGACGAGGGGGCTGGACCACTCCTCACTCAAAGCCTGGTCACAGGCGAATGACGCAACCGACAGGCGTGGAAAAACTCATGCATGCGCACGAGGGTTCAAGCTAGTCTGATGCAATCACACGTGATTCAAATCCATATGGTTTTTGAAAAAAATAATAAGGTCGGATACTTTTCTAATAGACCTCGTATGTCACAGTGACTCCGGAATATATCAGATTTTGTTGAAGCTTTCAATGACATTGCTGAAAGAAAAACAATCAGAAAGAAAACAAGCAAGCACTCTCTCTCTCATGTGGACTTTAAGGGAGGTCTGGATCTGGTATTCCAATAAAAACATTTCTTATGAACAAAGTGTTTTTGTTTTTTTCTTCTTCCCCTTCTTCTTCTTAACCTTTCTGGTCAACGCTATGTCTTTAGTAAGACAATAAGAAGAAGACAGCCTCTGCTGATATATTAGCCTTTGGGAAACCTCTGTTTTGTGACTGGATGACAAACTGGACTTTATTTGAGTGTCAAAACAGAACATGAAATCTGCTGTTTGGAAATTTTCTGCTTCGTCATTTAACAATGGATTATTACACATACTGTACATCTGACTTTTTGAGCCAATTAACAGAGCACAGGTTTATGTTTGTGGATTTCTTGTGGATTACTTTTGTATGTGGAATATTTCCTGAAGTGACTGACAGTGGTCCAACTAAAAAAAGGTCAATTCAGTTTAAACTATGGCTGGGACAGCTAATGAAAATATAAGTCATCTAGTCGGGTACCATTAGTCATCGACTGAATTAAGCCAATTTTGAATCTTCATGGTGAAACTCAAATGTGACATTTATTTTAACAAATGTAAGCACAAAATCACAAACATAACAGCATTGGCATGAAGACAGTACCTGCATTCATTTACGAGGGACTGACTACCCATTTGAGCTGACTAATTCACCTGCTAAGGTTCACACTTTCTTCATTGAGTGAAGGGAGTGGTGGCAGCTCCAGCAAGTCTATTCTTTTAAACGTCCTGAGGGTCCAGCTCACCTGTCATCTCTGAAAACCAACACCTGCTGTTTCCTTTTATATGCTAACATTAAATGAATGAATCATTAAACATGTCCGTGAAGTCAATGTTAAGTCAAAAAGACATTTGCACAGGTAGAAGAAGCCTGTGCCTGGTGCCTAATTTTAAAACATTCACAATCACGAGAATAGTCTAATTCCTATCTTAGTAATTACTCTGTCCTGATTACATTAAAAACAGCTACATAGTCAATGAGCATGTAAGTGAATGTTGAAATGACTAATTTAAAAATGATTTCATGATGAGGTTTATGTCATATTGAGAAATCCTAATTAACCAACACATTGCAGTCATTGTTACATCATCTCCTTTGTGTTTATAATAAATATTTGTATTTATTTACAGTGTCTTTTTTACTGGTTGAAATCCAGATATGAATGGATGAATCTACCGGACTTAAAAATGTACATCTTACTTTTAATGTTATTTTGTCTAAAAATAAATGTCCAATGTTCCTTTATCATGTTAATCAAGAAATCATCACATATGAAACAACAACAGGTAAGTTATGGTTTTAATTTACAGACAAAGATTTCTAAAGAATCTTTTTTTTTTATAATGTAAGAATTTTTTTTACTTAAAATGTAAAATAATTAGAAAATCTTGAGGTAAACAAAAAAAAATTGTAAGGGTTTTCTTCAGAAAACCGCTGTGTAAAAATTGGCAGTTCTGTGACACATTTCTGCACTTTCATGTTGTGGCTTGAGGCCTCGTTTCTACTGGACAGTGTGAAGCTACGTCACAGCATGACGAAGTGAAAGTTGGATTGGGTTGAACTTTTGACTGCGGCGGCCTGACGGCAAGTGGCAATGTACGCTCACAGCGGAGCATCACGCCAGCTCATTTTTCTCGCTCTTCAGAAATGTGCTGCTTCTCACTGAAAATAATGGATTTTAGAGTGAAGCAAGACGTGTTTAACACCCTGAACACGTGCAGTGCGAAAGGCCCATTATGTTAAATCCTTATTCCAAAATGGATGAAATTCATTTTTTCCCCTCAAACTTCTATACACAATAATACCCCATGATGATAATGTGAAAAAAGCTTTTTGTTTTTTTTAGATTTTTGCAAATCCATTAATAATAATAATAATATTATAATGATAAAGATAAAAAACTAAGAAATCATTCGTACATAAGTATTCACAGCCTTTGCCATAAAACTCAAAATTGAGCTCAGGTTGATCCTGTTTCCACTGATCATCCTTGAGATGTTTCTACAGCTTAACTGGAGTCCACCTGGGGTAAATTCAGTTGATTGCATGTGAAGTGGAAAGACACAACCCTGTCTACATATAAGGTCCCACAGTTGACAGTGCATATCAGCGCACAAATCAAGCATGAAGTCAAAGGAATCGTCTATAGTCCTCTGAGACAGGATTTCCTCGAGGCTCAAATCTGGGGAAGGGTACAGAAACATTTCTGCTGCTTTGAAGGTCCTAATGAGGATAGTGGCCTCCATCATTTGTAAATGGAAGAAGTTCAGATCCATCAGGAATCTTTCTAGAGCTGGCCACCCATCTAAACTGGGTGATCAGGGGAGAAACAAAATTCTCTGGTCTGATGAGACAAAGATTGAACTCTTTGATGTGAATGCCAGGTGTCATGTTTGGACAAAATCAGGCACCATCCCTACAGTGAAGCATGGTGGTGGCAGCATCATGCTGTCAGGGATGTTTTTCAGTGGCAGGAACTGGGAGACTAGTCAGGATTGAGGGAAAAATTAATGCAGCAATGTACAGGGACATCCTGGATGAAAACCTGCTCCAGAGCTCTTGACCTCAGACCGGGCAATGGCTCATCTTTCAACAGGAGAAAGACCTACGCACACAGCCAAGATATCAAAGGAGTGGCTTCAGGACAACTCTGTGAATGTCCTTGAGTGGCCCAGCCAGAGCCCAGACCTGAATCTGATTGAACATCTCTGGAGAGATCTGAAACTGTCTGTGTACCAACGCTCCCCATCCAACCTGATGGAGCTTGAGAGGTGCTGCAAAGAGGAATGGGCAAAATTGCTCAAAGATTGGTGCACCAAGCTTGTGGCATCATATTCAAGAAGACTTGAGGCTGTAATTGCTGCCAAAAGTGCATCAGCAAAGTACTGAGCACAGGCTGTGAATACTTGCATGTGTTTTATTTATTAGTTTTCTATTTTTAATAAATTTGCAAAAAAAAAAAAAAAAAAAAAAAAGCTTTTGTCGTGCTGTCATAGGGTGTTGTGAGTAGAATTTTGATGGAAACAAATATTAATTAACTCCATTTTGGAATAAAGCTGTAACATAAAATATGGAAAAGTGAAGTGCTGTGAATACTTTCTGGATGCCCAACTGCAAACACCTTGGTTTGTGGTTCAGGGTTAAATGAACTTAATGAATGGCTTTCGACTAGTCGACTAGTCAGATGTTAGCTAGTCGTAGTAGACTATTACGACAAGTCATCCAATCTCAATTTTAAACCAGCTCACCGTGGAATTTAGCTGTTATTGTTTCTGTTTCTCTGCAGCACCACATGGGAACAAATGTCCATTTAATCAGTTGTTGGTTCCATCACTGTGCGTAATAAATATCTCCTTCCACTACTTGATTTGGCATTTGATTCATTAAATGAAGCCTCACTTTTTACCGTGCTTGACTCTAACCATTTGGTTAGAGTCATGAAGCCACGCTGTTGTAACACATGCAGAATGTGGCTTGGCATTGACTTGCTGAAATAAGAAGGGACGTCTCTGAAAAAGATGTTGCTTGGATGGCAGCATGTGTTGCTCCAAAACATGGATGTACCTTTCAGCATTGATGTGCCATCACAGATGTGTAAGCTGCCCATGCCTTGGGCACTAACACACCCAAACACCATCAGAGATGCTGGCTTTTGATCTTTGCACTGGTAACAATCTGGATGGTCTTTTTCCTCTTTTGTCCGGAGGACACAACGGCCATGATTTCCAAAAACAATTTGAAATGTGGACTCAGACCACAGCACGTTTCCACTTTGCATCTGTCCATTTAAAATGAGCTCGGGCCAAGAGAAGGCGGCAGCGTTCCTGGATGTTGTTGATGTATGGCTTTTGCTTTGCATGGTAGAGTATTAACTTGCACTTGTAGATGTAGCGACAAACTGTGTTAACTGACAATGGTTTTCTGAAGTGTTCCTGAGCTCACGCGGTAAGATCCTTTACACAATGATGTCAGTTTTTAATGCAGTGCCGCCTGAGGGATCAAAGGTCACGGGCATTTAATGTTGGTTTTCGGCCTTGCCGCTTACATGCAGAAAGTTCTCCAGATTCTCTGAATTTTCTGATTATATGATGGACTGTAGATGATGGAATCCCTAAATTCCTTGCAATTGAACGTTGAGAAACATTGTTTTTAAACTGCTGGACTATTTTTTCATTCAGTTGTTCACAAAGTGCTGATCCGTGCCCCAACTTTGCTTGTGAACGGCTGAGACTTTTGGGGATGCTCCTTTTATACCCAATCATGACACTTACAATTAATGTCCTCAGTTCCCAGACACTTATTGAGTGTTGTTAGAAAGATTTGTAATGTAACACAGTGGTAAACATACCACTGTGAAACATGAAGCGTGTTGCAGGCATCCATTTCAAAATGAGCAAATATTTGCACAAAAACAATAAAGTATATCAGTTTGAACATTACATATCTTGTCTTTGTGGTGTATTCAATTGAATATAGGTTGAAGAGGATGCAAATCATTGTATTCTGTTTTTATTTACATTTTACACAACGTCCCAACTTCATTGGAATTGGGGTTGTAGACGACATTTTGGATCTTCTATAGAGATCTCCCGGAATATAGTTGTCATAGCCGGGTGATTCTTCGTGCCACCCGATGCTCGGTCCGCTGTTCTGCAATTCATCCACAACTTCAAGTCTGCCTATCATCCTGAACTCAAAGAATGCTCAACCTACTCCAGCAGCACTTCTGGTGGCCCTCAGTTCAGGCAGATGTGCAGGACTACATCAAGACTTGCACCATTTGCGCCAGGGGCAAAACCTCCCATCAGCCGCTGTCCAGACTCCTAAGTCCTCTGCTCACTCCTGGTCGCCCCTGGTCGCACATCTGCCTGGACTTCTTCACGGGATACCCCACCTCCAAAGGCATGAGCACCATCCTCACTGTTGTGGACCGATTCTCCAAGGCAGCACACTTTGTGGCCCTGCCTAAGGTACCATCCGCCCAGGAGACCGCTGATCTCCTAGTCCACCATGTGTTTTGGCTGGATGGCATCCCACTGGACATCGTGTCAGATCGAGGACCCCAGTTTACCTCACAGGTCTGGAAGAACTTTTGCTCAGCGCTCGGGGCCTCGGTCTGTCTCACATGTGGTTTTCATCCTCAGACCAATGGCCAGTTGGAACTGGTTAATTCAAGGCTACCCTCCGGTATGTTATGTCCTCTCACCCATCTTCATGGAGTATTCAGCTGCTGTGGGTGGAATGCGCACACAATTCTCAGGTGAGCTCTGCCACTGGACTTTGACCATTCGAATGCTCATTGGGTTATCAACCTCCTCTGTTCCCAGCCCTGGCTGTTCCCTTGGTTCAAGCCCACCTGCAACAGTGTCAACAGGTGTGGAGGACCGGCTGTTCTGCTCTGTTTCGGATGAGGGACCGGACAGTATGCCATGCAGACCAGCACCGTACCTCGGCCCCACAACACCAACCGGGCCAGGAGGTGTGGCTCTCAGCTAAAGACATTCCGCTTAAAGCCACAGCACGGACATTGGCACCAAGGTATCTCAGGCCCTTCGCTGTGAACCGAATCATCAACCCTCGCTGTCAACCGAATCATCAACCCCATCATGGTCAGACTCCGCTGCCTCGGTCGCCTCGGTGCTCCCCTCCCTTCCTGTGTCTCCAGGGGCAGCACCACAAAGCTGACTGACTCACCTGTCTGCAATCAACACCACCTGTTTATAAACTGCCTCTCCAATCTCCAGAAATTCAGCTCTGCCTCATGGTAACTGGCCTCAGTCATCCATCTTGGATGACTTTTTGATTATCTCTTGTGATTCCAAACATTACTGTTTTTTGACCAGAATGGTTTGTGGGCTGAGACTCAGGACAAGATGGTTTGTGAAACAGGTGGACACTCTTTGTACAGACATCAGTCAGTAGCATCCATGTATTTTCTGTAGCCGCTTACTTCACTTCACTTCATCTCTCCTGTGCTTCCAGCATTCCTTCCACCTGTCAGCTCCGTCACAGCTGCCTGGTCCTGGTTCTCTATTCACAAACCATCTGGTCCTGGGTCTCAGTCCACAAACCATTCTGGTCAAGTTGGTGTCTCCCTACTCTGGTGTCTCCTCTTCCATATTTGTGGCGCATTCAGTTACTCTGTTTACACAATAAATTGTTATTTGGTTTCATTTGTTCTCCCTGCATTTTGGGTCCTAACCGTGTCTTGGTTTAACCATAACACTTTTATTCATATTTGTTTGCTTGTAATGAGCATGACTGCTAATTTTATTTCATCTCTGGAGCCCGACAATCAGCAAAGATATGAGAAAAATTCAAAATAGTGACCCTATCATGGCTGCTTGTATAGCAAAATCTTTAATTGTGGCCTGACTCAGTTTTAACCGCATGCTGAAAGCAATTGAGCTTCATTACAAAGTTTCCCCCTCTCTTGTTTATTACCAACAAAAAAGGCAGTGTAATGTTGTGTTTATCAAGTCCACTGTAATGAAAATTCATTGCCATGAATTGTGACTTTTCAATATATAAGTTGCACTGCCGCAGTCGCAGGACCTCTCAAACTAGTAAAAAGAAAAAAAATGTGACTTATACACTAGAAAACACAGTATATCGTAATCCATTTTCATGGCAGGGTCATGGCCTATCGCAGCATACACTGAAAATGTGTTGAGTCACACCCCAGACAGGTCATCGATTTATCAATCACAGAAAACCATTTACTTCCACCAGCTCCATAGAGTGCACACTTATGCAAAAGTAATAAAGGCCACACCATCAACCGACAGAGGAGTGTGCTCTCACTTTTCCTCAGCAGACCTTTATGTCATAAGACAAGAATCATCAAGGTGCTAATATTGATCATGACGAACAAAACAAAATGTGCTACATAAACAGATCAGTTTAGTCTAGGAACGGCCACAGACGTTGATGTCAGAGCCCTGACTCAGGCTGATTCATCAGGTGAATTTGTGTGAGGGTTTTTGAGTGTATGTTAAACTGTGTTTGTTTTCAAACCTTCTCTCGCTGATGCTCATTGAAGACAACAGATGTGAGGACAAGGAATGGATGACAGAGAAACCACAGGAAGCATCCCTACAATGGACAACAGTGGGACAGCAGGGCATGTTACTAACAAACAAACAAACAACAAAAAGTTAATCTATAGCACAAACACCAAACTTTTTTTGGATGAACCACACAAAGAAATTTACTTTTACACATTTTATTGCAGCAATTTGTATTTGTGCTATTTGTTTGACGAAGGACCACTCAGTAGCATCCTTCAGAATAGAGGAGGATGAGAAGTGGAGCCAGATACTCTACTGTGTTATTGTCTGTCATGCCATAATTTGGGATATCACCACTGAAGTTGTGGTGAAAGTCAGAGCAACATTTGTCAAACTGTGTGTAGAAAAGTTTCCAAATGCTGCCATATGAACCAAATTTAGTATATGTACAATAAAATCTATTTATCAAACAGGTGGACACTCTTTGTACAGACATCAGTCAGTAGCACCCATGTATTTTCTGTAGCCACTTACTTCACTTCTGGGTCATTGGGGGGGGGGGGGGGGGGGGGGGGGTGTAGCTGGAGCCTATGCCAGCAGTCATAGGGCGAGAGGCAAGGTACACCCTGGAAAGGAGGCCAGTGAGATACACTCGGTATCAGCTGGCAATAAATCTCCCATGTTCTAAAGAACATGCTCATGCACATTCAGAAACACCCTCTGTGTTTGTTGTTTGTGTTCCTCACTGGAATAACAGCGCCACACATTTTCAATGGGCAACAGGTCTGAACTGCAGGCAGGCCAGTCTAGTACCTGCGCTGTTTTACTACGAAGCCACGCTGTTGTAACACATGCAGGATGTGGCTTGGCATTGTCTTGCTGAAATAAGCACGGACATCCCTGAAAAAGACACTGCTTGGATGGCAGCATGTGTTGCTCCAAAACCTGGATGTACCTTTCAGCATTGATGGTGCCATCACAGATATGTTACGTGTTCATGCCATGGGCACTAACACACCATCATACCATCACAGATGCTGGCTTTTGAACTTTGCGTTGTTAACAATCTGGATGGTCTTTTTCCTCTTTTGTCCAAAAGACATGACGTCCATGATTTCCAAAAACAATTTGAAATGTGGACTCATCAGACCACATCACACTTTTCTACTTTGCGTCTGTACATTCCAAATGAGTTCGGGCTCAGAGAAAGTGGTGGCGTTTCTGGATGTTGTTGATGTATGGCTTTTGCTTTACATGGTAGAGTTTTAAGTTGCACTTGTAGATGCAGTCACGAACTGTGTTAACTGACAATGGTTTTCTGAAGTGTTCTTGAGCCCACGCGGTAAGATCCTTTACACAATGTCAGTTTTTAATGCAGCGCTGCCTGAGGGATGAAAGGTCACGGGCATTCAATGTTGGTTTTTGGCCTTGCCACTTACGTGCAGAAAGTTCTCCACATTCTCTGCATTTTCTGATTATATAATGGAGTGCAGATGATGGAATCCCTAAATTACTTGCAATTAAATGTTGAGAAACATTGTTCTTAAACTGTTGGACTATTTTTTCATGCAGTTGTTCACAAAGTGGTGATCATTGCCCCAGCTTTGCTTGTGAACGGCTGAGACTTTTGGGGATGCTCCTTTTATACCAAATCATGACACTCATCTGTTTCCAATTAACCTGTTCACCTGTGGAATGTTCCAAACAGGTGTTCTTTGAGCACTGGTGATGTAACACAGTGGTAAACATACCACTGTCCCAGCTTTTTTGAAACGTGTTGCAGGCATCCATTTCAAAACAAGCAAATATTTGCACAAAAACAATAAAGTTTATCACTTTGAACATTAAATATCTTGTCTTTGTGGTGTATTCAATTGAATACAGGATGAAGAGGATTTGCAAATCATTGTATTCTGTTTTTATTTACATTTTACACAATGTCCCAACTTCACTGGAATTGGGGTTGTACAAGTGCTTGCTATATTCTGATAAAAACTTCAAAGACTTGTACCAGTTTTCACACAACTCTTCCTAAATATGTGAAGAGTTTCAGAATACAGGCACCCTCTCATGAAACTGACGGAGCCTAGATTTGTAAATCAAGGGCCATAACTCTGCCAAAATATGTCACTCTTGTACAATATTACAATATGTGTATTATCAACCTATAACAAGTATGTGTACCAAGTTACATGAAATTCCATCTAAAAGTGTGAGAGGACTTGATTTCAGAATGCAGGTACCCACTCATGAAACAGACATAGTCTAGATTTGTTAATCAAGCGCCATAACTGTGATAAAATGGGCACAGCTCAAACGATATGACAATATGCATATTACAAACCCATAAGAAGGACTTTCACTAAGTTTCATAAAATTCCCCCTAAAAATGTGAGAGGAGTTGATTTCAGAATGCTTATACCCTTTTTGGGATGGATGGACAGACAGACGGACAGGCAGACAGACACATGGAAATCGCCATGACATAACCCCCCTTAGGGCCTTTGGGCAGTGGGGGATAAAAAGCAGCCCCACAGACTGTAGCTCTCATTGGGAAATATCTTTCCAGTTTGCTGAAATAAATTTTTTTGCTTCCTCGAGTGAAATACAGGATACAACAGGTGTAATGTGATGGTAAAAGACCAAGTTCTTCTGGGGCCGACTTCTCCAGAACCAGGGCACTCCCTAAGCCGAGATCTCGTTACCTCCCAGTGTACTTCCTATTGTGATCAATTTGTGAATTGCCAAATCAGTTATTGGAGTTTTGTTTGTTTCTCGATGAAAAACTCTGCCTTTAAACTGTCTTAACATTCTCAAGACTTTGTCATGACAAATTTGTGAAATGCACTCACAATGCATAAGAACAGAACTTAAACATAATGTGTGTTGGCTACAGAGGCTGCACTTACTGCAGTGTGTAAGTGTGTGACTGACCTTAGCAAAGCTGAGGTAGAAGTCTCTCTTTAAGGTGCTCCTCTCAGTAGAAATGATTTGGTATAGGACAGAGGCCAGCAGGAAAGCCAGGCCCACTCTCAGAGCCATGAGGAGTAGACCAGCCACACTTTGGTGAGCGTGGTAACTGTGGTGTTCCCCTTCCAACTCTGAATACTGCTCCCACAGCAACAACACCCCCTAAAATGAAGCCACAGTTTGCTTCGTGTGTTTCCCCATACTCTGAAAAGAACAAGCAGACTCCAAACATTTCACATATCTTCTGTTTAAGAACAGCTTTCTCTGATCCATTCCGGCAAAACAACACCACCAGATTTATGATGGCAAAACCCAGGATGAACATGATCTTGTTCTTCCTTTGTATTACCCTCTTTAAATAAACTAAATTTCTTTGTTTGCCAACTGTGAGGAAACTGACATTATATCTGCAAATGAATAGGAAGTTAATATATGTGATTATATGACAAAAAACAGATCCTTGTTGTTTGATTGGTGGAGAGTACATCACATCACATTCATTATTTGTCTCATTGTTTGAGTGACATTTTGTATGAGTGCATTTTTACCCGAGGCCACCAAATATGGCCATCGAGTATTGCGAAGATTTTGCGTTCATCTGTCCGTCTGTCCAACCCTCTGCCTGTGCTCAGCATAAGTCCAGTCCTATTAGGCCTTGCTCTCACTGCCTCCGATGCACTTACCGAGTCTGCGTGCTTGGTAAACGCCGCAGCGGGCCACTCACACCGCCCCCGTCTGCTGTGCGGAGCTGCGGCCAACTCCGGCAACAGGTCCAGAGACTACACTGTTTTGATGCAGAGCGCTCTGGCAGCCCACAAGGATAGACTTCTTGTGAAAAAATACGCAGTGCCGCAGGGTCTTGGTAACCGCAGCCACAGAGCTCCATGGCCACTGAGAGAGGTTTGTATCTTTTAAATGACTTGGATTCTCTGCGCATCCCACATCCGTACCCCGCAACGGTAACATTGGAGGCAGTGTGAGCGAGGGGTTACAGTCTTCAAATTCATAGGTAGTATTCTTATGACACAGACCTTGGACAAGTTCAGCGATGGCTAACCTTAACCTATTTTAAAAAGTCACATTCTGTTTCATTCTGTTCTGGTTGTTAATTTTTATTTATTTATTTTGAGGGGCAGGGGTGAGAGCCAATCAGAGTAAAGCAGCAGCGTGACGTCAGTGGCTGGTCTAGCTAGCTGCAAACTCTATTTTGTTTGTGTGTAAATACACTCTAAAACATTGCAGCTGCATTTAGTTATGTTCACTTGCTACCTCACTTTACCATAAAGAGCTCTTACAAGTATTGGATGTTTAACTCAACTTTACAACTCAACTCAAGTTTTGTGTAAGAGCTTTTTGTCTTTTCTGCATTCCCCAAGCAGGTGATTTTATTTTTACACACCCACAAACAGAGACAGCAGCGGAAAACATCAAATGCACTACACTTCTCACTCAAAAATCAATAAGACTAACAACACTGACTAACATGAACTACAATAATACAACCCCTGGCAAAAATTATGGAATCACCAGCCTCGGAGGATGTTCATTCAGTTGTTTAATTTTGTAGAAAAAGCAGATCACAGACATGACACAAAACTAAAGGCATTTCAAATGGCAACTTTCTGGCTTTAAGAAACACTATAAGAAATCAGGAATCATGAAAAACAAAACAACGCTCCAACACATCACTAGTATTTTGTTGCACCACCTCTGGCTTTTATAACAGCTTGCAGTCTCTGAGGCATGGACTTAATGAGTGACAAACAGTACTCTTCATCAGTCTGGCTCCAACTTTCTTTGATTGCTGTTGCCAGATCAGCTTTGCAGGTTGGAGCCTTGTCATGGACCATTTTCTTCAACTTCCACCAAAGATTTTCAATTGGATTAAGATCCGGAGTATTTGCAGGCCATGACATTGACCCTATGTGTCTTTTTGCAAGGAACGTTTTCACAGTTTTTGCTCTATGGCAAGATGCATTATTATCTTGAAAAATGATTTCATCATCCCCAAACATCCTTTCAACTGATGGGATAAGAAAAGTGTCCAAAATATCAACGTAAACTTGAGCATTTATTGATGATGTAATGACAGCCATCTCCTCAGTGCCTTTACCTGACATGCAGCCCCATATCATCAATGACTATGGAAATTTTCATGTTCTCTTCAGGCAGTCATCTTTATAAATCTCATTGGAAAGGCACCAAACAAAAGTTCCAGCATCATCACCTTGCCCAATGCAGATTCGAGATTCATCACTGAATATGACTTTCATCCAGTCATCCACAGTCCACGATTGCTTTTCCTTAGCCCATTGTAACCTTGTTTTTTTCTCTTTAGGTGTTAATGATGGCTTTCGTTTAGCTTTTCTGTATGTAAATCCTACTTCCTTTAGGCGGTTTCTTATAGTTCGGTCACAGACGTTGACTCCAGTTTCCTCCCATTCGTTCCTCATTTGTTTTGTTGTGCATTTTCGATTTTTGAGACATATTGCTTTAAGTTTTCTGTCTTGACGCTTTGATGTCTTCCTTGGTCTACCAGTATGTTTGCCTTTAACAACCTTCCCATGTTGTTTGTATTTAGTCCAGAGTTTAGACACAGCTGACTGTGAACAACCAACATCTTTTGCAACATTGCGTGATGATTTACCCTCTTAAGAGTTTGATAATCCTCTCCTTTGTTTCAATTGACATCTCTTGTGTTGGAGCCATGATTCATGTCAGTCCACTTGGTGCAACAGCTCTCCAAGGTGTGATCACTCCTTTTTAGATGCAGACTAATGAGCAGATCTGATTTGAGGCAGGTGTTAGTTTTGGGGATGAAAATTTACAGGGTGATTCCATAATTTATTCCTCAGAATTGAGTGAGTCCATATTTTTTTCCCTCTGCTTGGTCTAAAAAAGTAACCGTTACTGACTGCCACAATTATTTTTCCTGATTTCTTATAGTGTTTCTTAAAGCCACAAAGTTGCCATTTGAAATGACTTTAGTTTTGTGTCATGTCTGTGATCTGCTTTTTTTCTACAAAATTATACAACTGAATGAACATCCCCGAGGCCGGTGATTCCATAATTATTGCCAGGGGTTGTATTTAAAACTCCAAAACCTCATATTCACAAACATATAATGTTCAATGCACACAAAGGCCCCTTGGCTATTATAATATAGATAAGCTTGAACTGTAAGTCTAATCATACAGACCTGTGTCACGACTCCACCCACAGCGACAGCCGTGGACATCGGAGTCTGTTCCCACTGCAGAGGTCTGGACTGAGGCTTCCTGCCTCGACTCAGAGTCCAGCCCACACACAGACTCAACAACATGTACAGCATGGACACCTGGGACGCCATATCCCAGACTGCACAGGGACAGGATGGGAAGAGTGGGACAGAAGAAGAAATATAGTTTATTTCTTACCATTTACAAAGTAATCTGAAAATTAGAGATCTATCAGCAAGCTCACATCTACCACCCCCACCCCCCCACCCCCCATGATGGCAGTTGTGTTCATGTATTACAAATCAGTGGTTGTAAATCTTTTGTGATAAAATAAATGAATTAACAAACTGGGTCACAAAAACAGCGATTTCTATAGGTGGACATAAATATGGAGAAGTGAGGACATTTAAGGAATATGACATACACTCTGCCAGGCTGCCTATCAGTGGAATTCCAACACCATCCCTGGAATACCTGCAGAGCACAGTAGGAAACAGGGAGCACACCTCGTTTACATCTGTTATCTATGCTTTTATCCAAAGTGCCACGTACAGTTGAAGGTTTAAGTTTACATACACCTTGGCTAAAAACTTTCAAATTCAGTTTTTCTCAACTGCACATATTCCATTTTATCATACAAAATGTGCGTTAGAACAATTAGAATGTCTACTTTCTTTCCACATTCATTCATTCATTTTCAGCTGCTTATCCGGATCTGGGTGATGGTGCCAGCAGAGCAAGCAACTCATCCGTTGCTTCCCTATTCTCAACCAAAACCATTAACTCTTCCTGGGAATCCCAAGGTGTTACCAAGCCAGCTGGGAAATATAATCTCTTCACCGTGTCCTGGTTATTCCTCAGTGCCTCCCTGGTTGGATGTGCCCAGAAGACCTCCTTGGGGAGGCGACCACGGAACATCTTCAATTTAAAAATAATATATGTTATTTTATTTTAGTTTTCTTCACTGTGTCAGGTTTGTTCACCCAGGAGTGTTGGTCAAGTGGTTAGTGCACTTGGTTTCAGTGCAGAAGATTCCTGGTTCAAACCACACTGTAATGTGGAGTTGCGTCAGGAAGGGCATCCAGTGTTAAATGTGTGCCAATTCAATATGCAGATCCACCTCGGATCTGCTGTGGCAACCCCGAGTGCAAACAAGGGAGCAGCTGAAGGGACTTACCTAGTGATGGTCAAGTGGTTAAAGCAGTAGGCTTGAGAGCAGGGAATCCTCAGTTCACATCCCCATCAGGCATTAGACAAGATCCTTAATCCCCAAGTTGCTCCTGGTTTGCAGTAGAGTGCCTTGCATGGAAGCATGTTGACGTGAATGTAAGGCATCATTCTGAAACGCTCTGAGCTTCTGTTTCAGATGGGGGGAAGTGCTATATAAATACAATCATTTTCGGGGGGGCACCAGTTTACATATACCAAGATGAATGCCTCTTTCACAGGAAAGATTACATAAATAGTTGGAATTATGTCTAAAAGCTTCTAAATAAACAATTGACATAATTTAGGGTTAACCTTTAATGGTATTTTTGTACCTACCTGAAGAATCAGTATCTTAGGCTAGTATCTCACAGAGCAGCGACAGCCTGTGACCAGCATCACGCAGTTCGGCATGAGGTTCATAGCCATTCACCGTCCCCTTGCCTCAGTCGCGGGGTGGCACCCATGTGTCACTTGATGTTTGAACAAACCAAAAAAAAAAAAAAGGCGGCAGGCACCTCGTAACCCTCACCACATAGTCTGTGTGACTCTGAATGTGAGACAACTTGTGAAGGGTTGCCACAGACTTTTTTTATATGACTGGAGGGGAACAGCACTTCTGAAAGCAACTGAACACTCCAGTAGCCTCCAGCCAGACAGCACCCACCCCACGTGCACACACACGCACACTGGGATGGATACATAAGCTGCATGAACCAGATTCATTGTGTCTATTTATTTATTTATTTATTTTTCATGGGGAAAGAAGTGGAAATTAAGTTTAATGTTCCTGGTCAGTGCACACTTCACGTGCACGCACGCACTAGGCTGGACGCACGAGCTGCACGAACCAGATTCACTGTGTGCATTTATTTATTTTTCTGAGGACAAAAGTGGATTTAAGTTGAATGCGCGTCCAAACGTGCACGTTTGGAAGTGTCCTGGACATCCCTTGTGTATTGAATGAGGACTACGTCATCACGCCTCCTTCATTTTTTTCTCGGATGGCTTCCAGAGGATCACAGAGCCTGTGCGCACATGGAGCAGCGCATGGATCACATCACAGTGCTCGGGGAAGTGGATCAGCCACCTGTAGCCTGAGGACTTGCTCTGAATTTGAGTGTTAATGTTAAAGAGATGAATTCATTGGGTTGATTTATTGTGTTTAATCGAATATCTTAAGCATCTAATGTCTCAATAAAAGATAATGACTTGTAAATAAAGTCTATTTTGTATTTTTGGGAACCACTTTCTCTCTCTCTCTCTTTATGAACGGACCCGAGTGCCTTATATCTGAGTTGGTTTAATTAAAGAGTTCCCTGGGTGAAACTCCCAGGGTGGCGTTGTTGAGCAACCAAAATATTATCCACATTGCCCTAACTACTCCTTGTGTATATTGCCATATTGTGGTGTCATGGGCATTATCCAGTATTACAAAACAGCTGAGAGGATCCTTGTCATTTGACTGGTGGCTTGTATGTCACGTGACATGGATTATTTGTACCATTTGCCATTGTGTTTCAGTGACCGTGCAATCTTTTTAGCATGTAATTTTGGTGCTACATGAAATATGCTAATGCACACCCCGACCACTGCGCATGCTCACACTACCGGTGGTGGCATTTAGCTAAACATTGTTTTGCTGGTCAGGCAACAATTTGAAGGAGCTAATTGATGCTGCTAATCCTTCTAACACAAAAAACCCACCATGCCATAAGCCGTCTGGAAGCATGAAGAGGACCACATTAGGAATAAGCGTTTATGCTTTCATGTGTTATCCTGGTTTTTAATGTCATTTTTACATGTTGCATATTTGTATGCATTATTTGCCATATAAACAAATCAAAATCAAATCAAAAGAGCTGTTAGGATGAAAAGCTGGACACATTCCTGTTGGACTGTTTAGCGCCAGTGATGAACACCAAAATGTAAGTCCCTTTTCTGTTGTTTATAAATTAATAAAATATCAAATGACAAGGATCTATTTCACCGTTATATAAAACAAATAGTGAATGTTTTTCCATTCTTTCAATGGTACAAATATTTCATGAGGTGAAAGATGGAACGTACACTGAAAGAATGCAAAAACATTCATTATTTGTATATTACCATCATTATCCCATTATTCCCCCCCCCCAATCCATTCTGCCACATATGGATGTATGTACAATGACAATAAAGGCATTGTATTCTTGTATATACCTTAATGCTGCCAACAAAAGTGGTGTCCAGCATATTTGCATATACTACATGTACCTGGCCAAATGAATGTAATTGCAGAGAGCAGAGCTGCCCTGTAGTGCCAGCGCTGTTGTGAGCACTTTAAGAACTGTGTGCATTGGCCCGCCTTTCTTCAGAGCTTGGGATAGCGGCTGAATGTAGATACAGCAGGATATAAAGTAGGCCAGCAGCAGGATGAAGTAAAAACTATGAAGACCTGAGGAAGAGGAGGAGAATAAAAAAAATTAACAGAAATATCTTGCCCCTGATAAATGATGAACCTTACATCTACACATCAGAAACATGTTGTGTGACAACATGTCACATATTGTGGACATATATTAGGCCCCAATCCCGTGAACATAATAAAGTCATGAAGGTGATGTGCCATGAACATTATTTTGTGATGTACTAAACAAGGAAGCGACTATATTGGCAGTACTGACTGACTCACAGCAGCCATAACCAAATACTGATTAAGAACGGTGATTGTGATTAGTTCTAGCACTTCATTGCATGTCTGTGCTTTGAACGAACACAACCATTCCCAAACCTAACGCAAAGGACCACCATGAAATCAGAAAATTATCTGGGGCCCACCCATAAGGCTAAACTGCTAAATCATAATTCTGATCAGCACGTAAAATGAAATATTTCCAAAATACAATATGATAAACTAGGTCAGAAAAACACAGAATTTAAAGTCTAAGTGACACAAAATTAATTTTCCCTGAACGTTCACAAATTATGCCCAGGTATGGAACCAACGTACAAATATATGGGTACAAGCAACTGCGCTTTATGGCTAAATATTCATATACATTTACTGTGAAACACCCACTCCAAACAAGCTTTTTAAACACTGTTGATCCGGACAGTGCAGTGACTGTGATGTAAGAAATTGTACCACCTCGCTCTGGCTCAGTGCACAGCAATGTCACAGAGCGACAGCACCATGGAAAAAATTAGCCTTACTGGTGTAATGGCGTATCCATATATGTACAGTAGTGTTCAGAATAGTAGTGCTATGTGACTAAAAAGATTAATCCAGGTTTTGAGTACATTTCTTATTGTTACATGGGAAACAAGGTACCAGTAGATTCAGTAGATTCTCACAAATCCAACAAGACCAAGCATTCATGATATGCACACTCTTAAGGCTATGAAACTGGGCTATTAGTAAAAAAAAAGTAGAAAAGGGGGTGTTCACAATAATAGTAGCATCTGCTGTTGACGCTACAAACTCAGAACTATTATGTTCAAACTGCTGTTTTAGCAATCAATAAAAATCATATATAAATACTCTACTAACAAGCAAATTGTAGTAGAGTATTTATATATGATTTTTATTTACTGTAAAACTGTTTCGTGTTAATGTGGTGAATGTATTTATTATGTAATTTCTTCTTTTTTTTTTTTTTTAAGAGAGCGCATAGGACTAAAATGATTTCCACATTGTATGTATCTGTATATATGATGAGGCGAATAAACGATGAACTTGAACTTGAATCCTGTGAATCACTAAACTAGTATTTAGTTGTATAACCACAGTTTTTCATGATTTCTTCACATCTGCGAGGCATTAATTTTGTTGGTTTGGAACCAAGATTTTGCTTGTTTACTTGTGTGCTTGGGGTCATTGTCTTATTGAAACACCCATTTCAAGGGCATGTCCTCTTCAGCATAAGGCAACATGACCTCTTCAAGTATTATGACATATCCAAACTGATCCATGATACCTGGTATGCGATATATAGGCCCAACACCATAGTAGGAGAAACATGCCCATATCATGATGCTTGCACCACCATGCTTCACTGTCTTCACTGTGAACTGTGGCTTGAATTCAGAGTTTGCGGGTCGTCTCCCAAACTGTCTGTGGCCCTTGGACCCAAAAAGAACAGTTTTACTCTCATCAGTCCACAAAATATTCCTCCATTTCTCTTTAGGCCAGTGGATGTGTTCTTTGGCAAATTGTAACCTCTTCTGCACATGTCTTTTATTTAACAGAGGGACTCTGCAGGGGATTCTTGCAAATAAATTAGCTTCACACAGGCGTCTTCTAACTGTCACAGCACTTACAGGTAACTCCAGACTGTCTTTGATCATCCTGGAGCTGATCAATGGGTGAGCCTTTGCCATTCTGGATATGCTTCTATCCATTTTGATGGTTGTTTTCCGTTTTCTTCCACGCGTCTCTGGTTTTTTTTGTCCATTTTAAAGCACTGGAGATCATTGTAGATGAACAGCCTATAATTTTTTGCACCTGCGTATAAGTTTTCCCCTCTCCAATCAAATTTTAAATCAAGCTACGCTGTTCTTCTGAACAATGTCTTGAACGTCCCATTTTCCTCAGGCTTTCAAAGAGAAAAGCATGTTCAACAGGTGCTGGCTTCATCCTTAATTAGGGGACACCTGATTCACACCTGTTTGTTCCACAAAACTGACAAACTCACTGACCGAATGCCACACCACTATTATTGTGAACACCCCCTTTTCTACTTTTTTCACTAATAGCACAATTTCATAGCCTTAAGAGTGTGCATATCATGAATGCTTGGTCTTGTTGGATTTGTGAGAATCTACTGAATCTACTGGTACCTTATTTCCCATGTAACAATAAGAAATAGACTCAAAACCTGGATTAATCTTTTTAATTACATAGCACTACTATTATTCTGAACACTACTGTATATATACTAGCGTGTTGCCCATTGGGGATCCACGCCTTCTAGATTGGGTAGTGTTTATAAAATAAGCAGCTGCCATTTTTCAAGGGTGGTAATAAATTATGCAAAGTTCCTATAATGAGCTGGAATGGCGTGTGAATCCAGAATGTAATTATCAGCGTCCATTGTTCACTGTTGTTACGTAATATCGAAGATTTGTGCAAAAATATTAGTCCTATCAACGTTCCGTTTTGGCGGCATTCATCCTTGACCCAAAACAGATAAGCATACCAAACAGCAAATGTCAGCTCTCCCCCATTTGTCCGTATTCAAAGGTACACAGGCACTCACACACACACATGCATACCCGTACACAGAGGCCACTCGGCTTTTAACATATATATTAGGGTGGTCCTTATTTTGCAAAGTTATAAAATTTAATATTCTGACTCTCTGAATAGGTTCCAACTGATGAGAAAATGTGCTGTGTAAAATTTTGTTTGTATAAATTCATTTTTAGAAGTAGCTCAAAAGCATTGAAAATTTGCTATTTTCATGTTATATAACATTATATTAACTAAAGCCTGAAAATCACCTGTGGAGGCCACCTTGAATTTCTACGTAAGCGCCAGGAGGATTCATCAGGACTTTTGATATGTTGTTTAGGATGGGCTGGGGCACCATTAAGCTTTAGTTTGTTGGTCAGTGACACCGGAAGTTACCTTGATGTGATGCATGACACTGACGTCGATGAGATCCCCCTACTTATGGCTAATAAATAAATTATAGTGGTGCCAGTGTAAATTCTTTTTATGCCTTAAATGTTCAAAAGCTCAGTGGCCCTATACTTTTAAGGTGAACCTGTTGTGACAGCGTATGTATCAGCTGCGAGTGAATGACTGACCTGCCTCCTCTGCACTGAAGTGATCGAGAGGGTTTCCGGCTGAGTCTGCATTTAACAGCAAGATTGTAAATGTGACATCAGCATAAGCAGGATTCACTGCACCTTCCTGGAGAGACAGGCATAAAGCGCAGACATGGAATAGTGTTGGAAGGACAAGGTTAACTCATTTTGTTTTTGCTTAACACTGAAGGCACTTAAGTTTCAGCTCAAAAGATGACTATGATAAGACAGTTCGTCAGCTGAATTAAGTACATAGTAAAAACAAATGAATTGTCCTTGTCATTCCTATACTTTGGAGAAGGTGTACAAAAAAACCCAATAGAAAATACTTAGTTATCACATTTATCAAAACGCCCTATTATGCCCTATCCCTATGAGTGCTGGGATAGACTCCAGTCGCCCCGCACCCCAACCCCCACGACCATTAACTGGAGTAAGCAAGCATACAAAATGGATGGATGGATTCCATAAGTCAATCTGCTCTGACACTGTGTTACATAACCGTGAATTTCAAAATAAAGGCCTGTTGTAAAACAATGTTAGTTACCTATGCGGTACAGTTGGCTTTCAAACAAACACATTTTTAAACTACATAAGATGGAAACATTTATAATTTGTGCAATGTGGAATATATATGAAACCGCACACAATGCAAAGTAAGTGTCATTGTTCATATACAGTGCCTGTGTCCTACATCAGATCAACACACATCTGTGCACTCATCACTGTGTTGGTTTAAAATGAAGTGTATTCAAGTGCAAAGCTGGTGTTTAGACCACTAAAAAACAGTTCAGCAGTTGAGCACAGTGTAGCTGTGGTATTTAAACAGTGTAATATGGAGAAGCACCTTACAGGCCCACGATGCACGAACACTCTGTACACAGAGTGACTTCCACAGGTGTTAAAGGATGCAATATTCACAACAGTGTTAATCCAAGTGTCACAGTAATTACCATCATTATAATTTATGTTTTATTTTGTTTATATAATACCAAATCACAACAAAAGCTGCATCAAGGCACTTCACACAAGCAAGGTCTAACCTTACCAACCCCTAGAGCATGCACACAGATGACAGTGGTAAAGAAGAAACCTCAAGCAGACCAGACTCAAAGAGGTATCCCATTGCTTAGTTCATTCTAACAATTACAAGGTTTTGCAAAGTTTTACAAAGCTGAAGAAACAGAAAAAGAAATCAAACAACACAAAAAATATAAAGAAGATGAGAAGTCCACACAGGCATCAGCACCACAGTGAGGGGTTATCCAGCATTCCTCATGCTGTCAATGGGCCTGTCACCATGACAGGGTCGCTCGCCCCCGAATGCAGACTGCAGCATCAGCACCTGACTTAGGCCTTGTACCAGGCATTATATCTTTTTTGCTAGCTGATTTTTGCTCACCTCTGCCAGCACAGATACATTTCACCAGAAACCTCTCCACACCTTTCACTTGCATCTGTTCAATACCACAGCGTTAAGCTGGATAAACCCAAATGCTTTGCCTGTTGTGCCCACCTTTGTGCACAGTTGTCAAACCCTCAAGATAGGCAGGGACATGAACACATGCCAAATAAATTTAGGATCTGTGTTTTAGGGCCCTGTAATATCTTGATGATTCAGCCAGTGTATGCTGACATATGAAAAATGTGCCAAATAAGCTGGACACATTGAATACGTTACGCAACTGTCACGCCATGATGATTTAGCCAGTGTATGCTGACAGCCCCGTTTCCACCAAGCGGTCCGGGTCGGACCTGCACGGTATGGTACAGGTTGGAACGGTTAAGTCTGGCTTGGTTTGCATTTCCACCGCTGACAGAACCCTTTTGTTTGGCTGACGGAACACGTAAATATTGACGAGCACGTTATCGCGCACACGTACACTGTCGCGCAGCCTCTCACCTCAATAGAGTAATTTAACATTTTTTTAAATTTTATTTTATTTTTGTCTTGGTGGATCATGAGACTTATTTTCATGACATGCAGAATGCTGAAGAGTCAAATGATGTCTGTGCCAAACACTGACGCGAATGAATGAAGTGCTGTGACTCTTTGAACTTTTCAAATAATTATTTTTCTTGTTATGGCAAAGTGCCGGTGTCCTCTCGTTCAGGATGAGAAACACACAAAACACAGAGGGACTTCTTTTAAAATTCTACGTTTCTTCAGCCACGACAAGGAACTAATGCATTTTTAGATGTCGTGGTACAAAATCAGGATGCTTTATGTGGATAAGGTTTTGTCAGGCTGTGATGATGAATCAGACTGAAACGAACAGATAAAATTAAGACTTTATATTTACTCAGTTTGTGAATGATTTTAATATTTGAGGAATGCAGCTTTCAGTTGTTCAGCCAACCAACCGGACAGCATCAATGGACGTATTTTGACTTATGCGTAACTTATAAGAAAAGTATGTCAACAATTACATAATTTACCTACAACTTATGGTCTGTGTATGCGGGACGTGTGAGTCATACGCTCGCATATGTTGAAAATATTGTGCATGCCCAAAATTTTTTCAACGTACTCGCTGTACTACGATGTATAACATCGTGCTTCAATGTGCTCTTAACTTATACAAAACTTACCCATAACTTATTAGATGTACGCCGGCATATGAAAGCATTTTTAATACTGTCGGCATACGCTGGCTAATATCGTCAAGGTGTGACGGGGTGTTCGACCATGATCCATAGAATCTCAATATATGGCTCATAGTCCTCCTCTTTATCTGGATGATTCACTAAATTAAATGCTACATGGTTGTGACTGGACTGCTACTGCCATGTGCTGTGTTAGTGTTACCTGACATGTATATCTGTCAGCATACAAGGCCTGCCAGGCTGTGGGGGAGGACTGATGAGGGATGCTCTGGTTGTGTTCATCTTGACTGAGAGAGACTGAAGAAGGAAGAGGAAATAAGTACAACAGATTAAATTTCATTGCTTGTTAATTTGATGAAACGTCAACGCTTCTTCTACACTGCTTTGAAGAATAAACAGTACAACACACTAAACGCCGACAGAAAGGAATGGCGTGAGATCAGGAAACAGTGTAGAACAAGAAAAGAACATGATGTAATATAAAAGTCACTATTACTAGCGCTGTATCACGTTTGTCCTGTCAGGGGTCAACAAAGTGGTTCTTACTGGTCAGGTGGGCTTGAGCAAGCCTCTCAGTGCAGCTCAGGTTGTCCACGTCTTTGTCTATATCCTGATAGAGCAGCAGTTTAGACTCTTTTTCTGCAGCCAAACCAGAATTGTCCAGCCTGCAGACCAGTAGACCATTATCACCTGGAGAACAACAGGACTGGCAGCATTAGTTCCTGGATAGATGAATATGCTGTCAAGTAGTTCATTATTTTTTTAATCCTGATGGGCCTCATGGTATTTTCACAATCTTAACATAATTTCAGAAATTCCCCTTTACATGTACTTAAATGCAGCTGTGGTCAGACGTTTACATTCACTCATCATGGGCATGAATGTCAGGGTAATTTTGGGCTGTTAATGATGTCCTTGGAGTGTTTTATTCCCCAAGGTGGAATGATTGCACAGTATACATTGTTAATGACTTTAAAAAAGAAGAATTGGGTGCACAACTTAGAATTTATTTTGGATCTTTAACAAAATTATACATACAAACTCAAAAATATACATATATTCACTTAATATTTTAATAAATGTGCTGAAGGTTCTCCACTGTCTTTTAATATGACAAGGCCAAGGCCTATTAACTCCTCGTTAGTTATCATGATTGACTATAACTGGTAATTTCTCTTTGCCAAAAAAGGAAGTGTTGACAGCACTCACTGGACTGACCAACACTGAGAACAACGGCAAAGTCCAAAGAACTCAGTGAAGATTTAAGAAAAGGAATTGCAGATGTACAGAAGTTGGGAAGGTCTCCTGGAGCCATTTCTGAACAACTGCAGATTCCAAGATCATGAGTTTAAACAAATATACGTAAGTACAAGTTAGTCAGGTGCGTCACCACTTTGCCAAGGTCTGGAAGAAGACCCAAACTGTCACATTCAGATGAGAGGAAATTGATTAGGATGTTCACGAACAAACTAGGAATGAACAAGGCTCAGGCCTGCCATGAACTGGAAACTGTTGGAACACCAGCATCAATGGCCACAGTGAATCAAGTTTTACATCACCATGATGTCAATCAAGAAAGAAGCCCCCTGCTTCAAGCTGGACCAAAATTTGCAGCTGCTCACATGGACAGACCAAATGCTTTCTGGAGAAAAGCTGTATGGTCAGACAAGAAAAGATTGAGCTATTTGGACACACTGACAAGAGGTATGTTTGGAGGAGTAAAGTGAAGCTTTCAAACCAAAGAACACTGTGCCAACTGTCAAGCATGGTGGTGGTAGCATCATACTCTGGGGCTGTTTAGCTGCCAATGGTACTGGTGCACTGCACAAAGCAGATGGAATAATGAAGAAGGGAAAAAAAATCCCTCCAAATTCTTCAACATCACCTCAAATCAACAGCTAAACAGCTGAAACTTGGCCACAATTGGATGTTCTAACAGGAGAATTATTCCAAAAACACATCAAAACTGGATGTGGGTTGGATAAAGCAAGCTAACATTAAAGCTTTGGGAAGGGCCTTCCAAAAGCCCTGACCTCAACCCCATTGAAAATTTGTGGACTGCTCTTAAAAGCCAGGTCAGTGCCAGGAAACCATCCACCCATTTTCTATACCAGTTTACTCCAATCAAGGGTCTTAGGGGGCTACAGCCTATTCCAGCAGTCATAGGGCGTGAGGCGGAGTACACCCTGGATAGGACATCAGTCTATCGCAGGGCCACATATAGACATGCATGTGTTTTGATGTGGGAGGAAGCTGGAGCATCTGGAGGGAAGCCATGCAAACACAGGGAGCACATGCAAACTCTACATAGAAAGGCCCCAGGTGAAAAGCAATCCCATAACCTTCTTGCTGTGAGCCAACAGTGCTAACAATTTAGCCACCGTGCTGCCAAACAATTTAAATGTACTCCACCAATTCTGCCAGGAAGAGTGTTCAAATACCCAGTCAGAATTATGGCAGAAGCTTGTTGATAGTGTCTGGTCATGGTGCGGCTTCTTAAGGGTCAATGTGTGAACAGCAATTGCAAGGGAAATTGCTTGATTTCATGTGACGCTTGCTGGGTGGCGCTCTTCCCTTGTGTGACTCACAGGGTGTCACATGTCTCTTTTTTTTAACATTTCAAAGTTAGTGAGGCAACAAGGGTCCTTGTTACACAGTCCCACACACTCCCAGAGCCATTGTAGTTATTGGGAAGCCCTCTGAATGTACTCCCTGCAACTCATAACATGCGAGAATAATGAGAGAACTTTGTGAGGGGTTGACAACAGATAAAACTACACTGTGAGTGATTGGAGACAAAAATGAGGATCTGACATTCTCCGTGGGAACACGCATGAGCTGCCCTAGCTGCCCATGAGCATCCGTCGCACGCAATCCATGCGTGATAGTGCCAGCCAGGAGCTTGTTCCCACTGGACATTACATATTTCATCCAGCGGCTAGCGATCACTCCCCTTCCATGTGTGATGGTACCAGCCAGGAGCTCTTCGATGGTGTGGATCGCTGGACATTACATACTTCATTCTGCGGGAAATAATTCTACAAGTGGGTGAGAGTCAAGTTCACAGTTTTCTTCCTGTTGTATTTTTTTCTCTTCAGTGGAGCCATGTTAGGCTTTGTTATTATAAGTTATTATTATTTTTATTATTATTACATACAGGTACAGGCTGTTCCTACTAGCTACAGGCAAGGGAATTTCCACAGCATCTATTCTACAATAACAGCATAATACCAGCTGAACACTTTGTGCGCAAGCATGTTATCATCATTTCAGCCACGAGTGGCAGACATCCGTGAGGGTGCCACATGGTATCCTCACACAAATCAGCAGATCCTTGCATCGGTGAATGCTACGTTCCACATTCACAAGAGTGCTGTGTGGCATTCAAGCAGCCGGCACTCACTCAATATGTATGTGGACATCTGTTCAGTGAGTCCATGCAAAATACAGCTTGCATTTGAACGATATGTGCTGACCTACGCAGTGGGCATTTAAAGAGAACTGCAGTCAGTTGTTTAAACGGCACTTGCCTTTGCAGACATACAGCGGGAAGCACTGCTGCCTCATCAGGGCTCATAACATCACAACATTAAAGTTCAGAGTCCATTGCATGTCCACCCCCACCACTCCCCCCCCCAAAAAATTGCCAGTACTCACAAACATACTTAAACATCCCTTGTTTATTGTTTCAGCATTCTAAAGAGACAGCGAGACAGACTAAACTTTATTTAGTCATATTTAGAGTCCGTTTGGGTAAATTGTTGGAGTCATTTTGGGTCAGTTTGGGTAAATCGCTGCACCACTGTTCTCACATTCAGGTGCAGCCTGAATGACTAAGGATTACGCCGACTGCCTGCGCTTACGGTGTCAGGGGAGTGCTGAATAATTACCCAGGAAAACAGAAAGGGATACACTAAATTTGATAATCTGTGTGATGGCACAGCAACATTGTGCCATTGCTTAGAGAGAGCCCTGTACTACTGATGTTGTTTAAAAACGTAAAAGTATTTTTTATCTGATTACTTAAATAATTGCCAGAATAATCAATAGAATACTCGATTACTAAGTATTTTGACAATTGATAAATCATTTTGAGTCATTAACAAAACCTATTTTTTTATTTCATCTTCTCACGTTAATATTTTCTGGTTTATTTTACTAGCTTCTTTACTCCTATCTGGTAGTAAACTGAATATCTTTGGGCTGTGGGCAAAACAAGACATTTGAGGCTATCATTTTTTGACATAATGTGCACCAACCAACTAATCAATTAGTCAAGCACATAACTGATTAACTGATTATGAAAATAATCATTGCTTGCAGCCCTAGAGCTGTATCATTTCATGAAGAGATGAAAAGGAGAGTTAAAATTTTGTACTTCAAGAAGTGTTGGAACAGTCTGCGTGTGACACTGTGTTACTGAAATATAAATAGAAACACAGCAAAAAAATTTCCTCCCAAAAACCAACTATAAAATTATTGTTTTGGGGCACTGGGGAGGTCAGTGAGCCGTCACCTATGAGCACCCAGGGAGGGTGGTATGTGTATACCTCAAGGTCAGATCCTCTACAAGAGGCCTTGTAGTTTGAGGATTCGGCGCAGTATCTTAGCTGTTCCTCGGACTCCATACTTCTGGACAGAGACCTCTGATGTTGTGCCTGGAATCGACTGTAGCTACTCTTCCAATTTGGGGGGTTACAGTTCCTAGTGCACCTATTACCACTGGAACCACTTTGGATTTCTCCTTCACATCTGCTCCAGTTACACCTTCAAGCCTTGGCACTTCTAGATTTTCTCGTCCTCCTTTTTTCTGATGTTGCTGTCAGCTGGGATTGTCACATCAATCACAACTGTGGTCTTCTTTACCTTGTCAACCACCACTATGTCTTGTTGGTTGGCCAGCAGCTGCTTGTCTGCCTGGAATTTGAAGTCCCACGGGACCTTAGCCTTTTTGTTCTCAACTACCTTTGGTAGCATCTCCCATTGGGACTTGGAGACTTCTGGACTGTCTCTGGGGCACATTTACACAGCCTGGAACTTGATTCCTGTCTGCTGTAGTAGACTCCCGCCTCTATGGACCTGGTGGTTCTTGTGCTGCCATGATCAGAGCCTCTGCGCTGTCCTTTAGGCCGGCCTTTTCAAGCCACTGGTAGGTCTTCTTGGTGTCAGCCACTTCCTCTATCTGTTGATGGTACATCTCATGGAGGGGCTTGGTCTTCCATGATATCTCCTCCCTCCTCTGAGGCATTCTTGCAGTACATCACTTCAGGGGGCCATCATACACATATATTATCATAGCCAAGTGGCCTGTGTGCATGTACGAGGGCTGTCCGTAAAGTATAGGTCCTTTTTATTTTTTTCAAAAACTATATGGATTTCATTCATATGTTTTTACGTCAGAAAAATCTCCCTTAACAGTGGAATATCCGGATAAAATGCTGAAACCGACTTCTTCTGAAACTTCTCTGTTCTCTCACGACGTCCTGTAAATAAAGCCTGAAATGTGGAGGTTTTAAGCTTGAAACAGGCTGATGACGCCGCCTGAGAGCGCTGCGCGACGTCTCGCACCGTGAAAAGTCCTTAAAGCGACAGAATCACCTCAAAATCTCTCATCAGCTGTTAAAATTTTCACTGAAGACCAGCTTAATTTTTCGAACCATGTCCACTTCGATGTGTCTCACAGGTTTAGAAAAAACTTTGATCAAACAAAGCGCCAGTCTCTCAGCAACTTCTCAGACAAAGGAATTCCGACGAGGGGCTGGACGACTCCTCCCACAAGGAGTGCTCACAGGCGAATGACGTCACCGACAGGCATGGAAAAACTCATGCATGCGCACGAGGGTTCAAGCATGTCTGACTTAAAAACATATGAATGAAATCCATATAGTTTTAGAAAAAATAAAAGGACCTATACTTTACGGACAGACCTCGTATGTGTGCATGCATGAGTATGGCTTCAATCATGGAGAAACTGGGAAGCAATGACATTTGCTATTTGGTATGCTTATTTTGAGTCAAGGATGAATACTGCAAAAACGGAAAGTTGTTAGGACTAATACTATTATAGAAATTAGCGATATTAGCTAACAACAGTGAAGAATGGACATTGTGCTGCAATGCACCATGGGAGTTCAGGGTTTTAAATGTTGTTACTGTGATTCATGTTAGTTTAATCCTACTCAGGACTTTAGCAAGCACAATATGGAGAAAGCAATTGCCATGGGATTCCATGGACCCCAAAAGTCCTGAATAGGGTTAACAGTGCTGTTAGTATTATTGATTTATTGTTTTTTGTAGTTCAATTGGTTTAGTCAATTAAGTGCCATTTGCCATTACCACGACTGAGTTAAGAATGTTGCCATTACCATGAGTGAAAACTGTTCTTCGTTTGATGTCTTCCGCCAACGTCTGTTTGTGGGTGTGTAAAAATAGAAGCACCTGTTTGCGTCAGAATGCAGAAAAGACAAAAAGCTCTGTGTCCGTGCGTATAACTTTGATCACAGACAAATGGACAAGGCCAAGGATGAACGGCACCAAAACAGAATGGTTATAGGACTAATATTTTTGGAGAAACTACGGATATTAGCTAACAATACTGAACAATGTATGTCGCTAACTATACTCTGGACTCACACGCCATTCCAGCAGAGAGTGATAAATGATCTTTACATTGAAAGTGTGCATGCGTGCATGCTTTGTTTTTTAGTAAGTTCAATGTAAGTACATAATATAATTGTAAATATGTTGAAAATACATACATGACACAAGAAAGTGAAAACACTTATTTCTATTGTGGTCCCTTTGAAAATCAAATGACAAAATAGAAATAATAATAATAAAATAAAAAAATTACACTGATAATAATAATGATAGACCTAATAATAAGTGTGTATATGATAACAACAACCTAAACAATTTATAAATACATTAAGACAGTAAATTAACATAAAAATACATAATTAACAGCAAATAAAAGGGTTGAGTTCTTCAAACTCATTGTACAAACTGGATCCCCATGGACAACATGCTAGTATATGTGTAAACACAAACCCACTGTGTTAGCCCACTCCTACTGTGCAGTCTTAACTGTCACTACTAGTTACTTACATTCAACCACTGATAAAACCATATTTGCATGCTGATTTGTATTTGATCCTTTGTTTTAACAGACAGATTCACCTGGTCTACACAAATTTTAAGTCAGGTGCTCGGCTCCATGTCTCAAAACAAATCAGAGCTTTTGGGAATGTGGTGCTTCATCCAACTCAAAGTATCAAATATGACGATATTTTGCCCCATTTCTTGTTGCAAGACCAACTTTTATCAACTGTGACATTTTCATGAAAATGCACTTAAAACGTCTATGTGAGGTCCGTAAGTATTTGGACAGTGACACAACTTTTGTAGGTTTGCCTCTGTAAACCAAAATGGATCTGAAATGAAACAGTCAAGATGTGGCTTTGTGTGTAGGTATCCATCTTGAATTAAAAATATTACATTAACCATTTAAGGATTCCTATATGGTTATACATTCATTCATTTTCTATACCCACTAATTCCAATTAAGGGTCATGGGGGAACTGGAACCTATCATCATTAGGCAAGAGGTGGGGTACATGTTGGACAGAACGCAGTCTACCACAGGGCCATGCATGTACGAGGGCTGTCAATAAAGTAACGGTCCTTTTTATTTTTTTCAAAAACTATATGGATTTCATTCATATGTTCTTACGTCAGACATGCTTGAACCCTCGTGCGCACGCGTGAGTTTTTCCACGCCTGTCGGTGACGTCATTCGCCTGTGAGCACTCCTTGTGGGAGGAGTCGTCCAGCCCCTCGTCGGAATTCCTTTGTCTGAGAAGTTGCTGAGAGACTGGCGCGTTGTTTGATCAAAATTTTTTCTAAACCTGTGAGACACATCGAAGTGGACACAGTTCGAAAAATTAAGCTGGTTTTCAGTGAAAATTTTAACGTCTGATGAGAGATTTTGAGGTGATTCTGTCGCTTTAAGGACTTCCCACGGAGCGAGACATCGCTCAGCGCTCTCAGCCGCCGTCGTCAGCCTGTTCAAGCTGAAAACCTCCACATTTCAGGTTCTATTGATCCAGGACGTCGTGAGAGAACAGAGAAGTTTCAGAAGAAGTCAGTTTCAGCATTTTATCCGGATATTCCACTGTTAAAGGAGATTTTTTTAATGAAAGACGTGCGGACGGGTCCGCGCGTCGGGACGCAGCCGCCGCGACGCTCCGCCACAGGAAAAACACCTCTGTTGAAAGCCTTAAGGACAAGTTGGAACATGTCCTGCCTGTTAAACAATTTCTCATATACTCACTCCACTGAAAGCCATCAAAAGCCGCCTGGATTTTACAAATGGTTATCAACACGGAGGTGTTTTTCCTGTGCCGCCGCACCGCGTCGGCTGCGTCCCGACGCGCGGATCCGTCTCTCAGCAACTTCTCAGACAAAGGAATTCCGACGAGGGGCTGGACGACTCCTCCCACAAGGAGTGCTCACAGGTGAATGACGTCACCGACAGGCGTGGAAAAACTCACGCATGCGCACGAGGGTTCAAGCATGTCTGACGTAAAAACATATGAATGAAATCCATATAGTTTATGAAAAAAATAAAAAGGACCCTTACTTTATTGACAGCCCTCGTATACACAGACAAACACATTCACACTCTCACTGACATCCACTTCAACTAACCGGCACATCTTTGGAAGTGGAAGGAAGCTGGAGCACCTGGAGGGAACCCACACAAACACGGGGAGAACATGCAAACACCACACAGAAAGGTCCAGGTGGGAACTGATCCCAAGACCTTCTTGCTGTGAGGCAACAGTACAGTCTCTCAATTTTCTGAGCCCATAAATAATTAGATAAGTAATTATAAGTTTTATTTCTGAGACAAAAGCACTTTTACAGCCAGTTTTCTTGAGACAAATTAGAGGATGTATACATAAGAAAGTCAGCGAATCTACCTTGGATTTCAGTTACTTTAGTCATTAATAAATAAAGTTTGGTGCTACTGCATGGTAAATCTGTGTCAAATAGGCAGTTCTCTGTTGTGTGGGCCGCTGAAGAGGAGGTATTGCTGGCCCACCACTACCCGATGGCGCCCTGCTTGGAGTGCGGGCTTCAAGCACGAGAGGGCGCCGGAGCCACTAGGAGTGACAGCTGTCACTCTTCATCAGCACCAGCTGTCACTCAGTCAACTCATCACCATTACCATAAAGGCCGGACTGCAACTCCACCTCCTCGCCGAGAAATCAGCTACCTTGGAGGTAATTTCTCTGCTGAACTAAACACTGACTTATAGTCTGAACTTCTTTTGCAGCCGTTTTCCTGTGGTGATTGCCTTATCTGTGGGATTGGCATTTGGTGTGATCAGCGACGGCTTCGCTTCACACCCCAACCAGATAAGTGGTTAGACAGGAGCTGCACGATTGTGTGATTGGAGGTGGAGGTGCTCCCTCCTTACTGAACACAGACTGTGGGATTACTGAGTGTGCGTACTCACACTCACCTGTGCTGTTTCTGTTCTCTGCCAGCAGTACCAGGTCTGACAGCTGAAGACGGTGACCACCTGGGGACCCAGGACTTGGCGGCTCCGGTGTTCTTCAGGTCCGTTGGCGGTGAGGGCCGTGTGGGATCCGGCTCGGTTCTGGACGGGCATCTCCTATCCTCAAGCCTGCCCACACGTCACCCAACGTGTAATTGACTGTAGTCCCAAACTGATTGTTGTCTGTATTCCGTTGTGCACAATTTACAACATTAAATTGTTACTGTTTGGCTTATCCATTGCCCGTTCTTTTACGCCCCCTGTTGTGGGTCCGTGTTCCTACACTTTCACAACATTCTCAAATGTTAAGTGACCATGCTGGAAGGTGACTCGTGAGGGAAACCATCAAGACACCTAGACAATTCCGAAGCAGTTACAGATACCTGTGGCTGTGATTAGAGAATGGTGTAGTGCAAATTTTGTCTGTTACATTAGCAGGTATACAGCTTTATGGTGTCGAACAGCGAAAGCTTTTCTTAAAATAAAGACATGAAATTTCAGCTGCAGTTTGCCAGAAGGCACAGACTCCAGCCAAGACTTGATCTGTCTTGTATTTCTTAGAGAACTGTTTGGCCAAACTAGTAAAAGACTTCATTTGGCGACACTCAGTTTGCCCAAATGAAGAAAGCAAGATGGTGGTATAAAGAGGCCCAATTACAAAAACTGTGCCGATGTCCCAATACTTATGAACCCAACCGTCAAGCAGCAGCCTATAGAAACTGCTGTTCTGTGTGGTGGTTTTCCACATCCACTGTGAGGCTCCACGATACAAAGTGCTGAAAGTCAACAGTGTACATATACAACCTATGGTACCGACACATTCTTCTGAGGTGTGAACAGGAATTAAATAGTTATTATGACGTCACTCATCAGTGTGCCTAAACTGACAAGTAAATGTTCTTACACCCATGGACTCGTGTCAAATAATAATAATAATAATTAAAGAGTTAGACTCTGTGAAATTATTAATCTTCAGTGTTAAAACATGTGCTGGAAATAACACGTTGGTAGTAAAACCTCGTTACCTTGGTACATGAATTTAGTGATGAACTGTCCATTCTGTTTTCTTGCAGCTTCAGTCTTAAAAAGTCCCGTCACAGTTTTCCCAAAAACCTCCGAACTGAACAGCATTGCGGCTACAATTGTGGCTATTAAATAAAACATTTTGTCACGAATGAAGACAAACGTCATCAAAAACTAAATGTAAGCTAATCAATTGCATGACCACGAAACCAGAAGTAAACCAACTGCGTCGAGTTACACAAAGTATATCAAGACAAAACCGGCATTTGAGGTCTGCCTTCAAAATAAAATCACTTAACGCGAATGAAAGCTCAAATTTGTGAAATGTGGAAAGAACCCTCGAACGACACACGAACACCAATATACTTTCATACTGTATTTTATCACTATATTGATTGAATGAATGAATGAATGAATGAATGAATGAATGAATGAATGAATGAATTTATTCGGCACACAGTTCGACAACAAAAAAAACATGACAAACAACTTTACAAAGATCCCGTGTGGCCGAAAGGGTGAGGGCAGAAGCAAAGCTTATAAATGCCCACCCCGATACGAAAAATAAGAAATATATATACACATTTATACAAGCATGCAACCATAAACACAATTTTCAAAATACAACCAGACAAACACTGTCACACGACACAATCCCAGAAGCAATAACAAAAACAATAAACCCAAGTCTTCAACTACAAGAAATTTTATCATTCTTGCAATGCCTCCTAAAGCCCACCAAAGTATGTAAGTATGTTATATTATTATATTTTATGAATGTATCATATGCTATATTAACAAAATTAACACTGTAATTTAATTTACACCTAAATAACCTGTTGCAGATTTAGTATTTCAACATGTTCACGTAGCGTAGTACAAGATCTTGTGACGTCATCATTTCGTTTGGGGAGGTAAAAAAAATGAATGAGAGCTTTAAAGTCATGTTTTCCATAATTGTTCCGAAATACTTTGTTTTGAAATATGTTAGTGTACATTACTTGATCATTAACGCTAGCTTGACAGTGTTGTCTCGCCAACTCGTCAGAGCTGCAAGTTTGATTGATGTGGCGTTTACACTATCAAAAGGCGCGCAGCACACTGCGTCACACGGAGCAGCCAATCAAAGTTCAGAAAGAAATTAATTTGCTCGAAGGCTCGCCAAGCGTCCCGCCTAACATGTACGTGTCAAACTGCCGTAAAGCTGCATCTGACTGTCGTACTTTACACAACAAGACGAGAGAAAGCTGTGGTCCTGTAAAGGTCTCACAGTGGTTGCAAAACGTACAAAAATGCTGTTAATATGTTTGTAGAAGAGTTTGGTGCTGGTGGACATCAGCTGCTCCAATGTTTTACAAAGAATGAGCTTTACCAGGACTGTACTGGTGACTGGAGGATCTGGGTTCATGTGAGTTCACTGCTTACTATGAATAAAATAAAATAAAAAACAAAATGATACCTTTTTACTAGAACTTTTACTGCTCAGTTTAAAGAAAGCTGTCAAACAAAATACTAACTTTTGTTATTGAATTACAGTGTAGTTTAATACAAACAGTTTAAACGATTTGTTTAATCTCATTGCTGTAAATGTTACCTTTTGTTGGCTTTTGTTCATTTACTTTTGGGACCTTAAAACGAGGAACAAAGTACAAAAAGTGGTGTATTTCCTTCGCCAAACATGTATACAAACGCCACCAAAATAAAGACGTTTGCCTGCACTTTGAGAGCAGATTTTTTTTAAATTTGCTTTTAACTCTAACATGACCAACAATGGAAAAAAAAAAAAAAAAACTTTGTCAATACCCAAATGTATAATTGGCTCAGATCTCCATATTGTTTCCCCACTGACCACGAGGCTGGTAAGGAGTTTACAGAAACGCTCTGTGTGTGCTTCCATCAGTCACATATTTTTGTGGCTATGATAACTTGAAAAGAATATTTATCCGACCCCCCCCCCCCCCCCCCCCAAAAAAAAAAAATAAAAAAAATTAACATCCTAAATGAGTCCATCAGAGTTTGAATTTGAGCATGACTGGGGTTTACAGGCATCTAAAGACTACAAACTTGAATGAACAAAAAATTTGTTCTTGTGGCCATTATAATGGGCATGATTTATCCCATTTTCACCAAACTTGTACTTAATAAGTGTATCCTGGGTGAGGTTTAATTTGAGCACGGACCGTCAACTTTACCAAACAGAGTACTGATTATTTTAATTTGTTGTCTAGTGTGTGTGTGTGTGTGTGTGTGTGTGTGTGTGTGTGTGTGTGTGTGTGTGTGTGTGTGTGTGTGTGTGTATATATATATATATATATATATATATATATATATATATATATATCACAGGACGAGAGGTGGGGTACACCTCACCCATTGTGCTGTGGGGCTGTTTTGCTGCCAGTGGTGGTGCATTGCACAAAGTGGACAGAATAATGAAGGAACAATTCCTCCAAATTCTTCAACATCACCTCAAATCAACAGCTAGACAGTTAAAACTGGCCACAGTTGAATGTTCCAATAGGAGAATGATCCCAAACACACATCAGCTGGATGTGGGTTGGATAAAGCAGGCTAACATTAAGCTTCTGGAAGCTGTGACCTCAACCACTTTGAAAATTTGTGGACTGCTCTTAAAAGCCAGGGCCCGTATCCACGAAGCAGCCTCAGGCTAAAAATAGCTCCTAGTGACATTTTCTAAGAAAAATCTTAGAATTCCTCAAATTCTTAGACATTTCTCAGAATTTTCCCTTTGAAAGATGAAAGTTGTCCACAAAGCACCTTAGGCCTTAAGAGAACTTCAAAACTGGTAAGAGCAGGGAGGCGGACTTTTAGGAAGAGTGTCTTAAGCAGAGAAGATGGCAGAAAAGACACAGAGAGAGCAGAGATATTCTCCGTATGTAGGATGACAGTAAATCAGTAACACGCTACCCGCTTGATCTACATAATTATTTTATGTTAATTTACTGTCTTAATGTATTTATTATATGTTTAGGTTCTTGTTATCATATGCACAGAATTATTATCATTATTTTTATTATTATTATCTGTATTACTAATATTGTTATTTTCTTTTATTGTCATTTGATTTTAAATGGATCACAATGGAAATATGTGTTTTCCCTTTCTTGTGCCATGCATGTATTTTTAATGTATTTACAATTATATTATGCACTCACAATGAATGTACTAAAAGCACACACGCATGCATTCAGGCACGCATGCTTTTAACACTAGAAGTCCCACAGCCCAGCCTTTTGGCTTTTCTAAAGGCCCCCTGACACTAGCATGACTTTGATCCACGCACATGCACGCACTCTGCTGTGCATGAGAGTAAACTCATCTCAAAGTCGTTGTAAACTAGTGTAAACTGTGCGCGGCTTTGTGCACGTGTGCAAAGAAAATTTTGAAATGTTCAAAATCTCCATCGTGCATTAATGATGTGAACTTCAAGTGAATATTGCGTAAACAAGTCAAAAACATTGTGTGAGTGCGATTGCACTGCGTCACAGTGCAGCTCATCTGAAAGATTATAACAAGATGTTAAATCCAGTGGTGGGCACAGTTCCGCTAATCCGCTAACTGCTAATTAGCAAAGCTAACTTTTTTGTTAGCTGATTAGCTTTTCAGCTAACTTTGAAAACCATCAGCAGCCCAATTAGCTTCCGCTAAATTTTATTACAGAGATTAGAGCATGCCATAGGTATTAAAGGCACTGCGCTACGGTGGTTTGAATCATATTTATCTAATAGATTACAATTTGTTCATGTAAATGGGGAATCTTCTTCACAGACTAAGGTTTATTATGGAGTTCCACAAGGTTCTGTGTTAGGACCAATTTTATTCACTTTATACATGCTTCCCTTAGGCAGTATTATTAGACGGCATTGCTTAAATTTTCATTGTTACGCAGATTATACCCAGCTTTATCTATCCATGAAGCCAGAGGACACACACCAATTAGCTAAACTGCAGGATTGTCTTACAGACATAAGGACATGGATGACCTCCAATTTCCTGCTTTTAAACTCAGATAAAACTGAAGTTATTGTACTTGGCCCCACAAATCTTAGAAACATGGTGTCTAACCAGATCCTTACTCTGGATGGCATTACCCTGACCTCTAGTAATACTGTGAGAAATCTTGGAGTCATTTTTGATCAGGATATGTCATTCAAAGTGCATATTAAACAAATATGTAAGACTGCTTTTTTGCATTTACGCAATATCTCTAAAATCAGAAAGGTCTTGTCTCAGAGTGATGCTGAAAAACTAATTCATGCATTTATTTCCTCTAGGCTGGACTATTGTAATTCATTATTATCAGGTTGTCCTAAAAGTTCCCTGAAAAGTCTTCAGTTAATTCAAAATGCTGCAGCTAGAGTACTGACGGGGACTAGAAGGAGAGAGCATATCTCACCCATATTGGCCTCTCTTCATTGGCTTCCTGTTAATTCTAGAATAGAATTTAAAATTCTTCTTCTTACTTATAAGGTTTTGAATAATCAGGTCCCATCTTATCTTAGGGACCTCATAGTACCATATCACCCCAATAGAGCGCTTCGCTCTCAGACTGCAGGCTTACTTGTAGTTCCTAGGGTTTGTAAGAGTAGAATGGGAGGCAGAGCCTTCAGCTTTCAGGCTCCTCTCCTGTGGAACCAGCTCCCAATTCGGATCAGGGAGACAGACACCCTCTCTACTTTTAAGATTAGGCTTAAAACTTTCCTTTTTGCTAAAGCTTATAGTTAGGGCTGGATCAGGTGACCCTGAACCATCCCTTAGTTATGCTGCTATAGACTTAGACTGCTGGGGGGTTCCCATGATGCACTGAGTGTTTCTTTCTCTTTTTGCTCTGTATGCACCACTCTGCATATCATTAGTGATTGATCTCTGCTCCCCTCCACAGTATGTCTTTTTCCTGGTTCTCTCCCTCAGCCCCAACCAGTCCCAGCAGAGGACTGCCCCTCCCTGGGCCTGGTTCTGCTGGAGGTTTCTTCCTGTTAAAAGGGAGTTTTTCCTTCCCACTGTCGCCGGGTGCTTGCTCACAGGAGGTCGTTTTGACCATTGGGGTTTTTACGTAATTATTGTATGGCCTTGCCTTACAATATAGGGCGCCTTGGGGCAACTGTTTGTTGTGATTTGGCGCTATATAAATAAAATTGATTGAATAAAATTGATTGATTGATTAAATTTAGTTCCGATAAATTTTAGACCGCTAACATATTTTTGCGGGCATCTTCTTCACACATCAATAATACTAACAACACTGTTAAACTAACATGAACCACAATAACATTTAAACCACAAATCCCTGAACCCCATGTTACATTGCAGCACAGTGTCCATTGTTTGATGGTTAGATAAAATCGCTAATTTCTCAAAAAAAATTTGTCCTATTCCTTGAAGTATTCCTTCCAAGTATTCCTTTGAGGATCTCCTCAATCCCATCGTCACATCTTCCGAAGAGGAAGCAGAGACTGGGGTCACAGAGGTGGACTCGTCCATCACCCAGGCCAAAGTCACCGAAGTGGTCAGAAAGCTCCTTGGTGGCAAGGCTCCTGGGGTGGACGAAATCCGTCCTGAGTACCTTAAGTCTGTGGATGTTGTGGGACTGTCCTGGTTGACACGTCTCTGCAACATCGCATGGTGGGAGGGGACAGTACCCCTGGATTGGCGGACTGGGGTGGTGGTCCCTCTGTTTAAGAAGGGGGACCGGAGGGTGTGTTCCAACTACAGGGGGATCACACGACTCAGCCTCCCTGGTAAGGTCTATTCCAGGGTGCTGGAGAGGAGAATTCGACCGATAGTCGAACCTCGGATTCAGTAGGAGCAGTGTGGTTTTCATCCTGGTCGCTACACACTGGACCAGCTCTACACCCTCCATCGGGTGCTCGAGGGTTCATGGGAGTTCGCCCAACCAGTCCACATGTGCTTTGAGGATCTGGAGAAGGCGTTTGACTGTCCCTTGAGGCGCCCTGTGGGGGGGTGCTCCGGGAGTACGGGGTCCGGGGTCCTTTGCTAAGGGCTATCTGGTCCCTGTACGACCGCAGCAGGAGCTTGGTTCGCATTGCCGGTAGTAAGTCAAACCTGTTTCCAGTGCACGTTGGCCTCCGCCAGGGCTGCCCTTTGTCACCGGTTCTGTTCATTACCTTTATGGGCAGAATTTCTAGGCGCAGCCAGGGTGTAGAGGGGGTCCGGTTTCGGAACCACAGAATCTTGTCTCTGCTGTTTGCGGATGATGTGGTCCTGTTGGCTTCATCAAACCAGGACCTTCATCGTGCACTGGGGCGGTTTGCAGCTGAGTGTGAAGCGTCCGGGATGAGGATCAGCACCTCCAAATCCGAGGCCATGGTTCTCGACCGGAAAAAGGTGCCTTGCCCTCTTCAAGTCGGTGGGGTGTCCTTGCCTCAGGTGGAGGAGTTTAAGTTTCTCGGGGTCTTGTTCACGAGTGAGGGAGGGATGGAGCATGAGATCGATAGACGGATCGGTGCAGCGTCTGCAGTGATGCGGTCGCTGTATCGGACCGTCGTGGTGAAGAGAGAGCTGAGCAGGGGGGCAAAGCTCTCGATTTACCGATCGATCTACGTTCCAACCCTCACCTATGGTCATGAGATTTGGCTCATGACCGAAAGAACAAGATCACGAGTACAAGCGGCCGAGATGAGTTTCCTCCACAGGGTGGCTGGGCGCCCCCTTAGAGATAGGGTGAGGAGCTCTGTCACTCAGGAGGAGCTCGGAGTCAAGCCGCTGCTCCTCCACGTCAAAAGGAGCCAGCTGAGGTGGCTCGGGCATCTTTTCCGGATCCCCTGGACGCCTCGCTGGAGAGGTGTTCCGGGCACGTCCCATTGGGAGGAGGCCCCAGGGAAGACCCAGATCACGCTAGAGGGACTACGTCTCTCAGCTGGCTTGGGAACGCCTTTGGGTTCCCCCGGAGGAGCTGGGGGAGGTGTGTGTGTGGATCAGGAGGTCTGGGCGGCTTTGCTTGAGCTGCTGCCCCCGAGACCCGACCTAGGATAAGCGGAAGAAAATGGATGGATGGATGGATGGATGGAATTTGTCAACTTTCCATTTTCGCAGCATTCATCCTTGACCCAAAATACAAAAGCATACCAAACAGCATATGTCAGCTCTCCCCGGTTTTGCCATGATTGAAGCCATGCACACACACGCACACAGAGGCCACTTGGCTATTATAAAATAGATTGTCATTGTACATGCATACAACAAAATTTTCCTCTGCATTTAAGGCAGCCACAGTCCTGCGCCCAGGAACAAACTCCAGATGTACAGTTGCTGCCTTGGTCAGGGGAGAACGGAGCAGACCCTAAAATAAGAATGTTTTTGAAATGAAGACACTCTAGGGTATCCAGGCTAGGATGGGGTTAGGGTTTAGGGTTAGGGTTAGGGACGGGGTGACAGGTTCCAAGAGCTGGGGAAACCTTGAAGTAGAGCTGCTGCTCCTTTGCATCAACAGGACCCAGCTGAGGTGATTCAGGCATGTAGTGAGGATTGGCATCTTCCTCGGGAGGTTTTCCAGGCGCATCCAAGTTCAAGGAAGCTCTGACCCAGGACATGCTTGAGGGATTACATCATCCAGCTGGCTTGGGAATTCTTATGGATTCCCCAGAAGTGTTGTAAATTCACTGCCACCACGGCCTGGCACAAAATAAATTCATAACATGACAATCTATGTTTGAAGAACAGTCCCCTGGTGGAAGTGCTGTTCCACCACACTTTTAAACTATTTCAAAATAATACATAATAACTTGCTGTAAAATCAGAATCAACTTCAAAATGTGATGTTCCAAGTTTCAAGGCCTCATCGTCCACAGAGAGAAATGAGGAAAATGAGAACAAATTAATAAAATGGCTTGAAACAGCTTTGGAAGATATAAAAATGTAAATAGATTGTGCCACCCTGAGAAGGAAAATGAGCAATTCAACTATTAATTATTTTGTTACTGTGGAACACATTCACTGAACAGGCTTCTCTTAACAATGAATAATGATGTTCAAACAGTGTCAGACTTCTGGTTTCACTGACCAGCTGTTCACAACCAAAGATATTAAATTTGTGGGATAATGAAACAAACAAAAAACATCAAGTCCTTGCCCAAATGAATAATTACACCTTTATCAGTGTTGCTGACATTTCTCGCCTCTCATATGCAGTTGATGTAGCCTGATGGGTAGAACTTGCAAGGACACATGAGCATAGGGGATAGAATTTTTTTCTGTGTGCTCATACTTCTCTCATGTTCTCGTCTCCCTCCAGCGGTTCCCATCTTGTGTGTTCTCTAGTAAACAAGAACCCAGACTGGAAAATTATTAACCTGGATAATGTGAGTACACTGTTTGTTTGTGTAGGCGGGGCTTGTATTGTCATGTACCATATACAAATTGTTGACAAAAGCAAGGGAAACCATTATAAAGGGTTGTATAATAATCCTGGTACCCCTTGATGCACATTCTACAAATCTATTGAACTCTGCTAGAGCTCTGAACTCCATTCTTGTGGTCTGATGTTTGTAGCTGTACCACGACTGACATCACAATAATTCTCACATTAAACACATTAAACATTCAGAGGGCTAAAATGTGTAACTACTTGTGTGTGTGGTTTCAGAGGGATTATGTTGAGCTTTGACCAAAATAATATATTTTTTTTTTTATCTTGTGTGCTGCCATATGTTCCTTAGAATATATGCTGGATTAGAATGGATTATTTTCTGTTGTATTGCAGTTGGATTACTGTTGCAGCCCCAGGAGTCTGGAAAGCATTGAACAGAGAGCAAACTACACTTTCATGAGGGTGAGAGCTGCTGACGTTGTTGTAAAATTAGAGATCATATGTGAAAGTAAATTTATGCTCAGAGGGCTGATAACATATATTTAAGGTTTTCTACAACAGGCATTATAGATGTGCAAAAGATAAACTGTTAAGAAAAGATAAACTGTAGAGCAGGTGGGTCATTGGGATTTGAGTTGAACTCCGAATATATAGACCCAGGTCTGATTCCATTTGATGCAACAGTATAAATTTAATTCAATTTATTTTATTTGTATAGCACCAAATCACAACTTTGCTGCATCAAGGTGCTTCACATAAGTAAGCACACAGGTGACAGTGGTAATGAAAAACACCCTCTGGTGATAATGAGGAAGAAACTTCAAGCAGGCCAGACTCAGAGGGGTGAACCACTGCTTAGGACATTCTAAGAGTTTCAAGGTTTTTTACAAATTTTCCAACAGTTTCTTAATAAACAGAAGAAACAGAAAAAAAAAACAAGAGCAACAAAAACAGAGTCTTTAATTGAAATCTAAAGTAATCTATCTTGAGTCTTTAACTTCTGTGAATTCAATTCCAGGTAGGGCTTCCAGTCACTGGCAACAGGCAGGCCATCCTGAGGTCAATTTGGTGCCCTGGGGTGCAGGGCCAGCATCCATTGAATGTGTTAATTCTACTCGATTCTTATTCTAATTCTGTCCCTTTCAAAGTACAAAGTCAAACTATGCTTCAAGTTGAATTTATTCAAAGTCATGTTGAAAAACAGGCCTGGGTTCCCAGAGATGTAGCCCACACAGGGGCTCCATCTTGTGAGATACTGGGAACAAAGCAAACAAGTAGTTTATATAAAAAACAGTGTAGGCGGTACAGTGGGCGGGTTTTATTCCCACAACACCTAACCTTATTGGACTGCACAGACAGAGGGGAAACCCCGCCCTTTGTCTTCAGCCCGCAGTTGTCTGGCACCTCGTGGAACCTAAAGCCCCTTTCACATTGGCGTATTCTTAGAGCTGCGTATTGCAGTGTTGTGTTTTATTTAAATACGCCCAAAGTGCACACGTACTCAGCCTTTTTCAGAGTTCGTTCATGCTTGCAGCTGCGTGTGTTCGCTTTTTAATGTGTACACACAGTCGCGTGTACCTTGCCGCTATTAAACCAGTTCAGTGCTATTTTCTGCCTCTGTGGAAGTGCGCTCTGTTCTCTACTGCAGGTGTGGTGCAGCTCAAAAACAGAGTCATTTAACATTATTACTTATTTATTTATTTTGCCATGGTGGATCTCTTTCATTGTGTCCAGGTGCTGCTGAGTCTGGCTGTGGTAAAGGCTGCCCTGAACGAAACACTGTGACTTGTTAAACTTTTAAACCTCCAGTTGCTCTGATCAGGTCTGCTGATTTGATCAGACTTGATCGATCAGAGCGTTTGATGAGCGCACCGACATGCAGCGAATGCACTTTTATTTTAAAGAGTCACAGCTCTTTTCAGGTTTGATCAGACCTGATCCATCAGGGCGTTTGATGATCGCACTGACATGCAACGAGTGTGCGTTTATTTTAAAGAGTCACAGCTCTTTTCAGGTTTGATCAGACCTGATCCATCAGGGCGTTTGATGATCGCACTGACATGCAGCGAGTGTGCGTTTATTTTAAAGAGTCACAGCTCTTTTCAGGTTTGATCAGACCTGATCGATCAGGGCGTTTGATGAGCGCACCGACATGTAGCGAGTGCGCGTTTATTTTAAAGAGTCACAGCTCTTTTCAGATTTCATCAGACCTGATCGATCAGGGCGTTTGATGAGGGCACCGGCAGCGAGTGCGCTTTTATTTTAAAGTCACAGGTTTGATCAGACACAGAGAGAGTCAGAGAGAGAGTGAGGGAGAGCGCGCGCGAGAGAGACTGAGTGAGCGACTGACCTGCTGTTTCTGGATTTCTGAGTTGAGGTTTGATTCCCAGTTCTGATCGCACACAGGTGCTGTGGGGTGTGTGATCATGTTTTCAGCTGATTCACTCTGGATTCATGCACTCAGTTTTTGGATGTGTACAGGAGCGCAGTGTTGTACAGACTTGCCTGCAGTAACATTGTGCTGCACAGACCTGCTTAAAACTGTGTCCAGTGCTCTACGCCTAAGAAAATTAAACATGTTTAATTTCTTCCGTCCTACGCACGTAGCCCTCAACATACTCCTGCGTAGGTAGCAAAAACTCGACATAGAGCTGCTAAAAGTGGTCGTAGAACTGCTCAACTCAGCGTAGACGATACGCTGCAACGAGCAGCTCTACAAATACGCCACTGTGAAAGGGGCTTAACTCCTTTGTATTCTGGACCTTCTGATCAGATAAAACCCAGTTCTGACCAGTTGACATGCAAACTCAACCAGATAACTAAAACTCACTAAAAATATAGCCATTTAAGCACAGCAAATACTTGATATAGTAAAAAAATAAAATATATCTAACAAAGGTCTCGTCAGTGTCTCGGACAGAGAAAATATGAGCAGAATCAGTTGGCCAGAAATAATTGCACCTAAGACATTAGTTCATCAACAGGGAAGCAGAGATATTACTAAGGTGGTCGTTGACAGCTAGCCCTGTGCTTCAATAATAGACCCAGAATTTAGATGTAGTGAGGCAGAGACCTGTTTGTTTGCTAATAATATGAATTAAAAGGAGAGGAAGCATAGTTTTGTACTACATGGATATGCTAGCCATACAAGAGGGAGAATAGATATTATCTTTATTGTGAACTTGAATGTCTCTATTGAATCTGACTGTTTTATCTCTGCAGGGAGATCATTCCACAAGACAGGCGCACAATAACAGAAGGCTCTGTGGCCTGACAACTTTTTTTTAAACATTAGGGATACAAAGAAGCCCTGCAACCTGACAAAGTAGGGCACAGGCTGGTACATAGGGTGTAATTAGGTCAGCCAGGTGGGGAGGCACGAATCCATGACTTAGTAATAGCACCATAAAATCAGACTTCACAGAGACAGGAAGCCAATGAAGGGAGGCCAAAATTGGTGTAATGTGGTCAAACGTTCTGCTTCTCTTCAGGAATAGGACATTGCAATAATCCAGTCTAGAAGAGGCAAATGCATGGATCAGTCTATGCATCAGACATAGACAGGATGGGATGAATCTTTGCTATGTTATGAAGGTGGAAGAAAGCAGTCCTCATGATTTCACTGATGTGTAGGTCAAAGGACAACTTGGGATCAAAAATTACCCAGAGGTTCCTCACTTTATTAGTGTGCTGTATTACACACAAGTCTAAGTCAATCAATCAATCAACTTTTTTCTTGTATAGCGCCAAATCACAACAAACAGTTGCCCCAAGGCGCTCCACATTGCAAGGCAAGGCCATACAATAATTATGAAACACAGTCTACGTCTAAAGCAACATAACCAAGGGATGGTCCAGGGTCACCCGATCCAGCCCTAACTATAAGCCTTAGCGAAAAGGAAAGTTTTAAGCCTAATCTTAAAAGTAGAGAGGGTATCTGTCTCCCTGATCTGAATTGGGAGCTGGTTCCACAGGAGAGGAGCCTGAAAGCTGAAGGCTCTTCCTTCCCATTCTACTCTTACAAACCCTAGGAACTACAAGTACGCCCGCAGTCTGAGAGCGAAGCGCTCTAATGGGATAATATGGTACTATGAGGTCCCTAAGATAAGATGGGACCTGATTATTCAAAACCTTATAAGTAAGAAGAAGAATTTTAAATTCTATTCTAGCATTAACAGGAAGCCAATGAAGGGAGGCCAACACGGGTGAGATATGCTCTCTCCTGCTAGTCCCCGTCAGTACTCTAGCTGCAGCATTCTGAACCAACTGAAGGCTTTTTAGGGAACTTTTAGGACAACCTGATAATAATGAATTACAATAGTCCAGCCTAGAGGAAACAAATGCATGAATTAGTTTTTCAGCATCACTCTGAGACAAGACCTTTCTGATTTTAGAGATATTGCGTAAATGCAAAAAGGCAGTCCTACATATTTGTTTAATATGCGCTTTGAATGACATATCCTGATCAAAAATAACTCCAAGATTTCTCACAGTATTACTAGAGATCAGGGAAATGCCATCCAGAGTAACAATCTGGTTAGACACCATGCTTCTAAGATTTGTGGGGCCAAGTACAATAACTTCAGTTTTATCTGAGTTTAAAAGCAGGAAATTAGAGGTCATCCATGTCTTTATGTCTGTAAGACAATCCTGCAGTTTAGCTAATTGGTGCGTATCCTCTGGCTTCATGGATAGATAAAGCTGGGTATCATCTGCGTAACAATGAAAATTTAAGCAATACCGTCTAATAATACTGCCCAAGGGAAGCATGTATAAAGTGAATAAAATTGGTCCTAGCACAGAACCTTGTGGAACTCCATAATTAACTTTAGTCTGTGAAGAAGATTCCCCATTTACATGAACAAACTGTAATCTATTAGACAAATATGATTCAAACCACCGCAGCGCAATGCCTTTAATACCTATGACATGCTCTAATCTCTGTAATAAAATTTTATGGTCAACAGTATCAAAAGCAGCACTGAGGTCCAACAGAACAAGCACAGAGATAAGTCCACTGTCCGAAGCCATAAGAAGATCATTTGTAACCTTCACTAATGCTGTTTCTGTACTATGATGAATTCTAAAACCTGACTGAAACTCTTCAAATAGACCATTCCTCTGCAGGTGATCAGTTAGCTGTTTTACAACTACCCTCTCAAGAATCTTTGAGAGAAAAGGAAGGTTGGAGATTGGCCTATAATTAGCTAAGATAGCTGGGTCAAGTGATGGCTTTTTAAGTAATGGTTTAATTACTGCCACCTTAAAGGCCTGTGGTACATAACCAACTAACAAAGATAGATTGATCATATTTAAGATTGAAGCATTAAATAATGGTAGGACTTCCTTGAGCAGCCTGGCAGGAATGGGGTCTAATAAGCATGTTGATGGTTTGGATGAAGTAACTAATGAAAATAACTCAGACAGAACAATCGGAGAGAAAGAGTCTAACCAAATACCGGCATCACTGAAAGCAGCCAAAGATAACGATACATCTTTGGGATGGTTATGAGTAATTTTTTCTCTAATAGTCATCTAAGTTCTCTAAGTTCTCTAAGTTAAGCATTAGCCGGTCAAACTGATGTTGCTGTCTCACTGAACCAAGGACCATCATTTCAGTCTTCTCCAAATTTAAATGTAAGAAATTTTTAGACATTTAGCTTTTCACTGAAGCAAGGCAATCTTCTGAAGCAGTGGTGTGCAAACTATTGCAGAAAGGGAAGATGAGTTCATCATTTGCAGCCACTGACTCCAGCAGGTGATTTCACTGATTAACATCACATGTGAGATGAGTTCATCAGTGAAATCACCTGCTGGAGTCAGTGGCTGCAAAGAAAACCTGCACCCTCTCAGCCCTTTCTGGAATAATTTGGACACCACTGTTGTAAAGTCTTGATGTGTATGACATTACCAGAAGTTAGCGGGATGTACAACTAAGTATCATCAGCATAGCAGTGAAAAGTAGTCCCATAACATCAGAGTATATGCCCAAGGAGTGCTATGTAAAGGGAGATAAGCAGGGGGCCTAAAACGGACCCCAGTGAAACCCTGTATTTCATGGCAACAAGGTTTGAGGTGACATTATTGTACAGGACACAGTGAGAGTGATTGGTTAGGTAGGATGTCAACCATGCAAGGACATTCCCAGCAATCTCAAAATAATTCTCCAGCTTATCGAATAATATATGATGATCCACCAAATCTAACAGTAACAGAATCGTAGTGGTGTCCAAATCTATTGCAAGCAGGAGATCATTTACCACTTTAGTAAGAGATGTCTCCGTGGAATGATGTGGTCTAAATGCAAACTGCAGTGGTGCAAAAACACTAGTCTCAGTAAGGTGGTCCACAAGCTGCCGTGAAGCTTGTGGACCACAAGCTTTTTCAAAAATTTTACAAAAAAATGATAGATTTGATATCAGCCTATAATTTTTCAGTTAATTGGGATCAAGGTTAGATTTCTTAAGTACTGATTTAATCACTGCAGATGCAAAACATTTTGAAACAGGTCCCACAGTGAGTGACAGTTTAATAATTTCCAGTACAGTAGGCCCAAGTGTAGGCCACAGGTCTTTAAACAATTTTGCTGGTATAGGGTTGAAAAGACACGTGCATTTAGCAGAAGTTGCAAGTTTTGACACAGCACCCAATGAAATAATATAAAATTCAGTAAATGTGGGTGAGGTATCAGTGATGGCACCCACATCAGTAACAGGGTGCAGTATGCAGTGATAAGTACCGGCCTGATGGGCTTCAAGATCGGTGGAGCATTTCTTCTTTCCACCCAAGAGGTTATGTGATCACTGGTGTTTGTTAGTAGGAGTACTGAAAAAATGTGTCATTTGATTGTCACAAAGCTTCTTGGATTGCTCAGTCTAATCAAGAAGGAAGGACCCTTTCATTTTTGATGTTGAATAGTTTAGAGTTTGGACTGCACAACCTCAAACCGATGTGACTAAAGCCAGCTAGCTTCCTTGGGCGTTTTATCATACAGTACATCCAGAAATTATTCACAGCACTTCACTTTTTCCACATTTTGTTATGTTACAGCTTTATTCCAAACAGTGGTGGGCACAGCTAACCAAAAAGTTAGCTTCTATAACACCTAACCAGCTAACTGAAAAGTTATCTTTTACGAAGCTATACCAATAAACCACCCAAAAATTATCGGAAACTACAGCGAACCGAAAAGTTTCAGTATTGTTTTCGGTACACTTGCAACTACTAACAAGCTGATTTTGAGTTTTAACACCATGATGGATTCTGGTAGCATCAAAGGCGGCCACAAACTCAAACAGCATTTCTGTCTTTGTGCGCCCTGCCCACTGCTGGAAGTTTCTGTTTTCTACATAGCTTGCAGCAGTGAAGCAGCTGAGAGGAGCAGCAAAGCTCAACTCTCTCTCTCTCTCTCTCTCTCTCTCTCTCTCTCTCTCTCTCTCTCTCTCTCTCTCTCTCTCTCTCTCTCTCTCTCTCTCTCTCTCTCTCTCTATATATATATATATATATATATATATATATATATATATATATACACACACACACAAATTTGTGATTATTCCTTTACAAAATACAGCAGTGAGACAGAGGTCTTGGAAAATAAAGCAGTTTTGACTCATGGTTTTGATACATAAATCAAATTAATACAGATAGACTAACTCCATCAATGTCAATTCTGTCATTTGTACAAAGTTCAAATATAACATATATTTTAATTTTAAATAATGCACTAATTCTGAAGTTTTGTAATAAACACAGACAGATACCAAAGGGATTATGGGTAAAATGTGTGCTTTACAATTATGCCTCACATTCACCCCGATGTCAGGGTGCTGCCATACAAGGCGCTCACTACACACCAGGAGCAATAGGGGATTAAAGACCTTGCCCTTGGGCCCTTAGTGATTTTCCAGTCAGGCAGGGATTTGAACCAAGGATCTTCTGGTCTCAAGCCCAACACCTTAACCACTAGACCAGGTGTGTGTTGGTGTTTACATATAAATGCGCTTTTGTAAAATATAACATTTTTTTTATTTGTTAAAAAAAAAAAAGAGCCAAAATTCAAATTGTGATGATTACCCAATTGTCTACTATAACCAAGGTCAAAATAAATAGAACACTGCCATCTACTGGTGCCCAGATGCTCAGTACTTAGGGCGAATACTGCCATGAACACTACTGGCCAGGAGATGGCAGTAGAGACCCTGAAAACCTGCTAAAACAAATATTCCAAATAAATCTGTCCGTGTCTGCTACGTTTAAGATGCATAGAATTTAATAAATGCAAACCAAATTTCAGACATCTTATATATATTACTCTGGAACAAAGAGGACAGACAGTGTTTGACATAAGCAAGACGTGAAAGCGTAAACAGGATGCGATTGCCTCTCACAGTGATTCCAACTGAAAATAATGGAGAAGCAACCTGGGCTTCTTCTGGCATTTTTACATAAAACAAACACAATAACAACATCTATAAACCCAGAGAATACATTCACAAGAGTTTTAGGCACAATATACAAAGGGTTTAATGCTGTTGTCCATGTGGATCCTGATCAGAGCATCGCAAATGCATTTCTCCTGTCGTGAATGCACTGAGATTACCCATAATGCACTGGACACAGCATGTCCACACTAAAACCTTCAAAATTAGTGCATTACTTTAAAACTAAAACATATCTGATATTTTCACTTTATAAAACTTGATAAGTGACGTTAATTTTAATAACTTGCCCGAAATTAGTTTGGTTAAAATTTTAACCATAAGTTAAAACTGTATGCTTCTGGATGACTTGGGTGATATTGCCAGCGAGCTAGTATGGGTTGAAAGAAAGGAGGTTTTTTTTCCCCCGTTTCTGTGAGTAGTTCTCCTTTGTCTGCAGAGGATAGAGCAGTTTCTCATGGAACTAGCTCTCCTCTGTTTGCAGAGGATAGAACTGTCCATCTACTACTCTCTAATCTTTGACGTCAGACTTCATAAATGTTAGCGATCTAAAAATTTATCGGAAGATAATTAGTCCGCTGATGATTTTCAAAATTATCTGAAAAGCTAATCTGATAATGAAAGCGTTAGCTTCAATAATAAGTGGTTAACGGATTAGCAGAACTGTGCCCACCACTAATTCCAAAATGGAGTAAATTAATTTTTCACCTCAAAATCTTACTCACAAAACATCAATGTCAACATGAAAATGAACAGTTTTGAAATTTTTGCAAATTTATTAAAAATTAAAAAAAAAAAACTAAGAAATCACGTGAACAAAAGTATTTATACCTTTTGATCAATACTGTGTTGATGTATCTTTGGCAGCATTTACAGCCTCAAGTCTTCTTGAATATGATGCCACAAGCTTGGTGCACCTATCTTTGAGCAGTTTTGCCCATTTTTCTTTGCAGCACCTCTCAAGTCCCATCAGGTTGGATGGGGAGTGTCGGTGCACAGCCATTTTCAGACCTCACCAGAGCTGTTCAATCAGATTTAGGTCTGGACTCTGGCTGGGCCACTCAAGGACATTCACATAGTTGTCCTGAAGCCACTCCTTTGATATCTTGGTTGTGTGCTTAGGATCATTGTCCTGCAGAAAGATGAACCATTGCCCCAGTCTGACGTCAAGAGTGCTCTGGAGCAGGTTTTCATCCAGGATGACTCTGTACATTGCTGCATTTATCTTTCCCTCAATCCTGACTAGTCTCCCAGTTCCTGCCGCTGAAAAACATCCCCACAGCATGATGCTGTCACCACCCTGCTTCACTGTAGGGATGGTGCCTGGCATTCACACCAAAGAGTTCATTCTTTGTCTCATCAGATCAGAGAATTTTGTTTCTCATAGTCTGAGAGTCCTTCAGGTGCCTTTTGGCAAACTCCAGGCAGGCTGCCATGTGGCTTTTACCAAGGTCTGGCTTCCATCTGGCCACTCTACCATACAGGCCTGATTGGTGTATTGCTGCAGAGATAGTTGTCTTCTGGGAGGTTCTCCTCTCTCTGCAGAGGAATGCTGGAGCTCTGAAACAGTGACCAGGTTCTTGGTCACCTCCCTGACTAAGGCCTATCTCCTTGATCCCTCAGTTTAGACGGGCAACCGGCTCTAGGAAGAGTCCTGGTGGATTAGTGTCTTCCGTAAATGGTAAATGGACTGCATTTATATAGCGCTTTTCCATCTGTGCCTCACAGATGGAAAATAATGCCTCACATTCACCCCGATGTCAGGGTGCTGCCATACAAGGCACTCACTACACATCGGGAGCAATAGGGGATTAAAGGCCTTGCCCAAGGGCCCTTAGTGATTTTTCCAGTCAGACGGGGATTTGAACCCATGATCTTCTGGACTCAAGCCCAACACCTTAACCACTAGACCATCACCTCCCCGTATACTGATGATGGAGGCCATTGTGCTCATTGGGACCTTCCAGGCAGCAGAAAGGTTTCTGTATTCTTCCCCAAATTTGTGCCTTGAGACAGTCCTGTCTCTGAGGTCTAAAGACAATTCCTTTGACTTCATGCTTGGTTTGTGCTCTGACGTGCACTGACAAGCTGTGGGACCTTGTATGTAGACAGGTGTGTGCCTTTCCAGTTCATGTCCAGTCAACTGAATTTAACGCAAAGGGACTCCAATTAAGCTGTAGAAACATATCAAGGATGATCAGTGGAAACAGAATGCATCTAAGCTCAATTTTGAGCTTCATGAGGCTGTGAATACTTATGTACATGTGATTTCTTAGGTTTTTTTATTTCATTTTTAATGAATTTGCAAAAATCTAAAAAAAACTTTTTCACATTGTCATTATGGGGTACTGTGTGGAGAATCTGTGTAGAAAAATAGTAATTTCATCCATTTTGGATTAAGGCTTATAAACAAAAAAATGTGGAAAAAGTGTAGTGTTGTGAATACTTTCTGGATGCACCATACTTCAGGAGCTGCAAACATATGGTATCATCTTAGTTTGGTGTCTAATATAGTCTTTCATGGAACACTATAAGATAAACTGAAGCTTTATCCTGATTATGGGCTAAAACACCAAGACTCGGTTACCGTTGACTCATTAACCATTGATGCTACAGACCAGTTTTTGGACTTCAAGTACTCTTGGACTGCAAGTTTCTCGTTCCTCCAATTAACTAGGGTTTTTTAAATGATGACACATACTTGCTTTGACCTTTGACCCCAATAAACTTACCCTTCACTGTAGCTAATACCCACTGATGTTAGAGATCAGATTTCTGTGTTTAGTTATGCAGAAACCCAGATGGGTCCATAAGTTTTTTTTGTATTTTTTTCACATCCATACATCACCACAATAGAGTTGAAATACAACCCCAATTCCAGTGAAGTTGGGACGTTGTGTGAAATGTAAATAAAAACAGAATACAATGATTTGTAAATTCTCTTCCACCTGTATTCAATTGAATATACCACAAAGACAAGATATTTAATGTTCAAACTGATAAACTTTATTGTTTTTGTGCAAATATTTGCTCATTTTGAAATGGATGCCTGCAACACATTTCTAACAACACTCAATAAGTTCTTGGGAACTGAGGACACTAATTGTGAGTGTCATGATTGGGAATAAAAGGAGCATCCCCAAAAGGCTCAGCCGTTCACAAGCAAGGATGGGGCGAGGATCACCACTTTGTGAACAACTGTGTGGAAAAAAAATAGTCCAAAGGTTTAAGAACAATATTTCTCAAAGTTCAATTGCAAGGAATTTAGGGATTCCATAATCTACAGTCCATAATATAATCAGAAGTTTCAGAGAATCTGGAGAACTTTCTACACGTAAGCGGCAAGGCCGAAAACCAACGCTGAATGCCCGTGACCTTCGATCCCTCAGGTGGCACTGCATTAAAAACCAACATCATTGTGTAAAGGATCTTACCGGGTGGGCTCAGGAACACTTCAGAAAACCATTGTCAGTCACTACATCTACAAGTACAAGTTAAAACTCTACCATGCAATGCGAAAGCCATACATCAACAACATCCAGAAACACCGCCGCCTTCTCTGGGCCTGAGCTCATTTGAAATGGACAGATGCAAAGTGGAAAAGTGTGCTGTGGTCTGATGAGTCCACATTTCAAATTGTTTTTGGAAATCACGGATGTCGTGTCCTCCGGACAAAAGAGGAAAAAGACCATCCAGATTGTTACCAGTGCAAAGTTCAAAAGCCAGCATCTGTGATGGTGTTTGGGTGTGTTAGTGCCCATGGAATGGGCAACTTAAACATCTGTGATGGCACCATCAATGCTGAAAGGTACATCCAGGATTTGGAGCAACACATGCTGCCATCCAAGCAACGTCTTTTTCAGGGACATCCCTGCTTATTTCAGCAAGCCAATGCCAAGCCACATTCTGCAAGTGTTACAACAGTGTGGCTTTGTAGTAAAAGAGTGCAGGTACTAGACTGGCCTGACTGCAGTCCAGACCTGTCGCCCATTGAAAATGTGTGGCGCATTATGAAGCACAATACGACAACGGGGACCCCAGACTGTTGAACAACTGAAGTCGGACATCAAGCAAGAATGGGAAAGAATTCCACCTACAAAGGTTCAACAATTAGTGTCCTCAGTGCCACCGATTTACACAGGCCATAAGTAATTGGACAAATGTTAGAAAAATTACCTAAAAACACTGGCACAGACAACAAATGAGACACCAGGGGAAACAGGTTTCAGTTTCTAAGATCTTTAAAAGCTTTAAAGGTAGATGTCGTACAGACTGTAAGTCTGAAAGACAAATATGAGTACATTCAGTTTTCATGCCACTTATGTGGAGTCCCAAGATGTTACAAAGTCCATTCAATGAAATCATTTCATAGTATAAGACAGTCACTCTCAAAAGTCTGTTCCTTGGTTATTCATTATACACTGATGAAACATTGTCTCGTGTCATCACATAGCATAAGACAATCGGTCTCACAGTCCAAATGTTTCACCTCATCAATCTTATCTGTGCTCTTCCTCTTCCATGTCATTGTTCAGTCAATTACAAAGACAATTATAATGGTAAATACATTTGACGGAGCACTGACAACATTATATTTTACAACAACAAAGTAAGTATCAGGATTATTACGTCTGCCAAGGATGTAATAAAATCACCTGCATTTATTTGTCTGTCTGTCTGTCTGTTAGCAGGATTACGTCAAAACTACTGTGCAGATTTTGACAAAATTTTCACCACAGATAGATATTAGGCCATGGAAGAACCCATTAAAATTTGGAGTTGATCCAGATCCAGATTCTGGATCAGGTTTCACTGATCAGATTTATAAAGGCTTTGAAGGATTACTGTTAGCAGGATTACGTCAAAACTACTGCACAGATTTTGAAGAAATTTTCAACACAGACATATATTACACCATGGAAGACTCCACTAATTTTTAGAGGTGATCTGGGTCTGGATCCGGATCATGTTCCACTTTATATAGTCTTTGAAGGATTACGTCAAAACTGCTTCACAGATTCTCACCAAATGTTCACCACGGATACATATTAGGCCATGAAAGACTCCATTAAATTTTGGAGGCCATCGGAATCCAGATCTGAATCCGGATTCTGGATCAAGGTTTCACTTTGTATATGCTTAGAAGGATTACAACAAAACTACTTCACAGATTCTCACCAAATTTGCACCACAGATATTCAATTTTAGAATTGATCTGGATCTGGATTTTGGATCAAGATTTCACTTTATATAGTCTTTGAAGGATTACGTCAAAACTACTTCATGGATTCTCACCATTTTTTTTTTTTTTTTTTTTACCAGAGATAAATATTAAGCCATGAAAAACATAAAATTTTGGAGGTTATCTGAATCTGGATTCTGGATCAAGATTTCACCTTATATACGCTTTCAAGAATTACGTCAAAACCACATCAAGGCTTCTCACCAAATTTGCACCACAGATAGATATTAGACCATGAAAGACTCCATTAAATTTTGGAGGTGATCCGCATCATGATTGTGGATCAATATTCACTTTACAGTATATATGCTTTGAAGGATTACGTCAAAAGTACTTCAGAGATTCTCACGAAATTTTCACCATGGATACATATTAGGCCATGAAAGATTCCATTACATTTTGGAGGTAATCTGGATCTGAATCCAGATTCCGGATCAAAATTTCACTTTATATACACTTTGAAGGATTACGTCAAAACTACTTCAGGGATTCTCACCAAATTTGCACCACACATAGATATTAGACCATAGAAGACTCAGTTAAATTTTGGAGGTGATCCGGATTGGTGGACGTCAGAAATCTCTGTCTGCTCTTGTTGTGAATACAAATCATCACTTTTACATACAGTTTTGTTCAGACACGTTAGGTGCAGAATGTGGCTTGGCATTGTCTTGCTGAAATAAGCAGGGACGTCCCTGAAAGACTTTGCTTGGATGGCAGCATGTGTTGCTCCAAAACCTGGATGTACCTTTCAGCATTGATGGTGCCATCACAGATGTGTAAGTTGACCATGCCATGGGCACTAACACACCCCCATACCATCACAGATGCTGGCTTCTGAACCTAATATTTTCAATTCGATATGCCTTCATTTCAGTCATTAAGAAATACAAACTTACTGTGTGGTCAGTGTATTTTGAGAAGGCAGTTTTTAATGCTGGAAGAAGGAGAGTGGTGAGGGAAAACACCCAGACACCCAGATAACTTGAAAGGAGTTATAAGATTTCAGTGGCTGTGACTGGAGAAACTGTGCATAGTTCAGTGTTTGTCTGTTGTGTCAGCAGTTATACAGCTTCATGGTGGAGTGGAACAGTGTGAATCAAGACTAATGGAGAAAATAATCAATTCATCAGTTAAAATGAAAATAATCATTAGTTGCAGTTAGATCATTGATGTGCCGTATGTTCATGCTTTGACAGGGAGATGTCTGCGACTTCCGGCTGCTCAAGCAAATCTTCAGCTGTGAAAACATTGATGTGATTTTTCACCTGGCTGCTAAAACGCACGTTGGTGAGCAGCAGCTGTTCAAACTAAGATTATGTGGACACGTAGGTCAGTTATCAGTGATGATTTTATAATATTATTGCCTTTATTGACAGATTTCTCCTGTTTCTGTCTACTACGGTCTGTCAGAGTCATCCTTTGAAACACCGTCTGTTTTCCAGCGAGTTAACATTGATGGAACCAAGGCTGTACTGGGTGCCGCCCACCAGGCGCCGTACCGACCACAGCGCTTCATTTATGTCAGCACGGACGAAGTGTATGGAGACAGTCTAGATGAGGTCAATGAACACAGTTGGTTCTTTAGTGGACATGTTGAGGTTTTGTTGTTGTTGGTTGCTCAGGTGAGATTGGTGTTTAATATTTAAAGGGCAGTTCGAAGAGTTAAGCTTAAGAGTAGGGTTAAAAAACCCTAAAATGTCCCTGGGTGCATGTGTCTGTAGGTATTTGATGAGAACAGCCCACTGAGGCCTTCCAACCCTTATTCAGCCACAAAGGCAGCTGCAGAGTACCTCGTCCAGTCCTACTGGGACAGCTACAAGGTATGTACAGAGACAGACAAACACACACACACACACACACACACAGAGGAAGATGAATGAATGAACAGCTTTTTAACAGCAATACAAATGTCACGAGACATTGTTCAGAAATAGAAATTTCACATTTTTTAAAAGATATTATGGTGGGTGGAGGTGTTTCTTTTTTTTTTCACTTCACACAACATGGCAGCACGGTGGATTAGTGGTTACCACAGTTGCCTCACAGCAAGAACATCATAGGTTTGATTCCCAGCTGTGGCCTTTCTATGTGGAGTTTACATGTTCTCCCTGTGTTTGCGTGGGTTTCCTGTGGGTGCTCCGGTTTCCTCCCACATGCAGGTTAGGTGGATTGGAAACTTGATAATTGTCCAGGACTCCCAGCAAAAGAGGTCTTGATCTCAGTTGGACTAACCTGGTTAAATAAAGGTTAAATAAAATAAAATAAACATCAGATAATGTAGGTCAGTATAAAAATATAGAGGACCTATAGAGGAGGAGATCATTTTTTGTTCAGGTCTGCTCAAAACAAATGCGTCACAAAGAGGTTTCCAGATTTGATGGAAGTTTTATAATGCAGCCATCACTTGATTACATAAGAGATTTTGTGATTGATGTCAGAATTCTGCCACTTTTTGCTTCCTCCATCATATGTTTGTGATGTCAAAAGTGAGAAGTGTTAAAGAAACTGATAAAAGGGGAAAAATCTGAATATGATTCAGATCAGTATGAAAATCTCTTCAAATCTTCACCCAGCAACACTTTTCATCCTACACTTTCTGAGATGTGTTGACGGATAGCATGGATGATGTAACCTCTTCCCTCCTGTGCTGGAGAGTGGCGGTAACAATTGTAGATTCTTCAAGAAATAGTTTTAAAGATATAAAAATGGAGGTCATAGGTCAGTTGTTTAGTTGTATCTTTGAGTCTTTGTATTTGCATTAATTTGTTACTTTGCTTCTCAGTTTATAGGTTCTTTTTTTCTTTCTGCTCTCTTTTATCTATGACAGTTTCCCGTCATCATTACCAGGAGTAACAACATCTATGGACCCAGGCAGTACACTGAGAAGGTGCACTACATCATCTGACTATACTTACTTTAACAGTAATGTTTGTGCTTGCATTACAGATTTCTGTGTACACAATCAGTTGGTTTTCCTGTGAACACTAACTGAATGATATTCAGAACTATTCACACAGAGGAAACCCGTGCCTACCCCTGTGTGTGTCTGACACTACAAGAAAGTAATGTTCCCCTCCACATTTCTCAGATATCATGGCTTGATTACCGTATTTTCCGGAGTATAAATTGCATTTTTTTTTTTTTTTTTTTTTTTTTTTTTAAAGTTTGAGAATCTTATAGTCCGGTGTGACTTATATACGGAAAATCACAATTCACAACTACAACTTGTTTTTACACTTGAAATGGGAAACACAACATTAAACTGCCTTTTCATTATAAAAATCGTGAGAGGTGGAAACTTATACCCCCGTCACACATTGCCGGAATCACGCAGAGTGGTGTCGGACTTATGAATTGGCGCACATCCAAAAAGTGTTGGATTTCAGTTGCAAAACGTTCTGACAGCCATCTGCGGAAGTCGACACAGTTGGTCAAAATTGGCCGGCGGCCCCAAGTGTAATGCACATGTTCACAACTCTCTGGGTGCAGTCAAGATGGGACATCTATCAACAGCGGTCCATGTATAATCTGACGACCATCTGACCGCAGTTTACATATTCTGATGGTGGCAAAACAAGATCCGAAGCTATTTGAGTGCATAAAAGGGAACTTAGTGATGGATCTGGCACCACAAAGCCTGCCTGCCGGAGCACAAAGGAACTGTTGAAATGTATGTGGCATGTTTCATCACGATAACAATTATGAATTATTATCAGGTACAGTGAATGTGAACAGCGGCTATCAAACCAAAAGCTCCTTGTGCTACTTTGCGCACGCCACCGCAAATCTGAACAGGCTGTTATATCCACAGTAGACCTTACAGTACAGATATTTGTCCTTTCCTTCCCATGAGCAACTTAAATTAGGTGAACTATTGTCTCCATCATAACACGAGCAGCTGCCCCTCTCTGTGGTGCACAGTAACGCGTCAATGCACGCGTTAGGCTTGGAGCTGAAGGGATCTCACGCTGTAATAAATGATCACCTTCTAACTCTGGAGGAGATATGATGTGGAACTTGTGGCAGGCCGTTACATCATTAATAAATATGAATCTTGCCTCCAACAGCGATCCAGGAGTGTTTCACAGCACCAACGTGGACATGAAACCGGGACAGCAGCCTGCGGTTAGAATCCTCTCACCCAAAAGAAAAATGTTAATTCCATGTGATAATTCAACCATTGTGGTGTCCAGAGTTCCGTTGTACTCCTGAAGTGGGCAAACAAGAAAAAAGAAAGTTCCCTGGAAAGGCTCTCCGTCTGAGGGACTGCATGGCCCAACTGCCAGCAAGCTTTGGAGTGAAGCTGTCCAGTGGCAGGCGCGCGCACTTGCTGGCCCATGCAGCATTATGCATACACACACACACACACACGGCTGAGTGATAATTGCAGCCCCACACGTGTGCGGACGTGTGCGTGGGGAACACAGCGCTCTGGTCCCATGTTTGCCATCCAGGCATTTGGAGATCGGGTAGTCTGCAGCACCTTTTATGACCATCTGACAGTGTTCTGTGTTGTCTACATACACTCTGGATACGATTTTACAGGTGTGGCCAAGGAAGTCTGTCTGCGCGCCGACACTGCAGACCACGTCTCTTTTCCTCTCAACTGCATCATATTATGGCAATATTTGCCGTGTCAGGCATGCTTCTGGCAAATTTTTGCTATGTGTTACGGGAGCTGTAGTAACAGGGTTTCATTACTTTCAGCACGCATTTAAAACCGATTCGGGTCATACTTAAAGTGTTCTTTAAATGAGCAATCATGATGGCGTTACTATTGTGAGCTTTTCCTCCATGTCAGGCTCCACATAAAATACAATTTGTACCCATGTTCACTTCAAGCAAATAAAATACACTGAACAAAGATATAAACGCAATATGTTTGTTTTTGCTCTGATTTTTCATGAGCTGAATTCAAAGATATAAAACATTTACTATATACACAAAAGACCTCTTTCTCACAAATATTGTTCACAAATCTCTCTAAATCTGTGTTAGTGAGCACTTCTCCTTTACTGAGATAATCCATTCCAACTCAGGTGTGTCTTACTTAGGCTGGCCACAATAAAAGGCCACTCTGAAATGTGCAGTTTTATCACACAGCACAATGCCACAGATGTTGCAAGTTTTGAGGGATCGTGCAGTTGGCGTGTTGACTGCAGGAATGTCCACCAGAGCTGTTACCCATGAATTGAATGTTCAATTCTCTACCATAAGGCATCTCCAAAGGCATTTCATGGAATTTGGCTGTGCATCCAACCGGCCTCACAACTGCAGACCACATGTAATCACACCAGAGCAGGACCTCCACATCCAGTATGTTCACCTCCAAGATCGTCTAACACCAGCCACCCGGAACGTTGCTGTAACAATCGGCTTGCAGAACCAGGGAAGCTCATCTGCATGTTTGCCATTCTCATTGGAGTCTCGACCTGACTGCAGTTCGTCCTTGTGACCGACTTGAGTGAGCAAATGCTCACATTCAATGGCGTTTGGCAGGTGTTACTAAAATCTGGCGTCTGGCTGCTGATCAGCTCTATGTGAAGGAGATGTGCTGCACTCCGTGAGGCAAATTGTGGTGACACAGATACTGACTGGCTTTCTGACCCCACCCGACCCCCCGACAGAGCAAAACTGCACATTTCAGAGTAGCCTTATATTGTGGCCAGCCTAAGGCACACCTGTGCAATAATCATGCTTTCTAATCAGCATCTTGATATGTCATACCTGTGAGGTGGGATGGATTATCTTGCCAAAGGAGAAGTGCTCACTAACACAGATTTAGACAGATTTGTGAACAATATTTGAGAGAAATATTGTGTCTATAGAAAATGTTTGAGATCTTTGAGTTCAGCTCATGAAAAATTGGAGCAAAAACAAAAGTTGTTTATATTTTTGTTGTTGTATGAATAATAAAGGATTATTAACCGACTGCAAGGTCTGTATGGGGAAATATCAGACCGATGTGTTGTCAGTGTGGATCGAGCGTTAGTGAGGTCCGTGCGAAAAATGTGGAGGTCTGATGTCCCCATACAGACCGAGCAAGCGAGGTTAATAATTTATTATATGGCTATTATATATATATATATATATATATATATATATATATATATATATATATATATATATATATATATATATATAAAAACACGTAAACGTACAGTATCACCCAAATATGAAAGCTGCTGAGAGCTCGTAGTCAGACCTGTTTGCTTCATCTCCATGAAGAACTTGCTAACAGATGGTCAGGTTGTTAGCTGGTAAGCTTTCAATCTTTGTGTTTTTTCAGATGCTATTTAGATATTTATGGAGTATGTTTATGTCAGACTTGTTTTTTTAAATTGTTTTTTGCTTCCTGGTTTGTAATGAAAATATGCGTTGCGGGCCTATTGTCATGGTAACCGGTCCTGATATGGGAAAATATCCGACCGGTAATCAGCCAATCAGATCGCGAGTAGCGTTGCAGCCATATAATAAATGTTTTTATTAAATAGCAGAATGCTGTCTAATTAGTATTGACACAAAGAACTGCACCGTAAAAATGCACAGAAACAGACATTCGTGTTTGTGTGTGTGGGATGCACTGTTACAGCACAAACGAACAGATATTCATGTCTGAGTGTGTGCGCTTGAGTTATGACGCAAATGAAAATATGTTCATTTCCACAGCAGAGTATCAGCGTGAATGTTGTTATGATCTAATTTAAAACTTAACTCTCTGTAATTTTACGTTGGACTGCTCTCTCACTTTGGCAAATGTTCCCTGTAGAAAAGTACTCCATAAGAGGTCAGCGCTGGGCTCAAAAAGTCCGTTTGATAATCCAGTATTAAATGAGGAAGAGGCAAAGACCCAAACAGTTGACTCCGATCCGAAAATAGAAACAAATACAACAGTCTGTCCTCTGATCACAAAACGGGGCCCTGCTGGATCTATAGCTAGGAAGATCCACGAAAAGAGCCCATTCAGAGGGAGAAACTACCCGTGAGGCGGGTCGGCTGGTCCGTGCCTTCAGCCTGTGAAGAGGGGAGGTGACGGGGCGACTGCTACCCCCAGCCTCAGTGCGGGCTTATTAGACCCGCTTCTCACCCAAACTTACGGTGCTGCGTAAAATCTGTCCCAAGATGCCTTGCTTCAGGAAGGAGACCTCGGAACCATCACAATAAAATTGCGAAAGAAAGAAAAAACATTCTTTGTTCTGAAGAAATACCTTAACATGTTAGTTACTGGAAAACCACATTTTTGAATGAAGATGGACTTTATTTTTTCTCTCTCTCTCTCTGTTTGGGAGAAACCTTATTTGGACTCATTTGAAAGTACAACCCCACTTCCAATGAAGTTGGGACATTGTGTAAAATGTAAATAAAAACAGAATACAATGATTTGCAAATCCTCCTCAACCTATATTCAATTGAATACACCACAGAGACAAAATATTTAATGTTAAAACTGATGAACTTTATTGTTTTTGTGCAAATAGTTGCTCATTTTGAAATGGATGCCTGCAGCATGTTTCAAAAAAGCTGGGACAGTGGTATGTTTACCACTGTTTTACATCACCTTTCCTTCTAGCAACACTCAAGAAGCGTTTGGGAACTGAGGACACTAATTGTTGAAGCTTTGTAAGTGGAATTCTTTCCCATTCTTGCTTGATGTACAACTTCAGTTGTTCAACAATCTGGGGTCTCTGTTGTCGTATTTTGCGGTTCATAATGCACCACACATTTTCAGTGTGCGACAGGTCTGGACTGCAGGCAGGCCAATCTAGTACAAAGACTCTTTTACTACAAAGCCACGCTGTTGTAACACGTGCAGAATGTGGCTTGGCATTGTCTTGCTGAAATAAGCACGGATGTCCCTGAAAAAGACGTTGCTTGGATGGCAACATGTGTTGCTCAAAAACCTGGATGTACCTTTCAGCATTGATGGTGCCATCACAGATGTGTAAGTTGCCCATGCCATGGGCACTAACACATCCCTATACCATCACAGATGCTGGCTTCTGAACTTAGCGCTGGTAACAATCTGGATGGTCTTTTTCCTCTTTTGTCTAGAGCACACGACATCCATGATTTCCAAAAACAATTTAAAAGGTGGATTTATCAGACCACAGCACACTTTTCCACTTTGCGTCTGTCCATTTCAAATGAGCTCAGGCCCAGAGAAGGTGGTGGCATTTCTGGATGTTGTTGATGTATGGCTTTCACTTTGCATGGTAGAGTTTTAACTTGCACTTGTAGATGTAGTAACGAACTGTGTTAACTGACAATGGTTTTCTGAAGTGTTCCTGAGCCCACGCGGTAAGATCCTTTACACAGTGATGCCGGTTTATAATGCAGTGCCGTCTGAGGGATCGAAGGTCACGGGCATTCAGTGTTGGTTTTCGGCCTTGCCGCATACATGTAGAAAGTTCTCCAGATTCTCTGAATCTTCTGATTATATTATGGAATCCCTAAATTCCTTGCAATTGAACATTGAGAAACATTGTTCTTAAACTGCTGGACTATTTTTTCATGCAGTGGTTCATAAAGTGGTGATCCTCGCCCCATCTTTGCTTGTGAACAGCTGAGACTTTTGGGGTTGCTCCTTTTATACCCAATCATGAGTGTCCTCAGTTTCCAAATGCTTTTTGAGTGTTGTTAGAAGGAAAGGTGATGCAACACAGTGGTAAACATATCACTGTCCCAACTTTTTTGAAACGTGTTGCAGGCATCCATTTCAAAATGAGCAACTATTTGCACAAAAACAATAAAGTTTATCAGTTTGAACATTAATCATTGTATTCTGTTTTATTTACATTTTACACAACGTCCCAACTTCACTGGAATTGGGGTTGTACAAAGTTCTTTTAAAAAGAAGAAAATTAATGGTGAGTTTCTTTTATAAATGTACTACAAGTAAAACAGGAGTTTGGATTGAAAATTATGTTGTACGGTGATCTCACATATGGTGGTCTGTTCAGTGGCTGAAAGAAGCAGTTTACACACATTTTGTGCCCTTATAGTGACATTAATTGGCTCATTAGCTCTGCTCCTTTACACCGTGTGTGTGCCTTATAAATTAATATGCTATTGCTATTTAATCCGTTATGCTTCTTGCATTGACAAATGTGACGTGGTGCAAATGAATACGATTTTTTTCTCTTAAAGAGGCATTTTTGAACCAATGCAACTTATACTCTGGAAAATACAGTAGATCAAACACAGGAAACTGATGGTCCTGGCTTCATGGTTGGCACTACTTAAGCCCCTTTCACACTGGCGTATTCATAGAGCTGCTCATTGTGGCGTTGTGTTGCATTTAAATACGAGGTCTCTTAGATAATAAACTGACCCTTTTATTTTTTTTTTAACTATATGGATTTGAATGACATGCGATTACACCAATCATGCTTGAACCCTCGTGCGCATGCGTGAGTTTTTTCACGCGTGTCGGTGACGTCATTTCCCTGTGGGCAGGCCTTGAGTGAGATGTGGTCCCGCCCTCTCGGCTGAATTCCTTTGTTTCACACGCTGCTCGAGACGGCGCGCGTTGCTTTATCAAAATTTTTTCTGGACCTGTGAGGAATATCCGAGTGGACACTATTTGAGAAATTAAGCTGGTTTTCTGTGAAAAGTTTAACGGCTGATGAGAGATTATGGAGTGTTTCTGTCGGTGTAAGGACTTCCCATGGAGCGGGACGTCCTGCAGCGCTTCCAGGCGCTGTCGTTGGCCTGTTTCGAGCTGAAAACATCCTAATTTAAGGCTTAATTCACCCAGGACATCGTGAGAGAACAGAGAAGATTCAGAAGAGGCCGGCATGAGGAATTTATGCGGACATTCCACTGTTTAAGGACATTTTTTTAATGAAAGACGTACGCGCAAATTCGCTGAGTCGTTTCCGTGACGACTCGGCAAATCTGTGTGCGCCGCGACAGGAAAAACACCTCCGTGTTGAAAACCATTTGTAGAATTCAGGCGGCTTTTAATGGCTTTCAACAAGTGAGTAACTGAGAAATTGTTTAACAGCTTGGGCATGTTCCAACTTGCCCGTTAAGATTTCCAACGGAGGTGTTTTTCCTGCCGCGACCCCCCGCGGTCGGGTCCAGCCCGACATGCGACTCTGCCCGCACGTTCTTTCATTACAAAATGACCGTTAACAATGGAATGTCCGAATAAACTCCTCATGCCGACTTCTTCTGAAAGTTCTCTGTTCTCTGACGACTTACTGCGTCAACAGAGCCTGAAATGTGGAAGTTTTCAACTTGAAACGGCGAGACGCTGCCGCCTCGAAGCGCACATCGCCATCAGGCGCCGTGGACCGTCCTTAAAGCGACACTACCAGACCAAAATCTCTCATCAGCCGTTAAAATTTTTACCGAAAACCAGCTGAATTTATTGAATGGTGTCCACTCAGTAGTGCCTTACAGTTTTGAAAAAATTTTTATCAAACAAAGCAACAGTCTCTGAGCCATTCCTAAACAATGAAAAAAATCGACGAGCGGGTGGACGACTCCTCACTCAAAGACTGCCCACAGGCGAATGACGTAACCGACAGGCGTGAAAAAACTCTCGCATGCCCACGAGGGTTCAAGCATGTCTGATGTAATCACACGTGATTCAAATCCATATGGTTTTTGAAAAAATAATAAGGTCGGATACTTTTCTAATAGACCTCGTATGCCCGAAATACGCGTGTACTCAGCCTTTTTCAGTATTTGTTTCATACTTGCAGCTGCGTGTGTTTGCGTTTTAATGTGTGCACACAGTCTCGTGTACCATGCCACTATTAAACCAGTTCAGTGCTATTTTCTGCCTCTGTGGAAGTGCGCTCTGTTCTCTACTGCAGGTGTTGTGCAGCTCAAAAACAGTCATTTAACATTAAGGAGGTTATGTTTTTGGTCGAGTTTGTTTGTTTGTTTGTGTGTCTGTCTGTTTGTCAGCAGGATAACTCAAAAAGTTTTGAACGGATTTTGATGAAATTTTGTGGAGTGGTTGGAAATGACAAGATGAACAAGTGATTAAATTTTAGTGGTGATCCAGATCACGATCCAGATCCAGGAATTTTTTAAAGGATTCTTCACCATTGCAGGATAGGGGGGATTTTGACATTCTAGTTTCTAACTCCACAAAAACAAGGCAGAAAGGCTTGAAAAAAATTAGGGTGTAACATAGTTTTGTTCTGTGTTAGCGTGGGTGAGGTGACATTCAGCTTGCCAGCTGAGTGTTCACATGATCAGACGGTCCTTTTCACATGAGCGGCTGCTCCACACTGTGGCAAAAGCGATATATGTTTTTATGTATTTCCACATGAGGACAGCAGGCACACGCACACTCCTCATGGCATAGAGTTGTAAGGTTAAGTTCTTCAAAACGCGGTACGTGTTCTTCAGCTGGGACTCGCAGGTCCAGAGATCTGACCAGCTGCTGTTTGGGGCCTCACCCACCTGTTTGTTTGTAATGTAACACATCGTGTGCACTGAGCCATCATTTCTAGCTGTCAGTGTGTGGCTGGTGATCAGCTGAGAGGTGCCTTGCTGTGCTGTGTGCGCTCAGATGTGACTGGCCAGTCCCCATGTGATCATGTCTGTACATATGTATCAGCATTTCATGCAAGTGTGCCTGCATGACATGCATGACACGTGTTGCGGGGGTGGGGGACACAATACACACGCACACCACACGTGTGGAGGGGGAGCCGACACTCTGGCACGCCACATGTATGTTGCTAGGTTACGCCACAGTTGTATGGCACGTTGACACTATGGTCGCCTGCTGTTTCGTATCATGCCGAGAGCGCGAATAGCCACGCCGTTTCTAAGTGCCCAGCAAGCAGTATTAGATGTTCGTGTATGGCACCTGGAATGTGGCCGGCACCTGCTGGGAGATGGGTCGATTGGGCAGTCCCAGGGCATTCGCTGTTTTTTGACCGCTTGTGTGTGCGAATGGTTGTGGCGAAAGCTGTACGAGGCGTTTGAGGCAGCTCATATTTTTCACGAGTGGCATGCAATTCCTCCAACATGTCAGTCAGCTTCAATTTTGTTTTGTGTGAAGGGGCCCTTAAAGAAAGTCATTTTAAAAGGCAGTTCTTCAAATAAGTCAATATACGCGTATAAACATTACACAGCATATTTTAATTTCAGTGACCACAGTGATGTGCAGCTGGCTGACACTGTTTTGTTTTTCAGGTCATTCCAAGATTTCTCACTCTTTTGCAAATGAGTAAGAAATGGTAGGTGTGCTTTACCCATTCAGTGCATCAGGAAATTATTCACAGCCCTTCACGTTTTCCACATTTTGTTATGTTACAGCCTTATTCCAGAATGGTGTGAATTACTCAAAACATCCCATAATAACAATATGAAAAAAGTTTTTTTTTTTTTTTTTTTTTCCAAAATTCATTATAAATAAAAAAACTAAGAAATCACATTTACACAGTTATTACTACTTTGTTGATGCATCTTGGGCAGCAATTGCCACAAGCTTGGTGCACCTATCTTTGGGCAGTTTTGTCCATTCCTCTTTGCAGCACCTCTCAAGCTCCATTTTCTGATCTCTCTGGAGATGTTCAGTCAGATTCAGGTCTGGGCTCAAGGTCATCCACAACGTTTTCCTGAAGCCACTCCTTTGATATCTTGGCTGTGTGTTTAGGGTCATTGTCCTGCTTAAAAATGAACCATCTCCCCAGTCTGAGGTCAAGAGCGCTCTGGAAGCAGGTTTTCATCCAGGATGTCTCTGTACATTGTTGCATTCATCTTTCTTTTAATCCTGACTAGTCTGTTGTGAAAGTGTAGGAACACGGACCCACAACAGGGGGCGCAAATGAACGGACAATGGAGAAGGTAAATAACAAGTTTTACTGTTGTGAAACGAGCACAACCAATACAACAATCAACAATTTGGGGTTAAGCCGAATTCTGCTGGTGTCGTGTGGGCAGGCTCGAAGGTAGGAGACGTCCGTCCAAGTCGAACCGGAACCACCCAGATCTCCTCTGCCACCGAACCCTGGAAGTACTGGAACCGCCAAGTCCCGAATTCCCAGGTGGCCACTGCCTCCGCTCGTCGGATCCGGTACTGCTGGCAAGAGAGAGCAACAAACACACAGGTGTGGATGCGGCTGCACCCAGTAACACGGAGAGGGGAGAAGCCGCCTCCACCTCTCGTCACAATAAAGCAGGAAGGTGAGTACTTATCCAAGCAATCGGCTTTCGGTAGTCAGCTGTCCTGAAAGGTTTAACAAGTATTATCAGATAACACAGAATATGCTGCAGAGAAGGTTACCTCTATCTCAAGGCGATATCTCGGCACTGAGGTGGAGACGCCGTCCTGCTGATATACCTCCGTGCTGAGTGGAACAGCTGTGTCCAGTGATGGGTGACAGCTGTCACCCTGGCTGCTCTCGTGAGGCGGCAGCGCCCTCTGGTGCCTGGAGCCCGCACTCCAGGCAGGGCACCCTCTGGTGGTGGTGGGCCAGCAGTACCTCCTCTTCAGCGGCCCACACAACAGGACCACCCCCTCAACGGGCGCCTCCTGGCGCATGACCGGGCTTGTCCGGATGGCGACGGTAGAAGTCGGCCAGGAGGGCCGGGTCCAGGATGAAGCCCCTCTTCACCCAGGAGCGTTCTTCGGGACCGTACCCCTCCCAGTCCACCAGGTACTGAAAACCCCGGCCCATTCGACGGACGTCGAGGAGCCGGCGCACAGTCCAAGCCGGTTCCCCGTCGATGATCCGGGCAGGAGGTGGTGCCGGACCCGGGGTGCAGAGGGGTGATGTGTGATGGGGTTTTATCCGGGAAACATGAAATACTGGATGGATCCGCAGTGAGGCCGGGAGCTGGAGCCTCACTGCGGCGGGATTGATGACTTTAAGGATCTTGAAGGGTCCGATGTATCGTTCCTGGAGTTTTGGGGAGTCCACTTGCAGAGGAATGTCCTTGGTGGACAACCACACTTCCTGCCCAGGACGATACGTGGGGGCCGGGGCCCGCCGCCGGTCTGCATGTTTCTTCGCCCTCGTCCGGGCCTTCAACAAAGCAGAACGGGCGGCACGCCACACCCGACGGCACTTCCGTAGGTGGGCCTGGACCGAGGGCACACCGACCTCTCCCTCAACCACCGGAAACAAGGGGGGCTGATACCCCAAGCACACCTCAAAAGGGGAGAGGCCGGTGGCTGACGACACTTGACTGTTGTGGGCGTACTCGATCCAGGCCAGGTGGGTACTCCAGGCCGTCGGGTGCGCGGCTGTCACACAGCGTAGTGTCTGCTCCAGTTCTTGGTTGGCCCGCTCTGCTTGCCCGTTGGTCTGGGGGTGATACCCGGACGAGAGGCTGACCGTAGCCCCCAGTTCCCGGCAGAAGCTCCTCCAAACGTGCGAGGAAAACTGGGGACCGCGATCGGAGACGATGTCTGATGGTATTCCATGCAGACGGACGACGTGGTGGACCAAGAGGTCCGCCGTCTCCTGGGTCGTTGGTAGCTTCGGGAGGGCCACGAAGTGGGCCGCCTTGGAGAAACGGTCCACTATCGTGAAGACGACGGTGTTTCCCTGGGACGGCGGGAGACCCGTGACAAAGTCCAGGCCGATGTGGGACCAGGGGCGATGTGGAACGGGCAGCGGCTGTAGCAGCCCTGAGGTCTTTCGATGGTCGGTCTTGCCCCTGGCGCAGGTGGTACAGGCCTGGACGTAGTCCCGGACGTCGGCCTCCAGGGACGCCCACCAGAAGCGCTGCCGGACGACTGCCACGGTCCTTCGCACCCCAGGGTGACAGGAGAGCTTAGAACCATGACAGAAGTCCAGCACTGCAGCTCTGGCTTCCGGTGGGACGTAGAGTCTGTTCTTTGGTCCGGTTCCGGGGTCCGGGTCTCGGGTCAGGGCCTCCCAGACGGTCTTCTCCACGCCCCAGGTGAGGGCGGCCACGATAGCGGACTCCGGGATGATGGGATCCGGGGGATCCGACGGTTCCGTTTTGACTTCGTCTTCGTGTACCCGGGACAATGCATCCGATCTCTGATTCCTGGTCCCGGGACGGTAGGTAATCCGGAAGTCAAAACGGCCAAAGAACAGTGACCAGCGGGCTTGCCTGGGGTTCAGCCGCTTGGCGGTCCTGATGTACTCCAGGTTCCGATGGTCAGTGAAAACCGTGAATGGCACGGATGTTCCCTCCAACAGATGTCTCCACTCTTCGAGGGCCTCTTTCACCGCAAGGAGTTCTCGATTGCCGACGTCATAGTTCCGTTCGGCCGGGGTCAACCTGCGGGAAAAATAGGCACACGGGTGAAGGACCTTATCGGTCTTCCCGCTCTGGGAGAGCACTGCTCCTATCCCTGAGTCCGAGGCGTCCACTTCAACCACTAACTGGCGGCTAGGATCGGGCTGCACCAGAACGGGTGCAGACGAGAAGCGCCGTTTCAACTCCTTGAACGCGGCATCGCACCGATCCGACCAGGTGAAGGGGACTTTTGGTGAGGTCAGGGCTGTCAGGGGGCTAACTACCTGACTGTAGCCCTTAATGAACCTCCTATAGAAATTAGCAAAGCCGAGGAACTGTTGCAGCTTCCTACGGCTTGTGGGTTGGGACCAGTCTCTCACCGCCGCCACCTTGGCCGGATCAGGAGCGACGGAGTTGGAGGAGATTATGAACCCCAAGAAGGACAAAGACATGCGGTGGAACTCACACTTCTCGCCCTTCACAAACAGGCGGTTCTCCAACAACCGCTGTAGGACCTGACGGACATGCCGGACATGAGTCTCAGGATCCGGGGAAAAGATGAGTATATCGTCTAGATACACGAAGACGAACCGGTGCAGGAAGTCCCGCAAGACATCGTTTACCAAAGCTTGGAAAGTCGCGGGAGCATTAGTGAGACCGAACGGCATGACCAGGTACTCAAAATGACCTAACGGGGTGTTAAATGCCGTCTTCCACTCGTCTCCCTTCCGGATCCGAACCAGATGGTACGCATTCCTAAGATCAAGCTTGGTGAAGATCCTGGCTCCATGCAAGGGGGTGAACACCGAATCCAATAAGGGCAACGGGTATCGGTTGCGAACCGTGATTTCGTTCAACCCCCTGTAATCAATGCATGGACGAAGCCCGCCATCTTTTTTACCCACAAAAAAGAAACCAGCACCCATCGGAGAGGTGGAATTCCGGATCAACCCGGCAGCTAATGAGTCCCGGATGTAGGTCTCCATTGATTCGCGCTCCGGCCGTGAGAGGTTGTACAGCCTACTGGACGGGAACTCACTGCCTGGCACCAAATCAATGGCACAATCATACGGGCGGTGAGGAGGAAGCGTGAGAGCCAGATCCTTGCTGAACACGTCCGCAAGACCGTGGTACTCCGCCGGCACCGTCCTCAGATTGGGCGGGACTCTGACCTCCTCCTTAGCTTGGGAGCCGGGAGAAACCGAGGAACCTAGACACTCCCGATGGCAGGTCTCGCTCCACTGCACCACTACCCCGGACGGCCAATCGATCCGGGGATTGTGCTTCAACATCCAGGGAAAACCCAGAACCACACGGGAGGTGGCCTGAGTCACAAAGAACTCGATCACCTCCCGGTGGTTACCTGACACCACCAGAGTTACTGGTGGTGTCTTATGCGTGATCGGCGGGAGTAGGGAGCCATCTAGTGCCCGAACCTGTACAGGCGAGGTAAGAGCCACCAGAGGGAGCCCTATCTCCCTGGCCCATCTACTGTCTAGCAGATTCCCCTCAGAGCCCGTGTCCACCAGTGCTGGGGCCTTCAGGGTTGAATCCTCATACAGGATCGTGACTGGGAGTCGTGTGGCAATGTGGGTGTGTCCCACGTGAATGTTTCGGCCCACCCCAGGCCCAGTCTCTAGGGGCGGGCGTTGGAGTTTAACCGCTCGGGGCAGTCGTTTGCAAGATGCTCAATCGAGCCACAAACAAAACAAGCTCCGTGGGCCCGCCTCCTTTGTGCTCCAGGTGCCCTAAATGTTGCCCTGCTCGTGTCCATAGCTTCGTCAGCAGGGGGAGCCGTAGCCACACGGAGCACAGGAACAGGGGAGCGTGGGGAGGGCGGAGCTCGGTCGGAACCGGAAGGGAGAGGGACGACGCGTGCCTGGCCACGCCCTTCGCCTCGTTCCCGACGGCGTTCTTCTAACCGGTTGTCGAGTCGTATGACTAGATCGATGAGCCCATCTAAATCCCGCGGTTCGTTCTTCGCCACCAGGTGCTCTTTTAGGACCAGTGACAGTCCGTTTACAAAGGCGGCGCGGAGGGCAGTGCTATTCCAGCCGGACCTCGCAGCCGCGATGCGGAAGGCGACTGCATAGGCAGCTGCGCTCCGACGCCCCTGTCTCATTGACAGTAGCACGGTTGAAGCGGTCTCTCCTCTATTGGGGTGATCGAACACCGTTCTGAGCTCCCGCACAAACCCATCGTATGTATGAAGGAGCCGTGAGTTCTGCTCCCAGAGCGCTGTAGCCCAAGCGCGTGCCTCCCCGCGAAGCAGGTTGATTACATGAGCTACTTTGCTAGCGTCAGTCGCGTACATCACGGGACGCTGTGCGAAGACGAGCGAACACTGCATAAGGAAATCCGCGCACGTCTCCACACAGCCTCCGTACGGTTCTGGAGGGCTTATGTATGCTTCTGGGGACGGAGGGAGGGGCCGTTGAACGACCAGTGGAACGTCACTATTACGCGCAGGGTCCTCGGGAGGGAGAGCCGCAGCGGCGCCCGGAGGGCGCGCTTCCACTTGTGCGGCGAGAGCCTCCACCCTGCGGTTTAGGAGAACGTTCTGCTCGGTCATTAAATCCATCCGAGTGGTGAAAGCGGTGAGGATCCGCTGCAACTCACCGATTACCCCTCCCGAAGACGCCGACGCGCCCTGTTCTTCCATTGGCCGTTCAACAGCCGGTTGACGCCCCTCGGGATCCATGACGCTGGCCGAGATATCCTGTTGTGAAAGTGTAGGAACACGGACCCACAACAGGGGGCGCAAATGAACGGACAATGGAGAAGGTAAATAACAAGTTTTACTGTTGTGAAACGAGCACAACCAATACAACAATCAACAATTTGGGGTTAAGCCGAATTCTGCTGGTGTCGTGTGGGCAGGCTCGAAGGTAGGAGACGTCCGTCCAAGTCGAACCGGAACCACCCAGATCTCCTCTGCCACCGAACCCTGGAAGTACTGGAACCGCCAAGTCCCGAATTCCCAGGTGGCCACTGCCTCCGCTCGTCGGATCCGGTACTGCTGGCAAGAGAGAGCAACAAACACACAGGTGTGGATGCGGCTGCACCCAGTAACACGGAGAGGGGAGAAGCCGCCTCCACCTCTCGTCACAATAAAGCAGGAAGGTGAGTACTTATCCAAGCAATCGGCTTTCGGTAGTCAGCTGTTCTGAAAGGTTTAACAAGTATTATCAGATAACACAGAATATGCTGCAGAGAAGGTTACCTCTATCTCAAGGCGATATCTCGGCACTGAGGTGGAGACGCCGTCCTGCTGATATACCTCCGTGCTGAGTGGAACAGCTGTGTCCAGTGATGGGTGACAGCTGTCACCCTGGCTGCTCTCGTGAGGCGGCAGCGCCCTCTGGTGCCTGGAGCCCGCACTCCAGGCAGGGCGCCCTCTGGTGGTGGTGGGCCAGCAGTACCTCCTCTTCAGCGGCCCACACAACATAGTCTCCCAGTTCATCCTGCTGAAAAACATTCCCACAGCATGATGCTGCCACCACCATGCTTCACTGTAGGGATGCCTGGTTTCCTCCAAACATGATGACTGGCATTCACACCAAAGAGTTCAATCTTTGTATCATCAGACCAGAGAATTTTTTGTTTCTCATGGTCTGAGAAACAAAAAAGGTGGGCTGCCATGTGCCTTTTACTAAGGAGTGGCTTCCGTCTGGCCACGCTACCATACAGTCCTGAGTGGTGGATTGCTGCAGAGATGATTGTCCTTCTGTAAGTTTCTCCTCTCTCCACAGGGGAATGCTGGTGATCTGACAGTGACCGTCAGGTTCTTGGTCACCTCCCTGACTAAGGCCCTTCTCCCCGATCGCTCAGTTTAAACGGGCGGCCAGCTCTAGGAAGAGTCTTGCTGGATCTGAACTTCTTCCATTTATGGATGATGGAGGCCACTGTGCTTACTGAGACTTTCAAAACAGCAGAAATGTTTCTGTACCCTTCCCTGGATTTGTGCCTCAAGACAATCTTGTCTTGGAGGTCTACAGACAATTCCTTTGACTTCATGCTTGGTTTGTGCTCTGATATGCATTGTCAATTGTGGGACCTTATATGTAGACAGGTGTGTGACTTTCGAAATCATGTCCAGCTGAATGTACCCAAGGGGACTCCAATTAAGCTGTAGACACATCTGAAGGATGATCAGTGGAAACAGGAATGCTGCTGAGGTCAATTTTGAGCTTCATGTCAAGGCTATGAATACTTTATGTACATGTGATTTCTTAGATTGTTTGTTGTTGTTGTTGTGTGTGTGTGTATATATATATATATAAACTTTTTTAACATTGTCATTATGGGGTATTGTGAAATTTCATCCATTTTGGAATAAGACTGTAACATAAAAAAACATGCGTATAAAGTGAAGTGCTGTGAATACTTTCCTGGTGCACTGTACGTGCGCTTCCCCTCTCACTCACACACACACACACACACACACACACACACACACACATACACATACATTGTGTGATTTCTCTGCTGCTCTTCTACTGAGACACTTTGTTTCATACAGTAGAATCCAGATTCTGTACCTCTTATGTCTGCAGCACCATCCAGGGAACCCTTCCTGTATCGCGTCACTTTCTCTTTGTTGACGATGCCATAAATGCCTTCCTGATGCTCCTGGAGAAAGGAAGTGTAGGCGAAATCTATAATGTTGGAACAAGCTGTGAAATTCAAATCGTACAACTGGCCAAAGAACTTATCAGAATGGTGAGTTTGTCACAAAAATGCATTATTGAATAGAATGACTTATACCCCCCCCCCCCGGATTTCCACTTTTGGATGACACCAAAAACCTGTCAAGCGAGCTTGCCCCTCCAAAATATTATATAGCTCTTGCCGCCCCCCCCCCCCCCCAAAAAAAAAACAGAGTTCCATAATTGAACCACGGTATTAAATGGATTGCATTTACATAGAGCTGGCCATCTGTCTAAACTGAGCAATCAGGGGAGAAAGACCTTACTCAGAGAAATGATTGAACATCTCTGGAGAGATCCAAAAATGGCTGCACACAGATGCTCCCCATCCAACCTGATGGAGCTTGAGAGGTGCTGCAAAGAGGAATGGGGAAAACTGCCCAAAGATAAGTGCACCAAGCTTGTGGCATCATATTCAAGAAGACTTGAGGCTGTAATTGCTGCCAAAGGTGCATCAACAAAGTAGTGAGCAAAGGGTGTGAATACTTATGTACACGTGACTTCTTACTTTTTATATTTAATAAATTTGCAAAAATGGAAAAAAAAAAACTTTTCATGTTGTCATTATGGGGTGTTGTGAGTAGAGAGATTTTAAGAGAAAAAATGAATTTACTCCATTTTGGAATAAGGCTGTAACATATAATGTGGAAAATTGAAGCACTGTAAATACTTTCCAGATGCACTATACAGGTGCTGGTCACATAATTAGAATATCATTTAAAAAGTTGATTTATTTCAGTCTGTGGCACTGCTCAGGTGGTATGAGAGCCCAGGTTGCTCTGATAGTGGCCTTCACCTCTTCTGCATTGTTGGGTCTGGCGTGTCGCATCTTCCTCTTCATAATACCTCATAGATTTTCTATGGGGTTAAGGTCAGGCGAGTTTGTTGGCCAATTAAGAACAGGGATACCATGGTCCTTAAACCAGGTACTGGTAGCTTTGGCACTGTGTGCAGGTGCCAAGTCCTGTTGGAAAATGAAATCTGCATCTCCATAAAGTTGGTTAGCAGCAGGAAGCATGAAGGGCTGTACAACTTCCTGGTGAACTGTCTTGACCTTGGACCTCAGAAAACAGTGGACCAACACCAGCAGATGACATCTCACCCCAAACCATCACTGACTGTGGAAACTTTACACTGGACCTCAAGCAACGTGGACTCTGTGCCTCTCCTCTCTTCCTCCAGATTCTGGGACCTTGATTTCCAAAGGAAATGCAAAATTTACTTTCATCAGAGAACATAACTTTGGACCACTCAGCAGCAGTCCAGCCCTTTTTGTCTTTAGCCCAGGCAAGATGTCAAGTCAGCAGTCTTCCCCATGATTGTGTAGCCGACAGAACTAGACTGAGAGACCGGTTAAAGGCCTTTGCAGATGTTTTGAGTTAATTAGCTGATTAGAGTGTGACACCAGGTGTCTTCAATATCAGACCTTTTCACAATATTCTCATTTTCTGAGATACTAAATTTGGGGTTTTCATTAGTTGTCAGTTGTAATCATCAAAATTTCAGTCTGTGGGGAATGAATGTACATATACATTATACAAGTTTCACTTTTTGAATGGAATTACTGAAATAAATAAACTTTTTCATGATATTCTAATTATATGACCAGCACCTGTATATAGTGCATTTCCATCTGAATCAGAAGCTCAAATGCTTTACAATGATGCCTCACATTCAGCCATTTACCGATGTCAGTGTGCTGCCATGCAAGGCACTCAGCTGCTTACTGAAAGATCAGGGACATTACAAAAAATCCTTAGTGATTTTCCAGTCTAATGGGCTTTAGAATGGAGGATCCTTTGGTCTCAAGCCCACCAGTTTAACGCCGAGACCATCACCTCCCTATTGTATGCTGTTTTCGCTGCTGAAACTGCATCAGGAGAAACTTTGTTAATCGCACCTTGCTATGTGCTTTTCACTTCCACCACTTTCTACCCCTTGGATGAGACTCCATAATATGGACTGGTGGCTCAGGAAGGTTTCAGAACAACTATTTGGTTGTACCCAATAAAGTAGATGTTTTGAAATCTCCATAGTCTATTCCCTTGTCCCTTCATGAGAAAGCCTTTGAGGACCATTCGGGAGGTTCACTTGTCTTGCATCATGACACAGGTACTGAACATGCACAGAAAGTTCCACCTGTAGTGAATTCTCCCTGTCCCATATAGGCAAATTCATCCCAGAATGCACTGCATCATCAATATTTGATGTTTTTTCAGACAGACAAACCTCCGGTCACATTCACATAGTGAATATTTTCATGTTTCAGCACCTGGGAATTATATTTTATTTCTACATTTCCCTATGAGAAAGCTTGTGAGTTGATTTGAGTATAGAAGATTGTAATCACAAAGGCTTGGAGAGGAAGTGGTGTAGGGTGACTACAGTGCTCTGTTCAGTCTCAACAGGGGAGCTTGTTTGCTTGTTGATTGTTCTTGGACAAGTGAAAGAATCAAGAAACACAGATGTGATGGTAAGCCGATGTTTAATGACGATGTTGAACCTGTAGAACTTTGTAACATACGCAGCCCTCTGAAGCAGGATGATGATATTCTCTGTGACTGCTGTGTGCCAGTCTCATTCACTTATTGAATGTATTTTTAAGACTGCGTTATTTTCAATCCAACTGGAGGCACGGCTGGCTGACTAAATCTTAGCAACATAAAGCAATAATGGTGCGCCCCCTATGGTGGTTTGTTTGGTGCACAATATGTGATAGGGAGAATTGTATAACGGCTGAGTGGATCCTTGTCATTTGATTGGTGTTTTGTATGTCATGTGACATGGATTATTTGTCTCATTTGTGTTGTGTTAGATTTACTGTGCAAATCTGGTTCCATTTACAGTGCAAATTTCAAATTTTGTTTCAGGTAAAGAATGTGCCAGATTCTGAAGTGAACGACTGGCTTGAGTTTGTTCCTGACCGGTGAGTCGCATCAAGCAGCCACTATTACATTTAACTAATGTGAGCGGGCCTCACTTTCACACTAACATAATGATAGAAAGTACATTTACAGTTGTGAAAGAAAGTTTACATAGACCCAGCATAAAACATTTGAACTCAGTTTTCACTTACTGCAGATATTATTTTCCCTTTATCAAACAGTATGTATGTTAAAGTGTAGGTGACAACAAAATTGTGCACAAATAATCACTAAAACATGAAATGTTTATTTAAAAAAATCCTGAACAATAAAAGTCGATAAGTGTGCAGGTGAAGGATAAACAACAGCTGTCTGAAGCCTGCACTCTATTTCAGCCCCCAGCTGAAATAACGACACCTGCTGATTCAAGCCCAAATCAATTGTAAACACGGCGGAGGTCTAGCTGTTTTCAGACAAATTTTTTTTTGTTCTAGTGTGGAGCTTTTTTTTTTTTTTTTTAAGTCCAGTCTGAATGTGTTTCTGAATAAACATGGTTTTGACCGTATTTAGATGACAAAGAGGGAGACTAAACCTTGGAGGAAAACCTTCAGTCTGACAACAGTGACAATATTAGCAGAGTTCAGAACACAGAATGGTGATTATAAAAAAAAAAAACGCAGGTGATTTCGGCATGCTGGTGGAGGTGATAAGCTGTTTTTTTTTTTTGTTTTTTTTTTTTTGCCAGCTCTTTGGTCATAATCAACTGATAAAAATTGTTTGTCTTACTATCTGTGACATCACAAAAAAGTGATGAGGAAGTGTGTATTTTTTATTTGTTTTTGTTTTTTTCTTAGAAACAGGTACATACATTTCAAATCTGAAAAATGACACGAGGGACTGAAAATATCAGCTATTTTGAAAATAAATCTTGTTTCCTTCTTGAATACACTTAGTGTACTGTAGGTTAGTAGCGTAACACGTTATTATTAAATATTAAAACCATTCACACAAGGAGTAAATAATATAGTCTTACCTGTCTGTTTCAGTGAGATCATCTTCAGTCTGATGAAAAGGTATCCACATTTGGAAAACAAAGTCTGGAAGTAATTTAATTCCTGATGTCCTGGCTAAAGAAAAGTCCTTTTGGTCACACCAGCAGTTTGGTGCCAGGTTACAGCGCCGGCACAGTGTAATCCGTTAATTGTGGTTGATGGATCTAGTCTCTGCTGTGAACGAATCTTCCTCTTGTTCCACTGTGGGTTGCTTTGCGCTGCAAGTTGAAACACTCGCAGCAGCTCATCTGCTCATAACGTCTCAGTCTACATGTGATGAAAATGTCCCATGATCCACAAAACAATTAAAATAAAATATTATGAAAATACTCATTTTTGCCTCCATGTCCAGTGGAGGTGCCACAGATACCGTGCATGTGCACTTGTTCCACCTGCCAATCAAAAGGATTCTGCCAGTGAGAATTAACTGTTCTGACACTGAAAACACGGTGCAGCACCAACCCGAACCACTCAGTGGAAATGGGGCTGTTAGTAGCCTGTAAAAATCCATGAATTAATGGGCTGTTAAGTAAATGGTTCTCAGGCTAATGTCACTTCCTCCTTCTTCTCCAATGTTGGGACTTGTCCGGAAGTGCCTGGTTTTTAGAGGCACACAGTTAAAAATCTGAATGTTTATCACTTCAGTAACCGCGCACCAGGAAAGGATAAATTTCAAACTGTTGTTTTAGTCTTAAATACTCAAAAAAAAAAAAATAAATAAATTACATATCTTATCACTTACACTTTAAGCCAGTCACAATATTGATTTTATTTCCATCTGAATTTATTGTTGGAGCAGTGGTAGGGTTGTTGCTTTTTCAAAACAAGAGGGTCTGGGATTCAAAGCCCATCTGTGCCCCATTCTTTGGTCACAATACGAGATGAAGATGAAGTTAATTGGTGGTGAAGATTCGTAGGGAGTGAGAGTTCATTGTCTTGTCTTACAGACATGGACACTGTGAATTGTTAATATTTTCACCAAACACCTGTATATCAGAGGACAAGCTTGGATGCATATAACCAGTTTCAGGGTTTGCGCCTATGCTGTCCTGAGGCAAAATCAACAAGGCTTGACACAATATATGTAAAAAAAAAAATGTACAGCTTCCCTGGGACGCAGAATAAGCATCACTCCCAGGACACACAAATGAATGCATCCTGAGAGGGACGCCCCACATATTAAAAGCATTCAAAAATCAGATTGTATCCCCCTTCTGAAGGGGGATTTTGTCAAGGCACTTTCCATCCATCTGTCCCTCCCAAAAAGGGTATAAGCATCCTAAAATCAGCTCCTCTCTCACTTTTAGGAGGAATTTTGTGAAACTTTGTACAACTCCTTGTTATAGATTCATAATACACATATTGCAATATTGTACAAGATTGATAGACAAGATTGTTGTGGCCTTTGATTAACAAACCTGGACACGGCCAGTTTCATGAGTTGGTGTCTGCATTCTGAAATCAACTATCACATACCTTGAAATGTTATCAGAATGTAGCACGCACTTGTACCAAAGCAGCATGTGCCAGTGGGGGATATTGTGTTCACAGAGCACTCTTGTTCAAATAATGCTGTCTCCATTTTGTTTGATTCTCCTCACTGCTGCCAGCTCATTTTTGCAGGGGGTGGGGTCAACCTGCTGTGTCTTTAAGCATAGATTTGTAAAGGAAACTAGAGTGGACAACATAGAAGAGCAAACCAGCCTGCATCCCTCTATCCAGAAACTTTGGAAGAATAAATGGAATTGGCTAACTTACTTTTTCTTCCAAACTAGGGACCTAAAAGCCAAAGCATACTGAACCACACGTATTTAATCACTACACATTTAAGAAGACAACGCCACTTATTACATTACTTATTATTAATTTGACGTTTTACATGAATTAATATAAGATTTCAGGGATGGGATATTCACCGATTAGTGATGCTGCCTTCAGTGATTTTTAATCTGCACAGAGTGATGCTTTCTGACATGTCATAATTTCACAAAAATCAAACTTAATATTGACAAAATATTTAAGGCGGTCTGCAACACAGCATCTGTAACGACTCCTCACACGACTAGTCAAAGAATAAGTAAATAAAAAATGTGCTGCAGAGTAAATTCATCTAAAAAATGTGCTGCAGAGTAAATTTATCCAATGTAAGGCTTTGCTGCCTCAAGGTGCACGCACAATGGTCTGGGGATCGATTCCACCCATCAGCAAGAAATATATCATTTACCTTTTAAGAGAGCATCTGATCACAAGGGCCAAGGAAAAACCTATTAATCCAAAACTGACCTGAACAACTGAACACTAATAAGCCCTGTCTGTCTTTGTCCTGATTTTTATGTTGGATTTGGAACCATGGCTTGTATATGTCTGTTGTGCTACATTGTAAGGTTGACTATTGTACTTTTCTCTGACTTACATTTGTTGGACAGCTGGAGTCGGATTATATCAATTAGTATTCAAAGCAGACCAAATGAGCTCCACCTTTAAATTGAAAAGGTTTGCAGTTGAAAAACAATAAATAAATAATAAATAAAATGCTCTCTAATGTGACTTAAGGCAGTATTTTAATGTTGCATTTACTTAATGCCCCTGCCTGGATCGACACATGATGGTGGTGGAGTCAGGGTTTGTGGGCTCCATTGTTACTGGGAGCTGTGTTGTCTGGAGCATTATTAGCTCCTGGTAGGGCCTCCTTTGGCAAATTGGTCCCAGGTGAGGCGACAAAGGGCGATTCAATAAGACCCTTTATGATCGACAGAATAAATGATAAAGCCACCTCACCTAGAGTAGGGAAACTGGGGCCTCCTGCTGGAACCAGGCCTGGGGCAGGAGCTTGCAGGCGAGTGCCTGGTGCCTGAGTCTACTATTATAGGGCTCAGTTGGGCTCAGCCTGAAGAATCAACTTGGTGTCACCTCCATGTGGGCTCACCACCTGCAAGGAGAGAATGAAGGCTCTGGTGTGCTTCCCCACCTGGATTAGAAACACCTCGGGATCCGCCAGGAAGGGTTAGAGAACTGGTCAGAGGCTTTTGGTTCCATTAGTACTGTGAAATATTGTTACATGTGGACATTTGTTACTGTTAATCTTCTATTGTGAACTAGATTGTGTAATTGAATCTTTAGTTTCTTTTTATTTTAACAGTATTTTATACTTTGGTAGTTTTAGATTAGGAAACAATTTAGCATGATGTCTAGGAGTGCACGTGACCTCTGACCTCTGCTTTGTAGGCCGCGGGTTGACCTGCGGTACCCCATCAGCTGTGAGAAGCTGCAGCGGCTCGGCTGGCGGGCTGAGGTGTCGTGGGCGGACGGCATCAGACAGACAGGTACAGAAACGCACACACACTTTGGTTAGGTTGGAGACTAGAAAAGCAGGTCAACATGTAACCTGCAGCCACCCATGGGTTGACCCACAGGTTGGGTGGGTGCAAATAAGCTTGGTCATAAAATGTTGCGGGTGCGGGCAAGTCAAAGTGACCAAAGCAGGGTTTCCACTATGTAATTGATAATTTGCAAATATATGATGGTCAGTCTGAACAGCAAACACCAGGGCCCGGTTTCATAAAGCAGTCTAATCTTTTAGTCTACTAAACTTACTTAGATGACTACAATTAGTCGCCCAATATTAGCTGTCTAAATCTCCCTTTCACATTGATGGCTAAATTTGTAAATTAATGTTAGTCAACAATCTTCATGGGCAAAAGCGACCTTGCCACTGCTGTTGCCAAGAAACACCTCCAATGCGCAAGTTTTGTTTACTTCTGGGTTGGTCGTCTGCTACAAACGTGGCCGAGTCTGCTGCACCAGAAGAGAAGCGCTCCTGGCCTCGGCATCCGTGAATGTCTCCAATGGATTATTCCGGTCCTGGAACCCACGCTCACCCCGCAAGGCTCTCCTTTCTTCCTGCTCCATCAACTGATGGTACATGATAGCTGCCATTTTTGAGGTAAGACACTAAAGTTTTGTCAACTAAAATGAGGTTAGCCTCCTCTCTACAAGGCTAAAACTTTAGTTGGCTAACATGAAACTTTAGCCAACTGAGCACTTTGTGCAATGACTAACGTCAAAAGATTAGTCAACTAAATAAGATTAGATCACTTTATGAAACCGGGCCCTGCCTACAGTGTGATTACATCATCTTTTTCCTCTCTCACACACACGCACACACGTGCCAGGGGGAGCGCTCTGCATTACATGATTACCTGTATTAATATTGTGTTCTTCATGGCTGCAGAAAAACAGTCATACCGCTCATCACAGCAGAATTCCTGTCGTCTGCAGCGGTAGACTGTGAGGTGCGCTTTGTTTTTCAGTGTTAACGACACAATTTACTTCATGATACAACAGAGTTTTAGCATTTTGCAGTGTTATATGCATTACAGGTTGTGTGCACTGCACTTTTGATTTAAGTACTGTAACCTACTGCTCACAAATCTCTCTGCACCCAATCAGAACTGTGAAACATATGATACATTTACAGTTGGGCAGTAATCTGTTTTGGCTTAAGAAAAGAAAAAAGCACAAAAGTGTAGCCTTAATGTGCTAGACGTCATGTTTTGCATGTGTGAGTGTTTATGTGTCAGATTCTACCTTAATGCTTCTGATTACATTGTAACAGACTCATGAATTCCCCCCCCATTAAGGAGTGCATCTTTTTGTTGGTAAGGTGATGCAGATTAATCTCATGATGGATGGGGTAGGCAAAGTGTAAGTGCTGCTTAACCCTAAACCATTTAATAGAAAGTGATTTGTGAGGTTGTTATGCAGCTGAGAAATCAGTGTCACACCTTTTTTCCAGAGGCATGCAGCATCACTTCGGAAGCGGTGGCCAGTGTTGGGCACTGCAGCACAGAACATCAGGTCATGATTTGCTTTTGACTGTGAAGAACTTTCTGTATTGTTATAGGAGGGATTGAGAAGGGTGTCATGGCGGACGTGAGTGTTTCAGGCCCCTCAGCGCATGCTCGAGTTCGATTAAAACCTGAGGTGTACCAGACTGTCGATGGTAAAATTATTGTTGAAGATGAGCTTTTACATTTTCTTGCATTGAAGATAAGAACCTTAAGCCAGGATGAGATTGTCCTGCTTGCTGTCAACTGTTTTGACTCAGAGTGGATTGAAACTTGAAAGAAAACTGTTTGAGCTCTGCCCCACTACGCAGTGGAACATCACGCATAAAGCTGCTCAGAAAGATATTAATAACATAAAGAGCTGCCTCAAAGTGCTGAGTGAGTGTGGGGACAAAGGTCCTAGATTTGTCTCCCAACATTTGGATGACTTGCCAGCGGTGACTTTTACAAGTATGGATGTGTGCGGCCTACTCCCGAAAGTGGAGCAGCTGCACTCTGAGGTTTCTGCCATGAAACATGCACTGCACCTGCAGTCCAACACCTGCGAAGATCTGCGCGCTGTCACGGCTGAGGTGAGCCATCGACTTGGTGCCTTGGAGAAGCACGCTGACTATGCTGCATCGGAGGGGCGGTTGAATGCGGAAGGTGGTAGTGGCACGGTATGGAATGGCGCAGTGGTTGACGCGCTGGCAGGGGGGACTGGGGCACCAAGAGGAGAAAACCAGGAACACCTGTCACAGAAACCGCCGCCTCGAACTGTGGAGAGGGTTGAATCTGCAGCTACTTCTGGATTATCAACGACTTCACTGGGTTCTCCAAAATGGAGCCTGGTGGTGAAGAGAGGCCAACAGAAGCTCACTGAGCTGCTCACTGAGCTGCCCGCTGATCCTAAGCAAGGATTATGCACTGGTAAATTAACATTGAGGCAGAAGAAAGCTGTGAAAACTATTGTGGGCACAGGATCAGCGAGGAACATTAAAGTGGTAATAACTAAACTGGTGAGTGTTTTTGCTACCAAGTTCTCGCTGGAAATAGACCCTGAAACTCTGTGTGTTCATCTTGAGGAGAAACTCTCTCGTAAGATGTCGTGTCAAAAGATTGCCACCGTGAATAACAGATACGCTTTGTTTAAAATATCTGCCGAATGCAAGGATCTTGGTGACATGTATAACCCAGAGTTGTGGCCAGCGGGAGCGTATGTACGGCGCTTCTTTGAACCCCGGAAAGTTGGTTTTATTGGTGCTAATGCCAATGCTGCTGTTCTATCTGCTGGGGCTTTAGATGTGCCTGCTACCGGTACGGTAGCTCAGGTCTGACACTGTGATGGAGATAAGTGTCCTGTTTTACAACTGTTGTGGCCTGCATTTGGCTCAGAGCGCGGCGGATAGAGCTCGCTGTACTGTTGTGGATCAGTTGTTGGAGCACTGTGACATTCTGTGCCTACAGGAAACTTTTTTAGCCAAACAGGATCTTAAAAATCTTAATTTAATTAATGATAATTTTCACAGTGTAGGTGAATCTACCACTGATCTTTGCTTGGGTTTAAGGAAGGGTAGAGTTCCAGGAAGGGTGGCAATTCTGTGGAATAAGAAGCTGGATCCGGTAGTAAATGTTATTAGGCTTGGTGTGGACTGGTGTATTGCTGTGCACTTGAAGCAGTCTGATAAGGATTTTGTTATTTTAAATGTTTATACCCCTTTTGAAAGTCAGATAAATGAAGAGGACTATATGAATAAGTTAGCATTTATTAGCTCTTTTTTGTTAAATGAACATTTTACAAGTTTTTATTGTTGGAGATATGAATGCTGATATTTCAGATGATAGTTCAGTGTTTGCTAACCACCTGAAACATCTATGGAGAAATAATAATTTGATTCTGTCCAGCAGGGAGCTGTTGCCTCCTGATAGTTATACATATATTAGTGAGGCCTGGTAAACCACATCCTGGTTGGATCACTGTCTCTCAACAGCTGATGTGCATTCATCTTTAGTGCATATGGAAATTGTATATAACACATCAAATTCAGACCATATTCCTTTTAAAATGGTTATTAGATTTGATAAAATACCTGACACTTTTGAATGTGTAAACAAAAACAAATCTAATCCAGATCGAGTGGACTGGTCCTCTCTAGTAGAGGAAGATATTGATTCCTATTTTACTTTTAGTGATCTATACATACAACTGCCCAGAGAGGCAATCCTCTGCACAAACAGTAGCTGTTATGACACAGATTATAAAGTTGATATCTCCGCAATGTACAATGATATTGTTACAGCTTTACTTAAAGCTGGTGAGCCTCTTCTGAAGCTTAAAAATAAGAGGAGAGGTAGACCTGGCTGTAACGCACATGTGGCTGAAGTCCATGCAGAAGCATGTGAAGCTACTAAATTATGGGCAGTGGCTGGTAAACCTAGACATGGACCTATTCTTGAACACAAGAAGCTTACAAATACAAAATATAAATACGCTGTATGGTACATTAGTAAAAATGAACAATGTCTGAGGGCTGATGCCATGGCCAATAACACTATGTAACAAATTTTTATTTTTGTTTTGTTCCTGGGTACACAGTGTGTTTTCCTAACCTGTTATGCCTTAAATAAATAGAAAATAGCTGTTATTCCACAGAAACTTTGCTTCTGTGATCAGGACAATGATATTTTGAAATTTGTCTGTTTTCAAGAATATTCTCGATTCACCTTCACTGCTACTGAGTAGTCTTCTAGAATATTCTTTAACTCCTAGAACTGTCCAGAATTTTCTAGAAGTTTCCAGAATTATCTAGAAATTTCAAGAAACTTTTAGAACTTTCTAGAATGTTAAAAATAAAATCAAAGTTTGTGCTGAATGTAGTCATTTTTCCATAGACTTTAGACATAAGCAGTTGAAGTATAACACTTAGAAGCCAGGAACAAAAATTATGTTAAATAGTGTAATTTTTTAGGTAAAAACAACAAATCCTTTTGGAAAGAGGTACACTTTATTAATAACTAGAAACCATCTTTGTCATGTACAGTAGATGTCTCTGGTGTAAATGCAATTACTGCACTTTGGCAACGACACTACGACCGTCTCATCTGTGTCCCGTCTGAGTGTTACCATGTAAACTCTGTTGAAGGTGAAAATACAATAAAGACACATGAGGTGGTTCAAGCTATTAGAAATGTATCAGTTATTAAGTCTTCTGGCATGGATTCCATCTTTGCTGAGCATCTTAAATTTGCTAGTTTAAGGTTGGCTCCTCTTCTTGCCCTGTGTTTTACTGCCTTCATGGTCCATGGCTGTCTTCCTGACTCCATGATGACAGTGTTGCTGCTTCCTGTTATCAAGGATAAAGCAGGGAAATTATGCAGCTCTGACAATTACAGACCTATTGCTCTTGCTAATGTACTGTCTAAAGTACTTGAGCAAATTCTTCTGGAGAGAGTTAATACTTTGATTATCTCTTCAGAATATCAATTTAGATTTAAAGCCATGCATAGTACTGATTTGTGTATATATATTCTAAAAGAATTACTGAGTGATTATAAACGGAAAAACTCATCAATATTCTTGTGAACCATGGAAAATTGTTCAGAAAATTGAGTGATGCTGGTGTTCCCAAATCCATAGTGAGGCTACTAATGTATTGGTATGCACATCAAAAAATGCAGGTGAAATGGGGTAATTGTATATCTTCCCATTTTCAGTTCAGCAATGGAGTCGGACAAAGGAACATTTTGTCCCCAATTTTATTTTTTATATGAATGGTCTGAACAGCTGAATGGGTGTAGAACTGGTTGTGTGGTTGGGGATACAGTGGTGAACCATTTCATGTATGCTGATGACTGTGTTTTGTTTAGTCCCAGTTCTGCTGGGATACAGCAATTGTTGAATGTGTGTGCCATGTATGGAGAAAAACATGACATAAAATATATGAAAATTATGATCATGATTGCCAGAACGAATGATGACAAACATTTGTTTTTTCCTGATTTTACTCTGTCAGGTCATGTGCTGAATGTATGTAATCAGGTGAGGTATCTTGGTCATGTGATCACATACGCTGAGTGAAGATGAGGATATTTTTCATCAGTGTCGTGCGCTATATGTCAGAGCAAACACATTAGTTCAAAAATTTGGCTACTGCTCCGACGAAGTGAAGCTGGCTTTGTTTAAAGCATTTTGTACACCTTTGTACACTATACATCT